>NW_027362903.1:3600000-4200000 GCF_046119375.1 Phyllobates terribilis | reverse complement strand
GATGGCGGTGCTGGTCCCTTGCTCGTGACTGAGCCTCCGGGCTTCTATGGCCAGAGGACCTGGAATCCCTTGCCGGCTGGTTTCTGCTGCTGGACTTAAAGATCCTTGCAGCCTTGGACTCCGGTGTCCGGTTCTTAGATTCTTCTGCCAGGACGAACTCCGCTTAGCTCAAGTCCCTGGTCTTCAACTCCTGCTCCTACAGAGCTCCTCGCTGTTACTTTCCCTGTGTCTAGAACTAACTCCAGGCTCTGACTCTCTAACCCCGCCCCAGATCCAGTTTATATAGGGCAGGTTCCTCCCCTATCTGGTCTGGGACAGGAGGTGTTGCAATTTTAAGGGCTCCTGACCAGGAAAAACCTCCCACTTGCACTCGGACGTAATATTTCTATTACTGTGGTAACCAGACCCCTGGGGTGCCACACATATTCCATAGCAGTTTACAATGTGCCCCTTGTAGCGTTGGGCTTGACCCTCCTCCTCCTCCTCCACCACCATGTGATACTGCGGCCCTAAATTCAGATGTTCAGAGGCCCTGCAGTAGGCAGGAAAGCTGAGTTTTGTGAGAGCCCTCGTGTGGCCCTGTAACATACATTTTGAAGTGCCTTCCTCTAGAGATTTTGGAGGTGCCTCTTGTGTACATTTTAGAGTGCCCTCACTTATTCATATTGTAGGGCCCTCACTCTATTATTTAACTCATTTAAGGGCAGAGACTACAGAGAAAAAGGCCAAGAGACATGGAGAACTTGAAGGTAGCAGTGAGGGTAGCCTGCGATCCTCAGGTATGGCTGAACTCTGTGAACCGGAAAAATAAAGCTGCACCAGTCAACTGGATGACGAGCTCAAATATATCACTTGTGCAAGTCAATGGACAAAGGATATATGGTGTCCCCCCTCCAGGGTGGGTTGATGAAGCTTCTCCAAATGGCTCAGAGATTTTGATTGCAAATATTCCCCAGATTATATAGGAAGAGAAGACTTCTTGATACTGTACTACTTGGTCCAGTGCAGAATGTGCATCGTATTTCCAAAAATTACTCCTGGGGGCAGTGTCATAGGTGCAGGGAGATTCCATGACAAGGGCCTCCCTTGTCAAACATTATCTACGATGGAGTACGGTAGTAGTTATGGTCCTCAATTCAAGTTTTCAGAGGGCCATCAGTCAGTCATCAACAATCAGTGTAAATTTCTATTGAATATGTAGGGGATACATATTCAATAGAAATTTACACTGATTGTTGATGACTGACTGATGGCCCTCTGAAAACTTGAATTGAGGACCACAACTACTACCGTACTCCATCGTAGCCATCTCAGTCACAATGTGGCACAATCTGTGTCAAGGGCCTCCAATGACAAATATTAGTTTGGTAGGACCACTGTACATTCCAGATTTGTCCACTGCACAATGTACATAGGGTTTGTAAAAATTAGCCCTATGGGCTGAGTCATGGCTGACGCAGGAAGCCTCCATCCCAAGGGCCTCCAATCACAAATAGTAGTTAGGCTGGAGTAGGAATACTGTGACATGCAGAAGTAGTGCTGTTGCAGAGTGTGACATGCAGAAGTAGTGCTGTTGCAGCGTGTGACATGCAGCAGTAGTACTGTTACTTTTAAAGCATTCAGCAACTATTAGAGGTAACACAAGCACAGGAGACAGGAAGTGTTGTGTTCCAGAAGCATCCAGTAACTACAGGGTTTAACACAGTCACAGGAAAAGGGGAGTGTTTTAGCAGAGCCCCAGGGGAATTGTGGGGAAGTTGTTTACTGTCTGGCCGGACCCGAAGAGAAAGGTGGCTTATGATCTGTATCTCACAGAAGGCTAGGGAACAGAATTATGTCAGGAGGGAAGCTAATCAAAGGTCAGTTAGACTCCCTGAGCTAACAGTGTGGAGTATTATTGGCCAGGAAGATAAGGACTGGATGGAAGCCTATCATAGAGATCATCTTCCTCATCACACCCTTCCCCCCTCCATCTCCATGCAGGATAAAGAATGCTGTGTACTATTGAGTCCTTGTGAAGGAAAAGCCTGTGGTTGTGTATGCATTAAAACTGTTCTGTACTGTGCTATCGGATAATAGACTGTGTACTGCTGTGCTGCAAAGGAGACTGTACTGTTATTACTGGAGCCTGTTGCTCAAAGAAACATTTGCATTGCACTGGCCGTGCCTCATTAAATGTTACTGTTCTACCGTTTATGAAGACTCTTGTCAGATGTGTCTGGTCAGCAACTGAATCTATCGTGTGCCTGAGAGAAGGGCCTATGGTCGCCCTGAGTAATGGTTCCTCCAGGATTCCAATGAATTCATGTAACTGGTGACTCCAAAAGGAAAGAGGGAAATTTCTCCTTGTACCGTGGATCGAGAAAGGTGGCCAACCAGTATAGGTTGTTGGATAAAATGTGTATCACGCGAAGGTCTTGCCACAGACACTTACACATGAACTGTGCCATGTGGGCCAAGCTGCAAAAAGGCAAATGTTCTGTGTCCCCAACAGTAGAAACAGTACCCATCTTCTCCTCACGCAAACTCGCCTCCTCCTCCTCCTCCACCTCCTCCTCTCCAGCCAATCCAAGCTGGACAGACATGAAGCTTGGGTTGGGTGTTACGTCTGTAGCATTACAAGTCCCCTCGGTAGCACAGAAAAACAAGTCCTGTCTCTCCTCATCCTCCTCATCACCCAATGTTGCCTCAGAATATTGGCTGGGCTGGGTAGTATCACCCATTGGGAAATCTGGCTCCATACCAACATGCTGGGCACTCAAAGCTTCCTCTTTGCGATTATGCAGTGATTGTTTCAAGAGACAAAGCCGTGGGATGGTTACACTGATAATAGCTGCTCACGAAGTTGATGCTGTACTCAAAGTTCTCAAGAACCTCACAAATGTCAGCGATAGACAGTTGTTATGTGTGGTGGCTGACTCTCAGTCCGACCAGCATGCTGAAGCTGGTATTTAGGTACTGCCCTCTGCTGTTCACTAATCCTCACCAACATATGATAGATTGAGTTCCACTGCATGGGCAGGTCGCAAATGAGTCGGTGACTTGGCAAATTCAAGCACTTTTACAGCGCTGTAAGAGCAGCAAAAGCGGTAGAGGAATGGTGGAAATGGGCGCTAATACGGTAGGAACGGCAAGTCAGGGTAAGTTTTCAGAAATTTCTGAACAACTAAGCTCAGCACATGAGCCATGCATGGCACGTGTACCAGCTTGCCGACCTTTAAAGCTGGCATCAGGTTACGCCCATTATCGCAGACGACCAGACCGGGTTGGAGGTGCAGCGGGGAGAGCCACTGATCGGTCTGTTGTTTTAAAGCTTGCCACAGCTCTGCTACAGTGTGTGTTTTCTGACCTAAACAGATCAGCTGCTGCACATGCCCCAGCTTGGCAGTGATGGGGAGGTTAATTCAGCAGAGGATGAGGAGCAGGAGGAGGGGAGAGAGGAAGTGGAATATGAAGAGGCGGAAACCCTGACAGAAGTTGGGCCCGCTATTCTTGGCGTGGGTAGGATGTGTGATGTTCCAGTTTGCGCCTTTGTCCCACCCTCCACCAGGTTCACCCAGTGTGTCATGACAGAAATGTATCGTCCCTGTCCACAACAAGTTGTCCAGGTGTCTGTTGTTAGGTGGACCTTCCCGGTTACGGCGTTGGTGAGAGCACGTTTCAGATTGTTTAATACGTGCTTGTGTAACACAGGGACAGCACACTGGGCAAAGTAGTGGCGGCTGGGAACACTGCATCGTGGGGCAGCCACAGCTATGAGATCACGGAAAGACTGTGTTCCCACAAGCCTAAACGGCAACATCTCCACAGCTAGCAATTTGGAAATGTGCGAGTTTACTATTTGTGCCTGTGGGTGCGTGGCTGAGTATTTACGTTTTCTTTCCAAGCTCTCAGGCATGGACAATTGGACGCTTCGCTGGGACAAGGAAGTGGATATGGTTGATGTTTGCTGTGTGTGAGCAACCGCAGCTTGTGGGCAGGAGGTATGAGTGCCTGCTTCCTGAACAGCAGATTCTGAAAGACATAGCCCAGGCGACATGGCATTGGTTTGACCCGCAGACGCAGATTTGGTATCCTGGTGTTCCGCCCACTACTGGGGTGTTTGTCTGCCATGTGGTCTTGCATGCTGGTGGAGCTCATGTGGCACCCCAGGGGTCTGGTTGCCACAGTGGTAGAAATACCATGTCTGAGAGCGAGCATGGGTTTTCCTGGTCAGGAGCATTATTGCATGCCACACCTCCTGCCCTAGTCCAGGGAGGGGAGGAATCTGTCCTTTATAAACTGGATCTGGGGCGAGGTTAGTGAGTCAGAGTCCAGAGAAAGGGACAGAGCAGCAGCAAGGAGCTCTGTAGGAGCCAGGAGCTGAAGACCAGGGACTGGAGCAGAGCTCGTCCTGGCAGAAGACGCAGAGAACCAGACACCGGAGTCCGAGGCTGTGGGGATTATACATCCAGCAGCAGAAACCACCTGCCACAGGATTTCAGGTCCTCTGGCCATAGAAAGCCCGGAGGCTCAGTCACACGCAAGGGACCGGCACCGCCATCGAGGAGCGGAAGGTACCAAAGGCCCCAAGTCACCAGCCATACGGGTGAGCACCACACGGTACACTCAGGGACGTGGGCTACTACACGACTACAGCAAGGTAGCCAGGAAGAGTGCAGTCAGACGGGAAGGCCTATATCTCCACCTGGCCAGGGGGACTCTTGTTCGCTCACAGACTGACCAGGCCTCTAATGTTAGCCAGTACTCCCGGCAGGGCCTTCTTCAGTACCAACAGTAAAGACCCTGAACTGCACTGCACGGACTCTGAGTCATTTCTGCTGCGCCCACGCACCACAACCCTCACCATCTACAGACGCTACCCTGAGGCTATACTCCTCCCATGGGGAGTTATACTACCCTCTGCTGCGCACACTACACCAGCCTCAGCGGTCTGCCACGCAGCGGCGGTTCTCAGTGACCGCAATCCACGGGTGGCGTAGTCAGACATTTAATCATAAAAACCACATAAATAGACTGCCACTGGTTTGACCACCCTGAGCCACGGGACCGGGTCGCCGCCACGGAGACTACAACCCACAGTATTACACAGAGACCCGGCTCCGGGTATTCCCCTACACACACAGCCCAGGGGGCGCGTCACTCAGGTTGCCTTTGCCCTGGGCTCTGCTCAACTTGGTATGGCAGATGCTACAGACTACAATGTTTTTCTCTGAAGGACTTTCAGAAAACAAAATTCCACACAGCAGCTGAACACCCCCTTGCCCTGACTTGACGCTCAGCGGGGGTGCTCTTGGGAACAGTTGACCCAGTTCTCACTCTGGGCAAACCACACCCCCTTGGTGCCTGTGTTGGTGCTACATATCCATCTTCCTCTGTGTTGCTGTCATGGCTATGTATGCCAACGGTCCAGGTCGGATCGGTGGACTCATCATCGACCACCTCATCTTCCATCTCAATCTCCTTCCCAGTTGACATTATAGGCTGACCTGATGGCAACTGTGTCTCATCATCATCAGCCTCTGACTCGCCCCCGGGCCGTGGGGTACTCGGCAGCCGGGCCTATGGATGCCGGTATGGGGGATATCACGGTGGCTGGCCAGATCCGTGACCCAGGGCGGTCAATGAAAAGGGGAATTATTTATAGGGGATTTGTGAAGTGTTCGTGACGCCACCTGTGGAATGCGGCTAAAGGGGGCCGCCGCTGCGGAGCAGTCCTCTGAGGCAGATGGTAGGGCAGCTTGTGATGGAACGACTCCCCACAGGTGGAGCGGGCCTCAGGGCAGAGTGGGATTAATGGATGGTGATGCAGGGGAGAGATGGACGGTTCAGGAAGAAATGACGGACACTCACACGGGGGTTTGCTTCGGTACCTTTACTGGTCTTGATGCAGGTATGGTCCAGTGTACTCGGTACGCCGGGTGCACTTCTGAACTCTCCCCAGTGAGCGGGTATAGGGCCTCCTGATCCGTTGCTTCCACTTGCTAAGCTTCTGACCTGCCTGGAGCTAGGCCTGGCTTTATTACTGTCTCTCTTTCTCTTTTGCACCTGCTGACCAGGTGGTAGGGCCTTCTCTTGGAGATCACTCTCCCTGGACACTGGGGCCTCCGTGACTCCTAGCCCTGTTACTGTAGTCAGCGTTGGTTGACCTGGGACTTGTAGTCTTCCAGGTGTCCGATGGTCCCTACTGGGTGTAAAGGGACCCTGTAGGCGCGGACCCGGTGTCCGGTATATAGTTCGGGGTGAGCCTGGTACGCTCCTCTGCCCCCTCAACTCCTCTCTCCTCTCCTCTTCTCTCCTCTCGCCTTCGACCACACTCAGGGCCCTCACTAGGCTTCAGTGCGCGCTGTAGGCTTCAACTTGCCTCACACAGCAGCCTGCGTGCTGCTCTCTTACTGTGCACACTACACTCTAAACTGTACACTGAACTGCCTGGCTCCACCCTCCATATATATATATATCCCTAACGGACTCCCTCTGCTGGTCTGAGGTGGTAGGGTGGAGGTGTGTGAATGTAATGAGGGCCTCTTGTGGAGAAGTCCATCCATGCACCCTACTGGGTTCTGTGGCACCTGTGCTGAGCAGGGCGCCACACCTCCACTTCTGGAGACAGTAAATGACGTTCTTCCAAGTGGCTTTCTTCTGGCCGTAGGTCCTCAAATACTTGAGCATCAATGCACGCCATCTCCTCTTGTCCCTCTTCAATGCTGCATGGTGATAGGCCAGAGCCAACCAAAGGATACGTACCAAACAGATCCTCAGAGTGGGCAAGCTTGGGGTCATATGTCTCCTGTGACTGATAATGGCGGGAGGAAAGAGAACCAGCTTCAGGATTGTATGGGCCAGCCTTCAGTGTATCGACAGTAGACTGTGTGGTCGTGGAAGATTTGTTGCTGCTTGGCAAATGCGTAGAGGCCTTGTCTGCTATCCAAGACAGAATCTGCTCTCGCTCTTCTGGCTTCCTCACACATTTACGTTCCAGACCGGGACATTTTTCCAGGAACATAGCAGATGCATCAAGCTTCTTCTGACCTGACACAGACTGAGTGCCTTCTCGCGCACCACTGACAACACCACGTCCACGTCCCTTAACAACAGGCTTTTTTGGCATTTTGGGTTTTGTTGACAGATTTTCAGATGTTGATGGCACAAGCCAAGCTAGCTGTCACAGCCAAAAGAGTGGGTAAAATGGGCTGGTGCATGCTTGGTAGCAGGCAGTAGGAAATGTTTTGATTACTGCTTTGCGTAGGGCACTAAACGCCTTTTTAAGTGGACTAATGTGGACAGATGGCAGGCTGACATCCCAAAAACAGCGGGGAAAATGGCCTGGTGCGTGCTTGGTAGCAGCCAGTAGGAAATGTTTGGAGTACTGCTTTGTGTAGGGCACTAAACGCCTTTTTAAGTGGACTAATATGGACAGAAGGCATGCTGTCACCCCAAAAACAGTGGGGAAAATGGGCTGGTGCGTGCTTGGTAGCAGGCAGTAGGAAATGTTTGGACTACTGCTATGACGCTGGGCGGCCAATGACAGTAATGTCAGAACCAAATGTCTGCGGCATTACTGTGATTTGTTAAGAAGCCCAGCATGTTTAGTGGCTGCAAAGGAGGCGCCAAAACTGCAGGGCGGGACATCCGAATATAGCGAGACGTGTACACAAATACTCGGAATATAACGAGTAACCCGAATACCGTACTATCCGTGCAAATAGCGAATAGTAACGAATACAACCCCTCATCACTAATTAAATATAAAATTTATTAGTCCTGTTTTTTTTGTTCTGTAATCGTTCCCTCCCCCGAACCCATACACTACCAGAACGCAGGCGTCCGGCCAGGCCTGTATTATATTTCAAACTCGGGCCGGTGGTGGCAGCGAATAATATTAATTGGGCTATCGTGAAGCTGGCAGTGACCGTACAGGGGCTCATACACATATTCCATGCATTGGAATCCGGACGTGTATACGCCATATGACTCACTGCGTGCTTGCCGATACCTAAGTAGTGAGTAGTCGGGTTCGTGTGCTCAATTCCCTGACGAAATCCTGACAGAGTGACGGTAGCGGTGAGATATTGTGTGATCTCCCCGGTGTCATCGCTGTTGCTCCCAGACACTGGTGTCTGCTCATTTCATGTATATTTGCAAGTGGAAATCCCCAGAAGTTAGTAATGATGAATATTACTTCTACTTTGTATCTTCATTCGTGTTCCAAGCTAGGGTTTCTAAATAATGGGAGTGTAAAGTGGCTGCTAGACATATAATGGATGGCAGATATGTATCACAGAGGCAGTTGTCCTATGTGATATAAACCTGGAGTAATGCTCTAGTACAAATAGTACTAACTACTAATAGGGGATAATCGGCCATAACAGGGCCGGGTTCATTGGGAGCAGCTAAAGAGTTAGAGCAGGACAGATGCTCACGATATCTCCACCCTAGGATATGGTTCAGATTGCAAAATGAGGCATGTTTGTCTCACACATGGTCTGAGTGTGGAGGCTTGTAGACCTCCAGGATTGAGCGCCTTTACTAAAGGACTTTACTAAAGGACAGATTAGATATTAGAAAAAACTTTTTGACAGTGAGGGTGATCAATGAGTGGAACAGGCTGCCACGAGAGGTGGTGAGTTCCCCTTCAATGGACGTCTTCAAACAGAGGCTGGACAGACATCTGTTTGAGATGATTTAGTGAATCCTGCTTTGAGCAGGGGGTTGGACCAGATGACCCAGGAGGTCCCTTCCAACTCTACATTATATGATATGATATATGATATGATGACTAAAGAGCTGCACTCTAACCTGAATTGGGATGACCAGCACTATTGTATTGACTTTTTACTTTCTTGTACTTTGTGTCGGACAAGGGCTGTATTTAAGTTTTCCTGTAACGTGGTTTATGAGGAGTGAAATAAACCAGCTGGACCTTTAAACAGAAATGGTTCCTGTGATACCTCATCCCGTTCCCAAGTGAGTAGCATTATTACATTTGGTGTTAGAAGTGCGGACAGCATTCCAGGGAACATGTGTGACTGCTAGAGAAGTGTTGCATGTCTTGGGTGAAGGCGGCTATAAGGCAGGGAGCAACATCAGACAGCATGGAGGACCTGATAAAACACCTGGTGCAAGCCCATCAACAACAACATCAGGCACAACTGGAGACAAATGAGCTGTTTATGCAACAGCTCCAGCAGCAAGAGCTCCAGCAGTAGCAACAACAGTTCCAGCAACATTAGCTGCAGCAACAGATACAGCAGCACCGACAACAGCAGCAGCAGACTGAATTGCTCGCAGAGGCGCTTTATGGCATGGAGGCAGCTCCGACTCCATGATCAGCTTGTGATTTCTCGGTTTCTCTGTCCGGAAGGCGGTGAGGAGAACCTTGCAGAAAATGACCGCAGGAGACGACACAGAGGCCTTTTTAACCGTTTTTGAAAGGGTCACCAATAGGGAGAAACTCCCGCCAAAGCAGTGTGCAGAAGTCCTGGCGCCATACTTAACGGGGGAGACACAAAAGGCCTACTATGATTTAGCTTAATAGGATGCCAAAGAATATGTGAAATTGAAAACAGAAATTTTGGCGTGCTTGGGAGTAACAATGACTATCAGGGCTCAACGGGTTTACTGCTGGGCATATCACCGGGACAAACCCCCTCACTCTCAAATGTTTGATCTGCTGCACCTAGTCCAAAATTGGTTCCAGCTGAAGTCCTCTACCCCAGCACAGATGGTAGAGCAAGTTGTAATAGGATGGTTCATACACTCCCTTCCGAGGCCGATGCAGACTTGGGTGGCCCAGGGAGATCCCCGCAACACCGATTACTTGGTCGGACTGGTCAAAGGTTTCAGGGGGCCGAGGGTTCCTAAGGGAGGCAACCCACTCCATACTGAACACTGACCTTAACTGAGGCAAGTGAGGCCTGCAGTTGCTTGTATGTTGTTGTGGGGTCTATTGTGACCTCTTGGATGAGTCGTCATCGCGTTCTTGGGGTAATTTTAGTCAGCCACTCCTGGGAAGGTTCACCACTGTTCCATGTTTTCACCATTTGTGGATAATGGCTCTCACTGTGGTTCGCTGGAGTCCCAAAGCTTTAGAAATGGCTTTATAACATTTTCCAGACTGATAGATCTCAATTACTTTGTTTTGCATTTGTTCCTGAATTTCTTTTCGCAGCATGATGTCTAGCTTTTGAGGATCTTTTGGTCTACTTCACTTTGTAAGGCAGGTCTTATTTAAGTGATTTCTTGATTGAGAACAGGTGTGGCAGTAATCAGGCCTGTGTGTAGCTGGGGAAATTGAACTCAGCTTCCCAAAGATGTGATAAACCACCGTTAATTTATGTTTTAAAGGAGGGAGGCAATCACTTTTTCACACAGGGCCCTGTAGGTTTGGATTTCTTTTTCCCTTAAAAATAAAGACCTTCATTTTAAAAACTGCATGTTTTGTTTACTTGTGTTATCTTTGTCTAATATTTAAATTTGTTTTGTGATCTGAAACATTTAAGTGACAAACATGTAAAAGCATAAGAAATCAGGAAAGGGGCAAACAATTTTTCACATCATTGTAGCTGCCCATTGTCCCCAGACCACCGAGCAGATGGACTGTAGCATAGGATGCCTGTGTTCATTCTACGTTCATTCTAAGTTTTGATTAACAGGATCAACATTCAGAAAAATAATGTTACTAATGTATGGAAATTTTTGTTCTTTTCTTTTAAAAAATCGTAAACATTTTTTAGACAATTAACGGCTCCTGTTGTGACGGCTCCTGGATTCGGCTGTTCCACTTTGCATCTGTAAATGTTTACAAGACACATTCAATCACCCTCTAAAGAGGAATCATTAGGATTATATCTCACTGGCTTTAAAGGTGTTTTCTACTTTCTAAAAACTTGTGCCCAAATGATTGCATACATACAGTAGCAAAGACAGATAGTAGTCACCCTCCTCCGGCTCCTCTATCATTTACGGGTCATTGCCAAGTCTATCGGACACCTCCGAGGTGGCTGGGTTCCCAGACAAGGAGCGTGCACTTGCAATTATTTCTTTGAAGCAGACCAAGTAGCTGTATCCAGCCGGCTTCAGTCTCCGATGCTGCAGAGGTAACGTTGTCTCTGCTAGCAGTATGGGAGAGCACACAGGTCAGGTCAATGGCTCAGCAATGCCGCCGGGCAAACTGTCAATCATCTGTATATGGGTTATGGGTGTTCTGGGTCCAGAACTACACTAAACTGATATATGATAAAGCTTCAGCATCACCACTGCTAATCTCTCTATCTCTATTTATCATCCATTTATTTCAGATTCCCACTTCTGGAGCTAAATACTTAAAAATCATACAAGATATCAAGATACCATATCATCCAGTGATGAGCGAATCTGCAGAGGTTCAAGCCCAGTATTTCACTCGACTTTGGCCAGGAAATTGAATTTGCAAAAAATGTATTCGATGTGAATGAAACGTAAATATAAATGTATAAGTTTATGTATATATATATTATGTATACTGTATGTACATTATTATGTTCTGAGGTCCCTGCCAAACCCCAGAGCATAATAAATATATGTGAAAATAATATTATATTCCCACTGTCCTCACCTGTCCTGCCGCAAAGTCACACTCGGGTCCAGTCTTCTTCTTTAGTCTGGTCAGGTCACCATTGTGGTCCGCATTGCACCATCCTCAGCATCTTTCAGCGTCCGACATTT
The DNA here is from genome assembly GCF_046119375.1 of Phyllobates terribilis. Lineage (NCBI taxonomy): Eukaryota > Metazoa > Chordata > Amphibia > Anura > Dendrobatidae > Phyllobates > Phyllobates terribilis. The sequence goes on along the minus strand of NW_027362903.1, from coordinate 4,188,294 downwards.
CCAGCACTACTGGGAGTCATGTATACAGTGCAGGGGGGCTACTGAAGTACTGGGGACCATGCATACAGTGGGGGGGCACTACTGGGGGCCATGCATACAGTGGGGGTAGGGCAGCAATACTGGGGGTCATGCATACAGTGGGGGTAAGGGGGCACTACTAGGGGCCATGCATACAGTGTGAGGGTACTAGTAGGGGCCATGCATACAGTGTGGGAAGCTACTGGAATACTGGGGGCCATGCATACAATGTGGGAGAGATACTGGGGGCCATGCATACAGTGCAGGGGGCTACTGAAATACTGGGAGCCATGCATACAAAGTGCGAGAGATACTGTGGGGCCATGCATACAGTGTGAGGGCTACTGGAATACTGGGGTCCATGCATACAATGTGGGTGGGGGCACTACTGGGGACCATGCATACAGTGCAGGGGGCTACTGAAATACTGGGAGCCATGCATACAATGTGGGAGAGATACTGCGGGGCCATGCATATGACTCGCCCCCTGGGCCGTGGGGTACCCGGAACCGGGCTTCTGTATGATGCTGGGGGTAGGAGTGGCAACCTGATCCCGTGGCTCAGGGTGATCAGACCAAATTGTGGCAGTCTATTTATCAGTGTTTTGAATGTCCGACTACGCCACCCGTGGATTGCGGTCAGGGATGACCGCCGCTGCAAGGCAGACCGCTGAGGCTGGTGTTGGTGTGCAGCACAGGGGTAGGATAACTCCCCACGGGAAGAGTGTAGCCTCAGGGCAGTGTAGGTGGATGCTGGGGGTGATAGTGCAGGCCGCAATAGTAAGAGTTCAGAGTCCGCTTCAAACAGTCCAGGGTCCTTATTGTAGGTATTATTAATGACCCAACAGTGGTACCGGTTAGGAATGGGCCTGGGTGTCTGAGAGCATTCGGGCGAGCCCCACTGGTCAGGGTGAGTGTGTAGGCCTACTGTTCTCTCTATGCTCTTTCTGACTATCCCCCTCTTCGTGGTGTGATAGCTCACGTCTCTGAGCTGGCCGTGTACTTCTCACCCGTATGGCTTGCAACTTGGGTTCCTTTTACCTTTGGCCTCTCTTGGCCTTGCTGGTCCCTTCTGTTGTGGCGGAGCCTCCGGGCTTCTTAGGCCAAAGGACATGAAATCCCTCGTGGATTGGTTCTCTGCTGCTGGGCTTGATAACCCGGGGCAGCCTCGGACCCCAATGTCCGGTTAAATTGGTTCTCTGCCAGGACCGGCTCTCGTCGCCTCTGTCCCTGGCCTGCAGTTCCTCCTCTGCCTCACGGACTCCTCAGCTGCTGCCGACCTGTCCCTTTCTCTAAGGAACCCTTCTGGTCACTTCAGAAGTGGGTTCTCGTCTCCCTCACCCTGCCCCAGTTCCAGCTTTTATAGGGCAGCCAGCTCCCCCTACTGGCCTGGGACAGGAGGTGCTGCATGCTAATGGTCCCTAACCAGGGAACCTCCATCCTGCTCTCAGACACAGCCTTTAATATTTGTGGCATCCAGGCCTGGGGTGACACATTCCCCCCTAGTAAAATTTAGTACTCCGGACTAAACAGGAAACACAAATACAGGGTATAAACAATAACATAACATATGTACAAGTACATTTTGTCCTTAAGGTCACGGCGCTTCCGTGACCGGGTGTCCATGTCACCCAACAAGGTGAAGTTTTGAACGGTGCGGGGACCTGTCTCCATAAACCCCAAGTTCCTGGCCCTGCGCGTGGCGACAAGGCTGAGCTACCTACTTTGGGCCACAAGGAGGCCACGCCGGACAGGTTTTTCTTCTGTGGCCATCTTCGCAAGAGGGCACCAAGTGCAACTATCTACAAGACAGTTCCGGCCATTCAGTGTCCATGATCTGTCAGTCCATTGAACTAGGGAAACTGGAAAACATTATTAATAACCGGGTAACAAACATAAAACATTTGCAATATACAGCATTTAGATCTTCCAGCGAGCTGGTATTTGACCCCTAGTGCTCCGGGTTGACCTGCGTAACCTTTCTTGTATGTCTGCCATCTTAGACCTCAGTTCACATTGTCTGGTTTTTTGACTTGTTTGCATTCTGTGCAATTTAAGGGTGTGGCATCCCCTTTGTTGAGCTGATTGGTATATATGTAGCTTACCACGGGCCTAGGTGGTCTGGAGTTGGGACCCGGTCCTATTTGTCTACCCTTTTATATGCATTATTTCAACTTTGATATACAGTAAGGTTTTTAATATAGGCAGTATAGGTACCGTCCCAATTTAGGGTCACCTTGCCGCTGGTGGGACGGCTTGTATACTTTTTTTGATCAAAAATAGTTCACTAAGTACCCTATATTTATTATGCAACTTTGCTTTACATTTATATATAATTATGGTTGGGTATGAGATATGTTTTTGTCTTGCTTCTTTTTTGCTAGTGTGAACATGCCTCTGTTTCTTGTATGTCTGCCATCTTAGACCTCAGTTCACATTGTCTGGTTTTATGAACCTTCGGTAGTAGCCTACCAACCCGAGGAATTGCCTCACTTCTTTGATGTTAGAGGGGCTTGGCCAGCTCTTGATGGCTGTAACCTTGTCGGGGTCGGGGGCTACTCCCTCAGCACTCACCACGTGCCCCAGGTACTGTACCTTCGGTTTCAACAGGTGACACTTTGAGGGCTTCACTTTCAGGCCATAGCCTGCCAGGGCTTCGAACACCTCGGCCAGGTTCTTTAGATGGTCCTCGTAGGTCTTCGAATATACAATCACGTCGTCTAAGTAAAGTAGGACCGTCTCAAAGTTTCGGTGCCCTAGACAGCATTCCATCAGCCTCTGGAAGGTCCCATGTGCGTTGGAGAGCCCGAAGGGCATACAGTTGAATTCACTTAATCCCATCGGGGTGGTGAAGGCGGTCTTCTCCTTGTCAGCCTCTGCCACAGGAACCTGCCAGTACCCGCTAGTAAGGTCCAAAGTAGAGAAGAAATTAGCTGATTTTAGTGCGGCCAAAGACTCCTCTATCCTAGGTAATGGGTGCGCGTCTTTATGGGTGATACGATTGACCTTTCTATAGTCCACGCACATTCTCATGGTACCGTCTTTCTTTTTTACCAGAACCAAGGGGGCTGGCCAGGGGCTACAGCTGTCTCTAATGACCCCGGCTTCTCTCATTTCTCTCTGCATGCCCTTTGCGTTCTGATAGTGTGCAGGGGGTACCGGTCTGTATCTCTCTTTTATTGGTGGGTGGCTCCCCGTGGGGATGTGGTGTTCTACCCCTTTCACCCTGCCGAAGTCTAGCGGGTGCTTACTAAAGATTCTCTCGTACTCCTGAACCACCCGGTAGACTCCTTGTTTTTGGAGCAGGGGAGTGGAGTCAGCACCCACATGGAGTTTCTGGCACCAGTCCTCCTTGGGTTTCTGGGAGCCATTACCCTCCACCGGGGGAGATGGAGGCAAGGGTTCCACGGCCCTGACAGCATTGTGTTCAACAGTATACAATTTGGCAAGTGTAGCGTACCTGGGTAAGTGTACTTCCCTCTCCCCAATGTTTAAGATCCGGACAGGCACCCTTCCATGGCGGACATCAACCACCCCCCGGGCTCTCAAAATGGTGGGCCTGCTGTCTGAGTACACGGGTTCTACCATGGCTTGGTAGTGTCTCCCTCTTAACCCGATTGCAGTCCGATACCAGATCATCATTTCACTTTTGGGAGGCATGGCAACGGGGAACGGATCGCTCATCCTCACGCTACCGATCTCACCACCAGACAGTGCTACCTGTTGCCGTCTCATCAGGGCTCTTATCTCTTTCTGGAGGACCTTCTGTTGGCTGGAGCTCGCATTCATCGCCACCTGCTGTAAAATCACAATTACTTCTGAAAGACAATTTTCAATCACGTTAGTACCCAAGGTTATTTTAGGGTGACTTTCTCGGCGGTCAATGTCCACAATAATCAGTCCCTGTGCCGGCAGTTCAACTTTACCAATCTTAATGGTCACAGGCTGGCCATTGCTGGCGATGATGCTCAAGTCATTGTCTGGATAGCGGGTTATGTCAGTGTCACTCCAATACTGCTTAAAAAGTACATAGGGGATGGTAGTTACTTGTGACCCGGTATCCAGCAGTGCACTCATGGGGATACCGTCCAGCACTACGGGTAAAACTGGGCATCCCCCCACGTACTTATCACGCCAATTAGACGGGCCTGATGACCTTATGCCTGGGGGTTGGCCCTCTGCCCCAGGTCGGACCCATTTAAAGCACAGTACCTGGCTACGTGTCCCGGCTGGCTGCAACGGCGGCAAATCGGCTGTCCATCCTCAGTGTAACAGTCGGTGGGCCTCCCTCTGAACGACGGGATCCTCCTCCGTCGACGCCACGGGACATCCTCCGGACTGGAAGCCAGCTTGATTGGTCCTGACGGGTCCATCTGTAACGACTGTACGGTCCTGGTCAATGCAGCAACACTCTTTGTTAGTTCTTGTACCTGATGGTGCAGGTTTGCAGGCGGGGATGGGTTTAGGGCCTGCGCATCAGCCCCCACAAGGTCTGCGGGGTAGGGCTCCGCCCCCTGGTGGTAAGTGATGGCAGGGCGCCGGGAAACTACAGCGCCACCCGGTGCAGGTTCTCGGAGCACCCAGATGACCCTATCTTTGAGCTGTGCAAAAGTCAAATCGGGGTTCTGTAGGGCCATGAGGCGCAGCTGGGTTCTGTGGGCGCTGGACAGCAGACCTTCTATGAACTGGTCAGTCAATAGTTTATCTGTATCCTGCACGCTGCCAGGGTCAGCTTGCTTAATTGCCCCCAAGGCTTCCTGTAAATTTAGGGCATAATCTCTGATGCTGTCCTGTGTCCTCTGCTTACATCCATAGAACCTCATTTTAATTTCTGCTGAGGTACAGGTATCAAAGGTGTCCCGTAGACGGGTCAGAACCCCCCTTACAGTCCTTTTCTCCTCAGCTGTGCAAGACTTTACCTCCCGCTGGGCCGCACCGGTTAACTGCCCTATCAGTATGCTTACTTTCTGTTCTTCTGTTAGGGGATAAACTTTGAACAGGCTATACAGCCTTTCTTTAAAGTCGCCCAAGGTATGCGACTCGCCAGCATACTGTGGCAGCCAGGCCGCTCCGGGGATATAGGGCATGGAAAATAGCATCACAGCTGCAGCGGCTACGCTGGTGGTAGAGGGTCCCTCCGCGTCCGACATCTTCCTCCCCCCTAGTTAACCGTGGCCTACCTTCCGGCGATCCTCTTCTCTAGGCCGCGGCTCTGCTCGCGATGCTCTGGGTGAGGACCTTGCATCGCTCGGTGATGACGTCGGCGTCCGCTGGATCTCCTTCCAGGATCTTGCGCAGCGTCTCAGCGTAGGGCGGGGCTTCAGGTCTCACGCGGTTTTGACGTCCACGCCCCTCTTCTTCCCGCGCGGCATCCCGAAGATGGCACCCGATGGCGGGAAACGGCTCCGATTGGCGGGAAATGGCCCCGAATGGCGGGAAACTTCACTCAGGTATGTATAAAGTCTTTTTCAGGCACGCAATACCCGTTTGTAGCGGGTTGGTCACAATCCTGACGACTACGCCAAAGCTGACTCGCCCCCTGGGCCGTGGGGTACCAGGAACCGGGCTTCTGTACGATGCTGGGGGTAGTAGTGGCAACCCGATCCCGTGGCTCAGGGTGGTCAGACCAAATTGTGGCAGTCTATTTATCAGTGTTTTGAATGTCCGACTACGCCACCCGTGGATTGCGGTCAGGGATAATCGCCGCTGCAAGGCAGACCGCTGAGGCTGGTGTTGGTGTGCAGCACAGGGATAGGATAACTCCCCACGGGAAGAGTGTAGCCTCAGGGCAATGTAGGTGGATGCTGGGGGTGATAGTGCAGGCCGCAATAGTAAGAGTTCAGAGTCCACTTCAAACAGTCCAGGGTCTTTATTGTAGGTATTATTAATGACCCAACAGTAGTACCGGTTAGGAATGGGCCTGGGTGTCTGAGAGCATTCGGGCGAGCCCCACTGGTCAGGGTGAGTGTGTAGGCCTACCGTTCTCTCTATGCTCTTTCTGACTATCCCCCTCTTCGTGGTGTAATAGCCCACATCCCTGAGCTGACCGTGTACTTCTCGCCCGTATGGCTTGCAACTTGGGTTCCTTTTACCTTTGGCCTCTCTTGGCCTTGCTGGTCCCTTCTGTTGTGGCGGAGCCTCCGGGCTTCTTAGGCCAAAGGACATGAAATCCCTCGCGGATTGGTTCTCTGCTGCTGGGCTTGATAACCCGGGGCAGCCTCGGACCCCAATGTCCGGTTAAATTGGTTCTCTGCCAGGACCGGATCTTGTCGCCTCTGTCCCTGGCCTGCAGTTCCTCCTCTGCCTCACGGACTCCTCAGCTGCTGCTGACCTGTCCCTCTTCTCTAAGAACCCTTCTGGTCACTTCAGAAGTGGGTTCTGGTCTCCCTAACCCTGCCCCAGTTCCAGCTTTTATAGGGCAGCCAGCTCCCCCTACTGGCCTGGGACAGGAGGTGCTGCATGCTAATGGTCCCTAACCAGGGAACCTCCCTCCTGCTCTCAGACACAGCCTTTAATATTTGTGGCATCCAGGCCAGGGGTGACACACATACAGTGGAGGCTGCTGTGGGGCCCCCCATGCTGTGTATAGGTGAACTATATATGGGGGACTCAGGACATTATTAAATGTTAAGTGGGCATTATTGGAGCACTCAGGTTATTGTGACTGTCAACTGGGCACACTGGGGGCATTATTACTTTCTATGGGCAAAATGTGGGCATTGATTTTTAGGACATTTGCACAGGGCATTAATGTATTCTAGGGGGTAATTTTACCATCTAGAGGGCACAACGGAGGCATTTTACTTTGTAAGGGGCACAGTGGTAGCTTTATTATGTGGGGTGGTGATAGGAACAGTAATAGGGACACATACGGCAGGAATGGCTCAATATTGGGGCATCAGCAGGATGAGGAGTTTGTGCAGGTCGGGAATGGATGAGGACGGGGCTGGAAAAGTGAGAAGTCAGATGTGTCTTTGTTGTAATCTCTGCAGACAAGTCCTGGATGGAGAAGCTGTCGTGTCGGTCTGGGCCCGATGGAAAAGACAGGAAAAGTGAACGATTCCATCAGAAAGAACGTCAGCTGTAATGTACTATATATAACTGTGCTGTGATCTCTTATATGTTCTGCATGATTGGCATCTACCACTATATTTCACCATATGGCGGTAATATCGTGCTGGTCTTTGTATAGAGATTTTCAATAACAGTGCGGTCATCCCTGAGGTTCCGCTATACTTATGATTAGGCTGCACCACCATAGTTGTACACACGGTTACCTGGCTGGGGGACCACTCAGATGTTTCGCCCCCACTGAGCTGAACCCCGAGCTATGCCTCTGAGCAGAACCCTTGTATCTTAAAAACCCAAAATCTGTGTCTGTGATGGCCCTACGGGATACTATGTGCTCTTTATCATTTGTTTAACCAGTTGTCTGAATTATTGGTCCTTGAAGGTCCTGAACTAAAAACTTGGGAATGTCCTTGTTATTTTGCAGATTTCCTACACAGGACAGATGTCTGTTTATTACCATTTTGTCATTTTCTGTTGACATGGGAATTCAATAGAATAATCATGTATCTTTTTCGTTTGATGGGCAACTTGCCAATCTACTATCAATCAATGTTACTAACCCAAAAAATCTTAAGTAAATGGTGCAAATGTACAAATCTTTCCAATGCAAAACCAGGAGTCTGGTCCCAGGCTGGTAATAGTGTGTGTAGTCTGATCCTGCAGCTCGTTACCTCCTCTCCTTCATACCATTGTTAGTGAAAGAGGGGAACAAGGCTGGGAATCAGACGACACAGAGATTTTGTAGTCTGTTGCCATAAAGATATAGATACATTTGGATTTAATATTCAGAAGACGATACAATTTCAATCAGGTTTTATACATTTTTATCATGTCAATAACTTAAAAAAACTTTCTTGAAATTTTAACACTTATTTGTAAACCAAAGACACATTTTTAGGATGAAGTCATAACTTTAAGTTGTAAAAAATAATATAAAAGTAACGCGATTTGTTGCAAGTTTAAAGCTGAAGAGTAATTACTGATCTCAAGTGGGAAACACAAAAACTTGACATTATAATTAATGCTCTGAGGCTTTGTAGGAATTGCCTTGTTATTTAGAGGGCCTGGCGTCTCCTGGGAGGGTGAAGATCTAGGTTCCTCTATATCTATCAGGTAACTATGACTCCATTTGAATAATTTGAACCCTTCAGGTGACGTCTGTGCCGACCTCTTGTGTCCTCGACTTCTTGCTACTTACCCAATGTCTATCTGACCCACACCATTCAGGTTTCTAAACATTGGAAGTTCTTTGATTGACGCAATGACCAATTTCACCAAAGTGACAGAATTTATTCTCATCGGCCTCTCAGATCATCCGCACAACTTACGTCTTCTCTTCGTTGTCTTCTTCTTCATCTATATCTTGACTGTCATCACAAATTTTCTGATCATCGTTTTCGTCTTCAAAGACTCCCAGCTTCACACTCCAATGTACTTCTTTCTCGGAAATTTGGCTTTTATAGACGTCTCCTACTCTTCAGTGACGGCTCCTAAAATGCTCCTTGACTTGGCTACCGAAAACCACTCAATATCTTTTCCAGCCTGCACTACCCAAGTCTTCTTCTTCATCTACTTGGCCAGTGGGGGGGTCATCTTGCTCTCTGCTATGTCCTATGACAGATACATTGCCATCTGCCACCCCCTACACTACACCCAGATCATGTCCTGGACGGCTTGTACCTACATGGCCTCTGGAGTTTGGGTGCTTGGGTTCCTCTACTCCTTGATCCACACTTTATTCACACTCAGGTTGACCTTCTGTGGTCCAAACACCATCCATAACTTCTTCTGTGACCTTCCTCATCTGTTCCAGATCTCTTGTACTGATACTTTTATAAACATTGTAGTCATATTAATTGTGGGTGGAATCCTCGGAATCGGTGCTTTCGCCATCACATTTGTGCCCTACTTTCGCATCTTCAGCACCGTTCTCAGGATCCGGAGCAGTCACGGAAAGCTTAAAGCCTTCTCCACCTGCACCTCTCATCTAACGGTGGTGTTTATCTTCTATGGGTCCATTATCTTTATCTATTTTGTGCCCACCACCAGTAATCTCTTTACTCTTAACAGGGTGGTGTCCATGACATATGCCCTCATTAACCCTTTACTTAATCCCCTGATCTACAGTATCAGAAACAAGGACCTGAAAGATGCCGTCAAGAGAGTCATATCTCCGTATAAGCGAAAAATTGACCATCTGTGACGGATGTTACCTTTTACTGGCGCAGTTTCCATAAAAGTGGAGAAGACATTTTTAGTAGTCAGAAGACAAGAGATTTGGCATGAATATGCCTGCATGGAACGAGCGCACTCGCATGGCCACCATATAGGAGGGTCTGTTGAGACAGCGATCCCCTGCTTAGCCTGGATTCATACCACATAGGCAGTGGGATCCTTCTCAGGACCCCCTAAATCTGAAACACGAAGGTAGCCCTTCCATGTCCCAGGATGTGGGTGCTGTGGTGAGAAGACAAGAGGGGCCCCAATCCTTATGATGAAGCACAGACAAATCAAATACAGAGACAATTGATCTATAGAGTCTTTATTTTTCACCCAAGAAACAGCAGAATCCAATACTTTAAGGTTTTGTGTTTTTGTTAATATTACTACATGATGTTGGAGGTAGTAGTCACTGAGGTACCTCCAGTCTGGGCTCTCTTGGGAAGCACAGATCCTTACAGTACATGACTTTTAGCAGTGCAGGACTTAAAACGCAATAAACACCTTCAGGGGCATTTTTCTTTTATTATTTTGTTTACTTAAATGAATGTATTTTGTGTTCAAGAAAATTTTTTCAAGTGGGTTTTATTACATATGTTGTAGAGTTTTTACAGACTTTTTCTTTCCCTTCACATTGATATCTGCAGAATTGAGTTGAATAAGAATATGTCAGTAAGCTCGTTTTGACGGAGAAGTCTTTAACTCTTTTATCTGTCTTTTTGTGAACTTGTGCTGATCAATAAAAAAAAAATCAAAGGAGAGCTGAGCAATGGTATGGTTTTACATCAGTTGATCACTTTGCCAATGAAAATTTAAGAGGTCCTTAAAGCACTAAATTTGCCTTAAAGTTCTTCTGTGAGTGGGAATGGTGTCAGCACCTCTTTATGAACTGTAAAGTAAAGACTTTTTTTTTTTTTTTTTTAATTTTCCTCTTTTATAATATAATATATGCAATGTACTTGATACACTTATTTCTGGAACTTTTCTTGTCAAACTTTTGTTTCCTAAGAAAGAGTTTTGCATTTCGATTTATTGCTCCAAGAGGTCTCTTTAGCCTATATTAGAAGACAAGTAGTATTAAAGATTCATAATGGTTAGGAGGCCATGTTGGAGATTTTCCATTGAGACTTAGGAGCGTTATGTTACTCCGCACTGCACATGGTAATGTAGCACCCTGAGGATTCGGCTGCTACAGGGGTATTGCACCTCAACCCAGAGGTGTGATATTCCACTCCCGGGTAAGGATGGAGTGTGGAACTGAGCTCGGTAGGCTGCATGCACTACATACATCCCATTTCCGAGGAGCAGACCGACGGTACTCCCACTTAGAAATGTGCAGGTACGACCGAGTCTGTTCCTGGCTGGAGTGGGAGGGGGGTGGTACATCCCAAGTAGTGTAGGGGCAGATAGGGGGAGCAGCCTGGGTAAAGATAGGAGCTCATTGGGTGCTGGTCACCTGAGCTCACACATAGAGGGTGTATATAAGGTGGGCACAATCAAAGATCAGGGTCAGTCTGTCAGCCTTTTGCAGAGAGAAGTCAGAGGAGGAAGAGGAGCAGAGCAGTCCCAGAGAGAGAGAGGAGAAAGAAGGAAAGACCCAGAGAGGGGACAAAGAGAGGACTCTAAGACCCCAAATCCAATCCACGGGTGAAGAGTCGGCATCAGGGTACCGGAACCCAAGCTGGTGGGGGCAAAAACACACCCCAGCCAGAGACCGGAGGCCGTGGGCAGCGTCTGCCACGGCCACCCACCACATCCACCACGAAGGCATACCACGTGGAGGGTCAGGGAACCCAAGGCCAAGGGTCACCCAACAGAAGGCCCGAGGGAGCTGGACCTGGGTGGATCAATAGTGGGGACGGCCAGAGAAAGGACAGAAGGAGAGCTCAGGGTCACGCTCCGGACTCGCTTGGGGGTTGGCTGGATCCAGGACCTGGTGGACGCAGCACGGCTCGGGTGGTCACTTGAAGCTGGAGTGACCGGGAACATCAGCAGTGAGTAAATACCCTAAACTGCATAACCCGACTCTGTCTTCATTTAACACCTATGCTGCACCACCACAACCCCCATCCTCTGCACCTGACTCCCTGAGGCTATACCCCACCCGTTGGGGGTTATACCACCAAAAGCTGCACCTACACCATCAGCCTCAGCGGACCCTGCTGCAGCGGCGGCCATAGTGACCGCAATACAACGGGTGGCGTAGTCGACAATAAAGAACTTATAACATCTGTAGGACTGCCACATACAACTGAGTTTGACACCCTGGGCACGGACCGGGTCACAGCCACTCGGAAGACTACAACTCCCATCTGATCCGGCTCCGGATATTCCCCCTAAAGAATATGGCCCAGGGGGCGCGTCAGTAAAATGTGTGGTTCTGTTGCTCGACCAATTCTTGGTTTGCCAGTTTCTTTGTGGAGAAGAGGAATAAGATGGAGAATCAGCAAGACACAGTCCTCACTATTAGTGTTGAGCGAACACTAAAATGCTTGGGTGCTCGAAGCTCTGGCCGAGCTCACCGTGATACTCGGGTGCTCGACCCGAGCAACGAGCCCAATGTTAGTCTATGGGAGACCCGAGCATTTTTGCGGCAGCACCACCCGGCAGTCTGTAGAAAGCCTAAAAAGTGCCCAAAACGATAGTGACAGTGCTCAAAAGACATGGGGACAGCATGGGGATCGCCCCAGGAAGCATTTCTGACCCCCAGGTCACTGCTGTCAACAACGTGGTCAGAGGTATTAAGCCACTTTTACGAGCTCACAATAAAACGTTCAAAAACGAAAATGAAAGTGCTTTCCTGTGAAATATGTTAAGGAACTTCCTTTCCAGGGTAAAGACTTGTGTATAAGGTAAAATAAATAACCAAAAGCAAAAATACTCCTCCACACCTTGGGCTATGTTCACAGGTAGCATTTTTTATGCGTTTTTGCACTTTTGTATTGCTTTCAACCGTGACAAATGCATTCACCGGGAAATGTCATTTTAACATTTTACAAGCTTATCTGGCCATGTGCTGTGTGACACATGCATACAGTGCTGAAAAGACATGGGAACAGCATGGGGATGACCCTTGGAAGCATCTCTGACACCCAGGTCTCTGCCTAAAAGTGTGCCCATCAGAAGTGACCCTTGCCGCATCAGAAGATGCAGACTTGCAACTATCCCCGTGCAAGTCCTTGTCCCAGGGCAGTGTTCAATTGTACCTCCCCCATTCCTTGCAATGCAAGCGCAAGTATGCAGCCTGCCACCCACCCACCCCCAGGCTGCAATACCATACTGCTAGCTTGCTTGCACTTGAAATTGGGCCTTTTAGGCATGTGGAGGCAGACGCTGGCCACCATGTCATGGCAGCGTCGGCGGCCTGGTATCCATACTCACTCCCCAGCCGCCCGGCGGCCGGGTGTCCACGCTCGGTCCCCAGCCGCCAGGGGGCGGCCGGGTGTCCATACTCGGTCCCCAGCCGCCCCGCGGCCGGGTGCCCACACACGGTCCCCAGCCGCCTGGGGGCGGCCGGGTGTCCATAAACGGTCCCCAGCCGCCCCTATTTCTCCTGGGAACTTCCCCCACACTTTTCTTAACCTGGCCTTGTTTAGGGCAGCATTGGACGAGCCGACCAGAGAACCAGACTCCTCCGGTGGGCCCTGGCTTCTCCATCAGGGGAGTTGAGAGTGCCAAGGTGAGGAGCATGATGATGATGATAGAAGTTAGCATCTGCTTTGTTTTCTTGGAATGCAAGCGTAAGTGTGCAACCTGCCACCCACTCACCCCCAGGCTGCAATACCATACTGCTAGCTTGCTTGCACTTGAAATTGGGCCTTTTAGGTATGTGGAGGCAGACGCCGGCCACCTTGTCATGGCTGCTTCGGCGGCCTGGTATCCACACTCAGTCCCCAACCGCCCGGCGGCCGGGTGTCCACACTCGGTCCCCAGCCGCCAGGGGGAGGCCGGGTGTCCATACTCGGTCCCCAGCTGCCCAGCGGCCGGGTGTCCACGCTCGATCCCCAGCCGCCTGGGAGTGGCCGGGTGTCCATAAACGATCCCCAGCCGCCCCTATTTGAAGGACAGACTAACCGTAAACACGTGGACAAGTGAATGTGGCCAGGGATGGTCCATCTCACTGACATCTTCACACTGGGTTAATATTGTGGAAGCCGGGACACAGTTGGACACTGGGATGCAACACGTCCTCCAGACATAGAGGATTGCGGGTCCTGGGTCAATCAGGCTTCAACACAAAGTTCAGAAGGTAGACAGCAGCAGTGGTCGGCCTCCTACACAATGAGTAAATTATTCATGATCATTAGGCCATCCATCTCCTTAGCTTTCTGTTCCTTGGAATGCAAGCGCATGTATGTAGTAGCGGCTAGGCCTGAGGTGGTCAGCGTTTTGGCGCATATCTTACCTCCTCCGAAGATTGCTGGATGTTTTCCTGCTACTATCCCAGTTCTATGACTCCTGTTAAAACAAAGCTTCAGGTGATGAATGATGGATGAGGTGGTGGCAAAGGAGAAAGAGCAGGAGGAACAGGGACCATTCACATCAATATCAGGCCAGTCAACCACACATGTCTTGTAGGATATGTTTCTGTAACAAAAGGAGCGGTTCGGCTACACAGTTATAGGGCATACAGTGAGTGCAATGCCTACCAAAAATTTCGAGGCATGGAAGTGACATGGAGGTCAGAGGGCCTTAACTAAACCGTTTTTTCCATTTATAGCAACTGGGTCTCCTGTACACTGTTGGCCTAAGCAGTGAATGGAAGGCTTTCCAAAAATTATGAGGAACTGCAATGCCCCTTGAAACAGACGGGGATTACAGCGTACTAAAAACCTTCTACCCATTATTGTAGAGTGGGTCTCCCTTAGTGTTCGCCTATGCATTGAAAAGCAAAAGCTGACTAAAATTAGGAGGAAATGCAATGCCTGTTGGAAGAGTCGTGGAGGTTAGCGGTAATTGAAAACAACATTTCAATGCCCCTTGGAAGAGCTGTGGAGTTCAGAGTGGTTTAACAAGATGGTTTTAATGCCCCTTGGAAAGTGGTGGAGGTCGCAGTAGCTTAACAAGACGGTTTTAATGCCCCTTGGAAGAGACGTGGAGGTCGCAGTAGCTTAACAAGACGGTTTTAATGCCCCTTGGAAGAGTGGTGGAGGTCACAGTAGCTTAACAAGACGGTTTTAATGCCCCTTGGAAGAGATGTGGAGGTCAGAGTGGTTTAACAAGACAGTTTTAATGCCCCTTGGAAAAGTGGTGGAGGTCGCAGTAGCTTAACAAGATGGTTTTAATGCCCCTTGGAGAAGTGGTGGAGGTCGCAGTAGCTTAACAAGATGGTTTTAATGCCCCTTGGAAGAGACGTGGAGGTCAGAGTGGTTTAACAAGACGTTTTTAATGCCCATCTTGGTGGACTCCTCAAAGTTTGTCAGGATGGTACATATGTCAGACATCCAGGTCCACTCCTGAGGTCTTATGTGTGGAGTCTGACCTGAATATCGACGGCCTTGTTGATGCTGGTACTCCACAACTGCTCTCTTCTGCTCACAAATCCTTTGCAACATGTGGAGGGTAGAGTTCCAACATGTGGGGACATCACACACCAGTCGGTGTGCCGGAAGCTGCAATCGCTGCTGCAACACAGCAAGGGCGGCGGAAGCTGTAGCCGACTTCCGAAAATGAGCTGACAGGCGGAGTACTTTGACGAGCAGATCTGGCAACTCGGGGTACGATTTAAGAAAGCGCTGAACCACGAGGTTAAGCACATGAGCCAGGCATGGTACGTGTGTGATCTCGCCTCGCCTCAGAACCGCCACCAGGTTACGGCCATTGTCACTCACGACCATGCCTGGGTGTAGGTTCAGCGGTCTCAGCCACAGATCTGCCTGCTCTTTCACAGCTGTCCACAACTCTCAAGCAGTGTGAGGTTTATCACCTAAGCTTATGAGTTTCAGCACAGCCTGTTGCCGCTTGGCTGAGGCAGTACTGCAATGCTTCCAGCTTGTAACTGATGTGGTGATATCTGAGATGGAGGCTGAACATGAGGAGGAGGAGGAGGATGATGCGCAGGAGCTGTACACTGTGGGGGCAACTCTGATTGACATAGGGCCCGCAATCCTCGGTGTGGGGAGACACTATTACTGTTTTTTTAACGGAAAAAATGCCAAAAGCAGGATAATACAGAGATTTGAACCGTGGAACTGCAAAACCACAGTTGTAGTTATCTGGCCTACACCAGACTCTTTTAAACTGATATATTTGTGTCTAAACAGTCACAGACACACTCAATTTTTTTTTTTGGGGGGGGGGGGATCCCAAAAGGTTAATAAGACGCGTATTTGTACAGTATGACTGAGGAAAAAAAAATACTGGATTTAGATGAAAAAAAAAGGATTTTTCCTGGCCCCTGAGACCGGGGGATAAGTCCAGCAATTTGACCAACAGGAGCACACAGGACTGTAATGCAGCGTTTGCTGGTATAACCACTGTGCCTCCTATATAGCCTGCCTGCCTGATATCTGGGATGGATATTAGTCCTGAGAAGGACTGTTTGTTTGATTTTGCAGCCTTTACAGACCCTACACTAACTATTTCACAGTATAAATCTCTCCCTAGCTCACCAGCACTTTCCCTACACTGTCTGATCCGGAGCGACTGTGTCCAAGATGGCGGCGCCCGGCTTTAAATACTCGAGGTGACGCTGTGCGGCCAGCCAATCACTGTAATGCCCACAAACAACATGGCTGCGGCATTACAGTGACTGGCTGGCAATCCCTGCATGTTCATTGGCTCTGTAAAGAGCGCCAAACATGCAGGGAGGAGACCCGAGCTCCCGCCCGAGTAACCCGGAAATGCTCGGTGCTCGCCGAACATTCCGAGTAGTGAGATGCTCGGGCGAGTACCGAGCAGTGTCGAGCATGCTCGCTAAACACTAGTCACTATCTTTGGATATTGTTCAGCTAGAACATTAAAACCTAGGGCTGGAAAGGACAGCAAATAGAAAAGTTCTGCTTTGGAATTTTGGTGGTGATAACGGACTCTAAGTATAATATGAGTAATAACACTGTTACTATGTACAAGAATATAACTACAATAATACGGGTCCTATGTAAAAGAACATAACTGCTATAATGCTGCTCCTATGTACAAGAATATAACTACTATAATACTACCCCCTATGTACAAGAATATAACTACTATAATACTACTCCCTATGTACAAGAATATAACTACTATAATACTGTCCCCTATGTACAAGAATATAACTGCTATAATACTGCTCCTATGTACAAGAATATAACTGCTATAATACTGCCCCTATGTACAAGAATATAACTACTATAATACTGTCCCCTATGTGCAAGAATATAACTACTATAATACTGCCCCTATGTACAAGAATATAACTACTATAATACTGTCCCCTATGTGCAAAAATATAACTACTATAATACTACTCCCTATGTACAAGAATATAACTACTATAATACTACTCCCTATGTACAAGAATATAACTGCTATAATACTGCTCCCTATGTACAAGAATATAACTACTATAATACTACTCCCTATGTACAAGAATATAACTGCTATAATACTGCTCCCTTTGTACAAGAATATAACTACTATAATATTACTCCCTATGTACAAGAATATAACTGCTATAATGCTGCTCCTATGTACAAGAATATAACTACTATAATACTACTCCCTATGTACAAGAATATAACTACTATAATACTACTCCCTATGTACAAGAATATAACTACTATAATACTACTCCCTATGTACAAGAATATAACTACTATAATACTACTCCCTATGTACAAGAATATAACTGCTATAATACTGCTCCTATGTACAAGAATATAACTGCTATAATACTGCCCCTATGTACAAGAATATAACTACTATAATACTGTCCCCTATGTGCAAGAATATAACTACTATAATACTACTCCCTATGTACAAGAATATAACTGCTATAATACTGCTCCTATGTACAAGAATATAACTGCTATAATACTGCCCCTATGTACAAGAATATAACTACTATAATACTGTCCCCTATGTGCAAGAATATAACTACTATAATACTGCCCCTATGTCCTAGAATATAACTACTATAATACTGTCCCCTATGTCCTAGAATATAACTACTATAATACTGTCCCCTATGTGCAAGAATATAACTACTATAATACTGCCCCTATGTCCTAGAATATAACTACTATAATACTGCCCCTATGTACAAGAATATAACTACTATAATACTGTCCCCTATGTACAAGAATATAACTACTATAATACTGCCCCTATGTACAAGAATATAACTACTATAATACTGCCCCCACATGTAGAAGAATAAAACTACTATAATACTGCCCCTATGTACAAGAGTATAACTACTATAATACTGCCCCCACATGTACAAGAATATAACTACTATAATACTGCCCCTTATGTAAGAGAATACAACTACTATAATATTGCACCCTATGTACAAGAATATAACTACTATAATACTGCCCCTTATGTAAGAGAATATAACTACTATAATACTGCCCCCTATGTACAAGAATATAACTACTATAATACTGCTCCTATGTACAAGAATATAACTACTATAATACTGCCCCCACATGTACAAGAATATAACTACTAGAATACTGCACCCACATGTACAAGAATATAACTACTAGAATACTGCCCCCTATGTACAAGAATGTAAATACTATAATACTGCCCCTATGTACAATAATATAAATACTATAATACTGCTCCTATGTACAACAATATAACTACTATAATACTGCCACCTATGTACAAGAATATAACTACTATAATACTGCCCACTATGTACAAGAATATAACTACAATAATGCTGCTCCTATATGCAAGAATATAACTACTATAATACTGCCCCTATGTACAAGAATATAGCTACTATAATACTGCCCCCTATGTACAAGAATATAACTACTATAATGCTGCTCCTATATGCAAGAATATAACTACTATAATACTGCCCCTATGTACAAGAATATAGCTACTATAATACTGCCCCCTATGTCCAAGAATATAACTATTATAATACTGCCCCCTATGTACAAGAATATCAGTACTATAATACTGCCCCCTATGTACAAGAATATAACTACTATAATACGGCTCCTATGTACAAGAATATAACTGCTATAATACTGCTCCTATGTACAAGAATATAACTACTATAATACTGCCCCCTTTGTACAAGAATATATAACTACTATAATACTGCCTCCTATGTACAAGAATATAACTACTATAATACTGCCCCCTATGTACAAGAATATAACTACTATAATGCTGCTCCTATATGCAAGAATATAACTACTATAATACTGCCCCTATGTACAAGAATATAGCTACTATAATACTGCCCCCTATGTCCAAGAATATAACTATTATAATACTGCCCCCTATGTACAAGAATATCAGTACTATAATACTGCCCCCTATGTACAAGAATATAACTACTATAATACGGCTCCTATGTACAAGAATATAACTGCTATAATACTGCTCCTATGTACAAGAATATAACTACTATAATACTGCCCCCTTTGTACAAGAATATATAACTACTATAATACTGCCTCCTATGTACAAGAATATAACTACTATAATACTGCCCCCTATGTACAAGAATATAACTACTATAATGCTGCTCCTATATCCAAGAATATAACTACTATAATACTGCCCCTATGTACAAGAATATAGCTACTATAATACTGCCCCCTATGTCCAAGAATATAACTATTATAATACTGCCCCCTATGTACAAGAATATCAGTACTATAATACTGCCCCCTATGTACAAGAATATAACTACTATAATACGGCTCCTATGTACAAGAGTATAACTGCTATAATACTGCTCCTATGTACAAGAATATAACTACTATAATACTGCCCCCTATGTACAAGAATATATAACTACTATAATACTGCCTCCTATGTACAAGAATATAACTACTATAATACTGCTCCTATATACTGTACAAGAATATAACTACTATAATACTGCCCCCTATGTACAAGAATATAACTACTATAATACTGCTTCTATGTACTGTACAAGAATATAACTACTATAATACTGCCCCCTATGTACAAGAATATAACTACTATAATACTGCTACCATGTACAAGAATATAACTACTATAATACTGCCCCTATGAACAAGAATATAACTACTATAATACTGCCCCTATGTACAAGAATATAACTACTATTATACTGCTCCTATGTGCAAGAATATAACTACTATAATACTGCCCCTATGTACAAGAATATAGCTGCTATAATAGTGCCCTCTATGTCCAAGAATATAACTATTATAATACTGCCCCCTATGTACAAGAATATCAGTACTATAATACTGCCCCCTATGTACAAGAATATAACTACTATAAAACGGATCCTATGTACAAGGATATAACTGCTATAATACTGCCCCCTATGTACTGTACAAGAATATAACTACTATAATACTGCCCCCTATGTACAAGAATATCAGTACTATAATACTGCCCCCTATGTACAAGAATATAACTACTATAATATGGCTCCTATGTACAAGAATATAACTACTATAATACTGCTCCTATGTACTGTACAAGAATATAATTACTATAATACTGCCCCCTATGTACAAGAATATAACTACTATAATACTGCTCCTATGTATTGTACAAGAATATAACTACTATAATACTGCACCCTATGTACAAGAATATAACTACAATAATACTGCTACCATGTACAAGAATATAACTACTATAATACTGCCCCTATGTACAAGAATATAACTACTATAATACTGCCCCCACATGTACAAGAATATAACTACTAGAATACTGCCCCCACTTTTCAAGAATAAAACTACTATAATACTGCCCCCTATGTACAAGAATATAAATACTATAATACTGCCCCTATGTACAAGAATATAACTACTAGAATACTGCCCCCACATGTACAAGAATATAACTATTATAATACTGCCCCCTATGTATAAGAATATAACTACTATAATATAGCTCAAATGTACAAGAATATAACTGTTATAATACTGCCCCCTATGCACAATAATATAAATACTATAATATTGCCCCTACGTACAATAATATAAATACTATAATACTACCCCTATGTACAAGAATACGACTACTATAATACTGTCCCCTATGTACAAGAATATAACTACTATAATACTGCCCACTATGTACAAGAATATAACTACTATAATACTGCTACCATGTACAAGAATATAACTACTATAATACTGCCCCTATGTACTGTACAAGAATATAACTACTATAATACTGCCCCCTTTGTACAAGAATATCAGTAGTATAATACTGCCCCCATACACAAGAATATAAATACTATAATACTGCTCCTATGTACAAGAATATAACTACTATAATACTGCCCCTATGTACAAGAACATAACTACTATAATACTGTTCCTGTGTACAAGAATATAACTACTATAATACTGCTCCCTATGTACACGAATATAACTACTATAATACTGCCCCCTATGTACAAGAATATAACTACTATAATTCTGCTCCTATGTACTAGAATATAACTACTATAATTCTACCCCCACATGTACAAGAATATAACTACTAGAATACTGCCCCCATATGTACAAGAATATAACTACTATAATACTGCCCCTATGTACAAGAATATAACTACTATAATACTGCCCCCTATGTACATGAATATAACTACTATAATACTGCTCCTATGTACAAGAATATAACTACTATAATACTGCTCCTATGTACAAGAATTTAACTACTATAATACTGCCCCTATGTACAAGACTATAACTACTATAATACTGCCCCTATGTACAAGAATATAACTACTATAATACTGCCCCCTATGTACAAGAATATAACTACTATAATACTGCCCCCTATGTACAAGAATATAACTACTATAATACTGCCCCTATGTACAAGACTATAACTACTATAATACTGCCCCTATGTACAAGAATATAACTACTATAATACTGCCCCCTATGTACAAGAATATAACTACTATAATACTGCCCCCTATGTACAAGAATATAACTACTATAATACTGCCCCCTATGTACAAGAATATAACTACTATAATACTGCTACCATGTACAAGAATATAACTACTATAATACTGTTCCTATGAACTGTACAAGAATATAACTACTATAATACTGCCCCCTATGTACAAGAATATATATATATATATATAATCGTCTTATCTGTCTGTCTGTCTTTCTGTCTGTCCTGGAAATCCCACGTCGCCCATTGGTCCGGCAGCGGCCAATCAGCGCCGCGGGATTTTTGAAAAAAGATGGCGGCCGTTAGCGGCTCATCTGGCGGACGGAGGTCAGCGGCGATGCAGCGGGGAGATTAGCGGCGCTAGCAGCACAGCTACCCCGACCGGCGCCGCTGACCTCCATGCGGCTAACGTCGGAAGATCAGATACTGCTACCATGTACAAGAATATAACTACTATAATACTGCCCCCTATGTCCAGGAATATAACTACTATAATACTGCCCCCTATGTACAAGAATATAACTACTATAATACTGCTGCTATGTACAAGAATATAACTATTATAATACTGCCCCCTATGTAAAAGAATATCACTACTATAATACTTTCCCCCATATACAAGAATATAAATAATATAATTCTGCTCCTATGTACAAGAATATAACTACTATAATACTGCCCCCTATGTACAAGAATATAACTACTATAATACTGTCCCCATGTACAAGAATATAACTACTATAATACTGCCCCCTATGTACAAGAATATAACTACTATAATACTGCTCCCTATGTACAAGAATATAACTACTATAATACTGCTCCCTATGTACAAGAATATAACTACTATAATACTGCTCCGATGTACAAGAATATAACTACTATAATACTGCTCCCTATGTACAAGAATATAACTACTATAATACTGCCCCCTATGTACAAGAATATAACTACTATAATATTGATCCTATGTACAAGAATATAACTACTATAATACTGCCCCTATGTACAAGAATATAACTACTATAATACTGCTCCTATGTACAAGAATATAACTACTATAATACTGCTCCTATGTAAAAGAATATAACTACTATAATACTGCCTCCTATGTACAAGAATATAACTACTATAATACTGCCCCCTATGTAAAAGAATATGACTACTATAATACTGCCTCCTATGTACAAGAATATAACTATTATAATACTGCTCCTATGTTCAAGAATATAATTACTATAATACTGCCCCTATGTACAAGAATATAACTACTATAATACTGCTCCTACGTACAAGAATATAACTATTATAATACTGCTCCTATGTACAAGAATATAACTACTATAATACTGCTCCTATGTACAAGAATATAACTATTATAAAACTGCCCCCTATGTACAAGAATATAACTACTATAATACTGCCCCCTATGTAAAAGAATATGACTACTATAATACTGCCTCCTATGTACAAGAATATAACTATTATAATACTGCCCCTATGTACAAGAATATAACTACTATAATACTGCTCCTATGTTCAAGAATATAATTACTATAATACTGCCCCTATGTACAAGAATATAACTACTATAATACTGCTCCTACGTACAAGAATATAACTATTATAATATTGCTCCTATGTACAAGAATATAACTACTATAATATTGCTCCTATGTACAAGAATATAACTATTATAATACTGCCCCCTATGTCCAGGAATATAACTACTCTAATACTGCCCCCTATAATCAAGAATATAACTACTATAATACTTCCCCTATGTACAATAATATAACTACAATAATACTGCTCCTATGTACAAGATTATAACTACTATAATACTGCCCCCTATGTCCAAGAATATAACTATTATAATACTGCCCCCTTTGTACAGGAATATCAGTAGTATAATACTGCCCCCATACACAAGAATATAAATACTATAATACTGCTCCTATGTACAAGAATATATATACTATAATACGACTCCTATGTACAAAAATATAACTGCTATAATACTGCCCCTATGTACAAGAATATAACTACTATAATACTGCTCCTATGTACAAGAATATAACTACTATACTACTGCCCCCTATGTACAAGAATATAACTACTATAATACTGCTCCTATGTACAATAATATAGCTACTATAATACTGCCCCTTTGCAAAAGAATATAACTACTATAATACTGCCCCCACATGTGCAAGAATATAACTACTAGAATACTGCCCCCACATGTACAAGAATAAAACTACTATACTACTGCTCCTATGTACAAGAATATAACTACTATAATACTGCTCCTATGTACTGTAAAAGAATATAACTACTATAATACTGCCCCCTATGTACAAGAATATAACTACTATAATACTGCTCCTATGTACTGTACAAGAATATAACTACTATAATACTGCCCCCTATGTACAAGAATATAACTACTATAATACTGCTCCTATGTACTGTACAAGAATATAACTACTATAATACTGCCCTATGTACAAGAATATAACTACTATAATACTGCCCCCACATGTACAAGAATATAACTACTAGAATACTGCCCCCACTTTTCAAGAATAAAACTACTATAATACTGTCCCCTATGTACAAGAATATAAATACTATAATACTGCCCCCTATGTACAAGAATATAACTACTAGAATACTGCCCCCACATGTACAAGAATATAACTATTATAATACTGCCCCCTATGTATAAGAATATCAGTACTATAATACTGCCCCCTATGTACAAGAATATAACTACTATAATACAGCTCAAATGTACAAGAATATAACTGTTATAATACTGCCCCCTATGCACAATAATATAAATACTATAATATTGCCCCTACGTACAATAATATAAATACTATAATACTACCCCTATGTACAAGAATACAACTACTATAATACTGCCCCCTATGTACAAGAATATAACTACTATAATACTGCCCACTATGTACAAGAATATAACTACTATAATACTACTACCATGTACAAGAATATAACTACTGTAATACTGCCCCTATGTACTGTACAAGAATATAACTACTATAATACTGCCCCCTTTGTACAAGAATATCAGTAGTATAATACTGCCCCCATACACAAGAATATAAATACTATAATACTGCTCCTATGTACAAGAATATAACTACTATAATACTGCCCCTATGTACAAGAATATAACTACTATAATACTGCTCCTATGTACAAGAATATAAGTACTATAATACTGCTCCTATGTACAAGAATATAACTACTATAATACTGCCCCCTATGTACAAGAACATAACTACTATAATACTGTTCCTGTGTACAAGAATATAACTACTATAATACTGCTCCCTATGTACACGAATATAACTACTATAATACTGCCCCTATGTACAAGAATATAACTACTATAATTCTGCTCCTATGTACTAGAATATAACTACTATAATTCTACCCTCGTATGTACAAGAATATAACTACTAGAATACTGCCCCCACATGTACAAGAATATAACTACTATAAAACTGCCCCTATGTACAAGAATATAACTACTATAATACTGCCCCCTATGTACAAGAATATAACTACTATAATACTGCCCCCTATGTACAAGAATATAACTACTATAATACTGCCCCCTATGTACAAGAATATAACTACTATAATACTGCTACCATGTACAAGAATATAACTACTATAATACTGTTCCTATGAACTGTACAAGAATATAACTACTATAATACTGCCCCCTATGTACAAGAATATATATATATATATATATATATATATATATATATATAATCGTCTTATCCCGTCTGTCTGTCTGTCTTTCTGTCTGTCCTGGAAATCCCATGTCGCCCATTGGTCCGGCAGCGGCCAATCAGCGCCGCGGGATTTTTGAAAAAAGATGGCGGCCGTTAGCGGCTCATCTGGCGGACGGAGGTCAGCGGCGATGTAGCGGGGAGATTAGCGGCGCTAGCAGCACAACTACCCTGACCGGCGCCGCTGACCTCCATGCGGCTAACGTCGGAAGATCAGATACTGCTACCATGTACAAGAATATAACTACTATAATACTGCCCCCTATGTCCAGGAATATAACTACTATAATACTGCCCCCTATGTACAAGAATATAACTACTATAATACTGCTGCTATGTACAAGAATATAACTATTATAATACTGCCCCCTATGTAAAAGAATATCACTACTATAATACTTTCCCCCATATACAAGAATATAAATACTATAATTCTGCTCCTATGTACAAGAATATAACTACTATAATACTGCTCCCTATGTACAAGAATATAACTACTATAATACTGCCCATATGTACAAGAATATAACTACTATAATACTGCTCCCATGTACAAGAATATAACTACTATAATACTGCTCCCTATGTACAAGAATATAACTACTATAATACTGCCCCCTATGTACAAGAATATAACTACTATAATACTGATCCTATGTACAAGAATATAACTACTATAATACTGCCCCTATGTACAAGAATATAACTACTATAATACTGCTCCTATGTACAAGAATATAACTACTATAATACTGCTCCTATGTACAAGAATATAACTACTATAATACTGCCCCCTATGTACAAGAATATAACTACTATAATACTGCCCCCTATGTAAAAGAATATGACTACTATAATACTGCCTCCTATGTACAACAATACAACTATTATAATACTGCTCCTATGTTCAAGAATATAGTTACTATAATACTGCCCCTATGTACAAGAATATAACTACTATAATACTGCTCCTACGTACAAGAATATAACTATTATAATACTGATCCTATGTACAAGAATATAACTATTATAAAACTGCCCCCTATGTACAAGAATATAACTACTATAATACTGCCCCCTATGTAAAAGAATATGACTACTATAATACTGCCTCCTATGTACAAGAATATAACTATTATAATACTGCTCCTATGTTCAAGAATATAACTACTATAATACTGCCCCTATGTACAAGAATATAGCTACTATAATACTGCCCCCTATGTCCAAGAATATAACTATTATAATACTGTCCCCTATGTACAAGAATATCAGTACTATAATACTGCCCCCTATGTACAAGAATATAACTACTATAATACGGCTCATATGTACAAGAATATAACTGCTATAATACTGCTCCTATGTACAAGAATATAACTACTATAATACTGCCCCCTATGTACAAGAATATATAACTACTATAATACTGCCTCCTATGTACAAGAATATAACTACTATAATACTGCCCCCTATGTACAAGAATATAACTACTATAATACTGCTCCTATGTACTGTACAAGAATATAACTACTATAATACTGCCCCCTATGTACAAGAATATAACTACTATAATACTGCTACCATGTACAAGAATATAACTACTATAATACTGCCCCTATGAACAAGAATATAACTACTATAATACTTCCCCTATGTACAAGAATATAACTACTATTATACTGCTCCTATGTGCAAGAATATAACTACTATAATACTGCCCCTATGTACAAGAATATAGCTGCTATAATAGTGCCCTCTATGTCCAAGAATATAACTATTATAATACTGCCCCCTATGTACAAGAATATCAGTACTATAATACTGCCCCCTATGTACAAGAATATAACTACTATAATACGGATCCTATGTACAAGAATATAACTGCTATAATACTGCCCCCTATGTACTGTACAAGAATATAACTACTATAATACTGCCCCCTATGTACAAGAATATCAGTACTATAATACTGCCCCCTATGTACAAGAATATAACTACTATAATACTGCTCCTATGTACTGTACAAGAATATAACTACTATAATACTGCCCCCTATGTACAAGAATTTAACTACAATAATACTGCTACCATGTACAAGAATATAACTACTATAATACTGCCCCTATGTACAAGAATATAACTACTATAATACTGCCCCCACATGTACAAGAATATAACTACTAGAATACTGCCCCCACTTTTCAAGAATAAAACTACTATAATACTGCCCCCTATGTACAAGAATATAAATACTATAATACTGCCCCCTATGTATAAGAATATAACTACTAGAATACTGCCCCCACATGTACAAGAATATAACTATTATAATACTGCCCCCTATGTATAAGAATATCAGTACTATAATACTGCCCCCTATGTACAAGAATATAACTACTATAATACAGCTCAAATGTACAAGAATATAACTGTTATAATACTGCCCCCTATGCACAATAATATAAATACTACAATATTGCCCCTACGTACAATAATATAAATACTATAATACTACCCCTATGTACATGAATACAACTACTATAATACTGCCCCCTATGTACAAGAATATAACTACTATAATACTGCCCACTATGTACAAGAATATAACTACTATAATACTGCTACCATGTACAAGAATATAACTACTATAATACTGCCCCTATGTACTGTACAAGAATATAACTACTATAATACTGCCCCCTTTGTACAAGAATATCAGTAGTATAATACTGCCCCCATACACAAGAATATAAATACTATAATACTGCCCACTATGTACAAGAATATAACTACTATAATACTGCTACCATGTACAAGAATATAACTACTATAATACTGCCCCTATGTACTGTACAAGAATATAACTACTATAATACTGCCCCCTTTGTACAAGAATATCAGTAGTATAATACTGCCCCCATACACAAGAATATAAATACTATAATACTGCTCCTATGTACAAGAATATAACTACTATAATACTGCCCCCTATGTACAAGAATATAACTACTATAATACTGCTCCCTATGTACAAGAATATAACTACTATAATACTGTTCCTGTGTACAAGAATATAACTACTATAATACTGCTCCCTATGTACAAGAATATAACTACTATAATACTGCCCCCTATGTACAAGAATATAACTACTATAATTATGCTCCTATGTACTAGAATATAACTACCATAATTCTACCCCCACATGTACAAGAATATAACTACTAGAATACTGCCCCCACATGTACAAGAATATAGCTACTATAAAACTGCCCCTATGTACAAGAATATAACTACTATAATACTGCCCCCTATGTACAAGAATATAACTACTATAATACTGCCCCCTATGTACAAGAATATCAGTACTATAATACTGCCCCCTATGTACAAGAATATAACTACTATAATACGGCTCCTATGTACAAGAATATAACTGCTATAATACTGCTCCTATGTACAAGAATATAACTACTATAATACTGCCCCCTATGTACAAGAATATATAACTACTATAATACTGCCTCCTATGTACAAGAATATAACTACTATAATACTGCCCCCTATGTACAAGAATATAACTACTATAATACTGCTCCTATGTACTGTACAAGAATATAACTACTATAATACTGCCCCCTATGTACAAGAATATAACTACTATAATACTGCTACCATGTACAAGAATATAACTACTATAATACTGCTCCTATGTACAAGAATATAACTACTATAATACTGCCCCTATGAACAAGAATATAACTACTATAATACTTCCCCTATGTACAAGAATATAACTACTATTATACTGCTCCTATGTGCAAGAATATAACTACTATAATACTGCCCCTATGTACAAGAATATAGCTGCTATAATAGTGCCCTCTATGTCCAAGAATATAACTATTATAATACTGCCCCCTATGTACAAGAATATCAGTACTATAATACTGCCCCCTATGTACAAGAATATAACTACTATAATACGGATCCTATGTACAAGAATATAACTGCTATAATACTGCCCCCTATGTACTGTACAAGAATATAACTACTATAATACTGCCCCCTATGTACAAGAATATCAGTACTATAATACTGCCCCCTATGTACAAGAATATAACTACTATAATACTGCTCCTATGTACTGTACAAGAATATAACTACTATAATACTGCCCCCTATGTACAAGAATTTAACTACAATAATACTGCTACCATGTACAAGAATATAACTACTATAATACTGCCCCTATGTACAAGAATATAACTACTATAATACTGCCCCCACATGTACAAGAATATAACTACTAGAATACTGCCCCCACTTTTCAAGAATAAAACTACTATAATACTGCCCCCTATGTACAAGAATATAAATACTATAATACTGCCCCCTATGTATAAGAATATAACTGCTAGAATACTGCCCCCACATGTACAAGAATATAACTATTATAATACTGCCCCTATGTATAAGAATATCAGTACTATAATACTGCCCCCTATGTACAAGAATATAACTACTATAATACAGCTCAAATGTACAAGAATATAACTGTTATAATACTGCCCCCTATGCACAATAATATAAATACTACAATATTGCCCCTACGTACAATAATATAAATACTATAATACTACCCCTATGTACATGAATACAACTACTATAATACTGCCCCCTATGTACAAGAATATAACTACTATAATACTGCCCACTATGTACAAGAATATAACTACTATAATACTGCTACCATGTACAAGAATATAACTACTATAATACTGCCCCTATGTACTGTACAAGAATATAACTACTATAATACTGCCCCCTTTGTACAAGAATATCAGTAGTATAATACTGCCCCCATACACAAGAATATAAATACTATAATACTGCCCACTATGTACAAGAATATAACTACTATAATACTGCTACCATGTACAAGAATATAACTACTATAATACTGCCCCTATGTACTGTACAAGAATATAACTACTATAATACTGCCCCCTTTGTACAAGAATATCAGTAGTATAATACTGCCCCCATACACAAGAATATAAATACCATAATACTGCTCCTATGTACAAGAATATAACTACTATAATACTGCCCCCTATGTACAAGAATATAACTACTATAATACTGCTCCCTATGTACAAGAATATAACTACTATAATACTGTTCCTGTGTACAAGAATATAACTACTATAATACTGCTCCCTATGTACAAGAATATAACTACTATAATACTGCCCCCTATGTACAAGAATATAACTACTATAATTCTGCTCCTATGTACTAGAATATAACTACCATAATTCTACCCCCACATGTACAAGAATATAACTACTAGAATACTGCCCCCACATGTACAAGAATATAGCTACTATAAAACTGCCCCTATGTACAAGAATATAACTACTATAATACTGCCCCCTATGTACAAGAATATAACTACTATAATACTGCCCCCTATGTACAAGAATATAGCTACTATAATACTGCTCCTATGTACAAGAATATAACTACTATAATACTGCCCCTATGTACAAGAATATAACTACTATAATACTGCTCCTATGTACAAGAATATAACTACTATAATACTGCTACCATGTACAAGAATATAACTACTATAATACTGTTCCTATGAACTGTACAAGAATATAACTACTATAATACTGCCCCCTATGTACAAGAATATATATATATATATAATCGTCTTATCCCGTCTGTCTGTCTGTCTGTCTTTCTGTCTTTCTGTCTGTCCTGGAAATCCCACGTCGCCCATTGGTCCGGCAGCGGCCAATTAGCGCCGCGGGATTTCTGAAAAAAGATGGCGGCCGTTAGCGGCTCATCTGGCGGACGGAGGTCAGCGGCGACTACCCCGACCGGCGCCGCTGGCCTCCATGCGGCTAACGTCGGAAGATCAGATACTGCTACCATGTACAAGAATATAACTGCTATAATACTGCCCCCTATGTCCAGGAATATAACTACTATAATACTGCCCCCTATTTACAAGAATATAACTACTATAATACTGCCCTCTTTGTACAAGAATATAACTACTATAATACTGCTCCCTATGTACAAGAATATAACTATTATAATACTGCCCCCTATGTAAAAGAATATCACTACTATAATACTTTCCCCCATATACAAGAATATAAATACTATAATTCTGCTCCTATGTACAAGAATATAACTGCTATAATACTGCCCCCTATGTACAAGAATATAACTACTATAATACTGTCCCCATGTACAAGAATATAACTACTATAATACTGCCCCCTATGTACAAGAATATAACTACTATAATACTGCTCCCTATGTACAAGAATATAACTACTATAATACTGCTCCCTATGTACAAGAATATAACTACTATAATACTGCTCCCATGTACAAGAATATAACTACTATAATATTGCCCCCTATGTACAAGAATATAACTACTATAATACTGATTCTATGTACAAGAATATAACTAATATAATACTGTCCCTATGTACAAGAATATAACTACTATGATACTGCTCCTATGTACAAGAATATAACTACTATAATACTGCTCCTATGTACAAGAATATAACTACTATAATACTGCTCCTATGTACAAGAATATAACTACTATAATACTGCCCCCTATGTACAAGAATATAACTACTATAATACTGCCCCCTATGTAAAAGAATATCACTACTATAATACTGCCCTCTATGTCCAAGAATATAACTACTATAATACTGCCTCCTAGCTGTGAGGACGTGTGTCAGTGGTTCTCCTGATGTCTGGAGCAAGCCCGGGGAGGGGGAAGCTCCCCAAGCAAGGCCCAGGCTTCCCGGCCTACACTGGGAGACAACTCCCAGGCTTCTTCTAATGGGAATACAAATCCCAGAGTCATCGTTAAGCAATGCAAAGCAACAAGCCAAAGCTCCACTGTTTCCAAGAAGGAAGAAAGCAGAGTGAATGTGAGTAAAGTTATGGAAGGAACAGCAGCTGCAGTTACAGCAAAGAAACCTGAAGTGAAACTGTCAGTAAATAAGGAAATGCAGCAAAGTCCAAAAACAAGTAATTCCCCAAAGGAATCTTCTGTCAGCAAACAGAGGCAGCCTGGTGCAGAGAAGGTGAGGCAGCTCCCATCACCGGCCTCAGGTGTGCAGCTCCCATCACCGGCCTCAGGTGAGGCAGCTCCCATCACCGGCCTCAGGTGAGGCAGCTCCCATCACCGGCCTCAGGTGAGGCCGCTCCCATCACCGGCCTCAGGTGAGGCCGCTCCCATCACCGGCCTCAGGTGAGGCCGCTCCCATCACCGGCCTCAGGTGAGGCAGCTCCCATCACCGGCCTCAGGTGAAGCAGCTCCCATCACCGGCCTCAGGTGAGGCCGCTCCCATCACCGGCCTCAGGTGAGGCCGCTCCCATCACCGGCCTCAGGTGAGGCCGCTCCCATCACCGGCCTCAGGTGAGGCAGCTCCCATCACCGGCCTCAGGTGAAGCAGCTCCCATCACCGGCCTCAGGTGAGGCCGCTCCCATCACCGGCCTCAGGTGAGGCCGCTCCCATCACCGGCCTCAGGTGTGCAGCTCCCATCACCGGCCTCAGGTGTGCAGCTCCCATCACCGGCCTCAGGTGTGCAGCTCCCATCACCGACCTCAGGTGTGCAGCTCCCATCACCGGCCTCAGGTGTGCAGCTCCCATCACCGGCCTCAGGTGTGCAGCTCCCATCACCGACCTCAGGTGTGCAGCTCCCATCACCGGCCTCAGGTGTGCAGCTCCCATCACCGACCTCAGGTGTGCAGCTCCCATCACCGGCCTCAGGTGAGGCAGCTCCCATCACCGGCCTCAGGTGTGCAGCTCCCATCACCAGCCTCAGGTGTGCAGCTCACTCCTCCACACAGGCAGAGACGGACATCTCTGGAGAGGCAGACATTGCAAGAAAACCTGCAGCAGCAAGACACGGTGACCGGCATGGCGCGCTCAGGACGCACAAGGGCACAGGCGAGTGGCAGCAGTAAGAGTGCTGTGGAGCCCGGAGCCAGCAGTGGTACCATAAAGTCATCTGTGGTAAAACCAAAGGAGACCTCTGTGTTCAAAAACCCAGAGCCATTGTCCAAGCCTCAGAAGGAGACGGCGCGTGTACCCGAGCTGCAGCTGGCAGAGGAGATACCTGGCCTGGTAAAGAAGATGGGTGAGTTACAGCAGCAAAGACAAATGCTGCAAATGGAGATTGATGTGATCTATAAACTGAAGGCTGCTAATCCTGACAGTAATGCTATGTGTGACCAGAGACTTTACTCACTGGGTGTGGAGCTGGCGAATGTGGTCAGGGACATAGACTGTATCCTGGAGAGGATGGGGCCCCTGGCAGAGACCTACAGAAACCGGGAGCGGTTCACCTCTCACAAGCAGGACTTTGTTGTGGAGTCCAGGACCTCTGATGCTGGATTAGGGTCAGAGACTGTACAGGATGAACCCCTGAAGCAGCAGACACGACCTGTGTTACAAGCTGCACGTTTCTGTTTCCAGGAGGGACAAATACTGCAGCAGCAGCAGACTGTAGCTGAGCCTGAGCAGCAACATGTACCTCAGAATCCAGCAGAGGCACCACAAGTCCCAGAATGCTCAACACAAGAGCAGGACATTGCATGTATGACTGTGTGTATTGATGGTGCACAGCACAGCCCTAATGCTGATGCACAGGCTGGGGATGACCCCACTGTACCCAGGGGCTCTGAGGCTGGAGGGGGCTCGCAGTCTGTGGTGGATGTCACATTGCCTCATAAAGATATTGTGGTTGATAATAATGTGTGTGATTTTCCCCCTTTGATACCTAATGCACAAGAGGTGACAGGTCCCCCTGCAGCGGACCCTCCCCCTGTTAGTCAGCCCAGTGTGACCCCACAGGTTCCCCACAGTAATGCCTGGAGCCGTGGTGCTCCGTCCTTCACCTCTGGCACCAACTATACCGGCCAGGCCTTCAAAAGAAGGAACGTGGTGCGATTTAAGCCTAGAGGTCTCAAGGAGGATCTGCCGGACAGGAGGTTTGTGGTCAGGGAGCTCCTGTGTCGTCAGATGGGGTTTGCGCCATTAAATATCTTGGCGGAGATTAATCTTCCAGACAGACAGGGATATGATGTCAGTTTTAAAATCATGCCTGATCTGGACAGATTCTGGGCTAATTTCCCTAAGTTCAGGGACACGGATGGATGGAACAAATTTATCTTTGTTCCCATTTCCAGGCCAGATACAGTCACTGTAAATATCATCTTCTGGAATGAGGCTGTTCCCCCGCAGGACATTGTGGTGTGGCTCCGGAGGCATTGTGACCTCGTCTCTGACCTCACCAAGAATCGTGACGTTGATGGTATCTGGACGGGAGGGTGGAAGGTCCTGGTGAAGCTGCGCCAGTGTAACAATGTCACTGCCCACTTACCCAACTCCTTCTTCATTGGGCGGGAGAAAGGCGTTTGCTTCTATCCTGGGCAGCCTCGCAAGTGCTTTAAATGTGGCAAAGCGGGTCACCTGGCAAATTCCTGTACTGTGGTCAAGTGCAGTCTGTGCGGGGAAGTCGGCCATGTAGCTGCAGACTGCCAGAATATAAGGTGTAACCTGTGTGGGAAGATCGGCCACCCTCACAAGGACTGTCCCGATGCTTGGCATAACATCTGCAGGGACTTTCCTGATGAGGATTTGGTGGTAGGAGCAGAGGCTCAGGAGGAGGAGGCCTTAATGTCAGGGGAGATACTCACTAGATCAGAGGTCCACCAAGGGTCAGACCATGTAACACCAGAGCAGCAGTGTGAAGAGGGTGCACAGGGGAGCATGGAGGTTGTCCTTCAGGGCCAGCCGCCCCAAGAGGCCTGCACATCTGTATCACCATCTCTACCTGATAATAGTAACAGCAAGCAGACCAAAAGGAGGAAAAAAGACACGTCCTCCCGTAAACCCGAGGAACAATATGATGCTGACCATAAAGCCAAGAAAAAAGTCAGCAGTGGTGTTGGTGTGATGGTCGTATCTAACAGATATGAAGTTCTATCTGAGTCAGATGGAGATTTTGATCAGGAATTGAAAAGAATAGAGGCCGAGTGTGAGAGGGAAACAGAGGACCATCCGCCTACAAAGCGGAAGCCCTTACCTATAGACTCTAATGTAGCGTCAGACATGGAGACCAGTAGTGGACAGACCATCTCTGAGTTATGATGACAGGTTCTACTTCTCTGCTCCTCTTATACTGTCTTCTTATGGCCGAATTTTCCATAAAATTTACATCAAGTAATGTGAACAGCATTAAGGTGAGGAGGACGAGACATGCGGTGTATGACCATCTGAGATACCTTGATGCAGATGTCTTTTTCCTACAGGAAACAAGATTGACATCTCTGGGGCTTATGAGAGAGGCTGAGAGGGAATGGAGATCTGGTCCATCATTCTGGTCACTGGCTGTGGAGCCTTATGCCGGGGTCGCTATCCTGTTTAACACCAATAATGTGACTTTACATAGAATGACGGAGGTGGTTATGGGAAGGTGTCTGGTCCTGGAAGTCACTGTTCAGGGTAGACGGCTCCGGCTTATTAACATCTATGGGCCTCAGACAGTGACTGACAGGATCCAGCTGTTCAATAATGTGAAGCCATATCTCTTCACCTCTCTCCCGGTGATGATGGCGGGTGACTTTAATGCCATAATGACATCTGGTGACAGTATCTCAGGCAGGACAGTGACCAGGGATGGCAAAGTCTTAAAAAACATAATTTTGCAGACCGGACTGACTGACGCTTTTACGCAAAGAGGTCGGACGCCAAAATTTACTTACTCATGTTCCAACAGAAGTAGTAGGATAGATTTGGCTTTTGTGAGTCCTACTGAAGTTGTCAGTGCCATCAGTAAGAAAACCGTTCCTTTCTCTGATCACCTTGCCTTGTGTTTCTGCCTGGGGACCACTAACCGTCCTGACATCGGTAGAGGGTTGTGGAAGCTAAACTCCAGCCTCCTGGATGACATGCATGTTCGGAGTTGTGTCCACTTCCTTTTTCAGGGTCATTTACAGAGGGTAGATTTCTATGACAACATGGCCGACTGGTGGGAGGACGTCAAGGATGATATCAGATCCCTCTTGAAGAGACTGTCAGTTAATAAAGGGAGGAGTAAGTACAGCCAGTA
Organism: Phyllobates terribilis; assembly: GCF_046119375.1. Classification (NCBI taxonomy): domain Eukaryota; kingdom Metazoa; phylum Chordata; class Amphibia; order Anura; family Dendrobatidae; genus Phyllobates; species Phyllobates terribilis. The sequence continues at coordinate 4,151,870 of NW_027362903.1, read as the reverse complement.
CCTAAGACTGCGTAAGGAATTGGAGTCACTCTATTCGGCGGGCGGGGATGACAAAGAGAGGATTGACCGGCTGAAATCTGAGATAAGGCAGTATCAGTACAGCAGGTATACCTCCCTGGTTCTTGAGCGGGATTATGGGACCTTGGGGGCACCTGATCCCTTTGAGAATTGCCGGGAGCGGGTGGCTAATAAATTGGTCACAGGTCTCACCAACTCCCAGGGCGTATTGCAGGAATCTCGGGAGGGTATCCTGGGGGTCGTGAGATCTTATTATACTGACTTGTTTCAGAGGAAAGTTTTGGATAAAGACAAGATGGCTCAATTCTTGGAGGCAACTCCAATGCCTGACACTAACGATCTGGACTTTTCTCCTTTGACAGCAGAATTAACGGTGCAGGAAGTTAAGGAGGCCATTAATAAGTTACATCTGAAGAAGGCACCAGGTCCAGATGGCTTAACAGCAGAATTCTATAAGAAATTCAGAGACCTCCTGGCTCCAATTCTTGTGGATGTTTACAAAAATTGTCTAGGAAATCACCTGATGCCTCCATCCATGAGAGTGTCTTCGTTAATTCTCCTGTCTAAAGGTAAAGAGCCAAGCGACATCAAGAACTGGAGGCCGATTGCCCTCTTGAATGTAGACAGGAAGATTCTGGCAAAGATCCTGTTTTCTAGGTTAGTTTGTTTGTCCCCGGCACTGTTGGCAGGCTCTCAGTTTGGCACAGTAAAAGGGCGGAATATCTCTGGAGCAGTCATCTCGATACGGGAGATGTTTGAGAGATGTAAAGTTCTGCGGTGTGGGAGATATGTTGTCAGTCTGGACCAGGCTAAAGCCTTTGACAGGGTTGATCACGATTATCTGTGGGCCACTTTGTCAAAGTACGGTGTTCCGGGACAATTCGTGGATTGGCTGAAGACTTTGTATAGAGAGGCGGTGAGCTTTCCTTTGATTAATGGTTGGCAGGGTGATACTTTTGGAGTTGGGGCAGGGGTGAGACAGGGCTGCCCGCTCAGTCCGCTCCTGTATGTTTTTGCCATAGACCCATTTTTGAGGTCACTACAGGAGTGTGACTTTCAGGGGGTGCCGGTCCCCCACTGCCTGCCTCTGACTGCTGTCGCCTACGCGGATGATGTGACGTTGGTGATATCTGATCCTCATGAGGTGCGGATGTTATCGGCGGCAATCAGAAGCTACTCGGAGGCCTCTGGGTCTCTGGTCAATCTTGAAAAGAGTCAAGCTCTGTGGACATTGGATTCTGAACCAGGCTTTGATCTGCCACAGTTTGCCAAAGCCTCCACCCATATTAAGATCCTAGGGGTTAAATTTGGGAGGGATGATAATGGCAAGCTAAATTGGGAAGAGAAATTGGAAACCGGAAATGCAAAGGTTCAGCGATGGAAGAACTGGAGGCTGACCTACAGAGAAAGGGTCGCTATGTTGAAGACTTACTTGGTTCCCGTCTTCTTGTACGTCTCTGTCATTTTTCCTTTGCCAGAATCTTTCTCGGCGAGGCTCCTCAGCCTGTTCTTCCAACTCTTGTGGGGGAATAGGTTGAACCCACTAAAAAGAGGGATTACTTACCTGCAGCGGAGAGAGGGTGGGCTGGATATGCTAAATCCGAGGGTCTTCTTTGACTCCATGTTTCTGAAGGTTAATTTTGGTAACCTGGACTCAAGTGCCCTGTGGGTAAATAGTATCAGGGATTGGATATTGCCTTTTGCAGAGTCTTGGGTGCGAGGCGGCAGTCTCAAGAGGAGGAGATGGACTGGTGACCACCTCCCCCAGTATCTGGAATATGGTCTCAGGTGTCTGAAGAAGTGGGGAGCAGAGAAGTATGAAATTGAGAATAAGACCAGGAAGGACCTGTATGTCAGGATATGCCGGACTTTCTTTTGTGTGCAGCCTGCACTGAGAGACGGCACAACTACCACCTTGCTGGAAAGTCTGAGGTTTCTCAATGCAGCGAGACTCCCAGCTAAGTTTTTTGACATCGCCTGGCTGTCGCTACATGGAAGACTATATGTTCGGGGTAACCTTAAGTACCTTAGTGTGTCAGATCGAATGTGTCCCCTGGGCTGTCAGCAAGAAGAGACAATGGCACATTTTATAACGGAGTGCTGGGGCGGGAGGAAAATATGGGAGGAAATATCTTGTAGGATAAAAGTCCCAAGATTGCTGACCCTAAAATACCCAGATATCATCTATGGTGTCCCATCTACTGTAAGTAACATTGACCGGGGGACCATGTATCTGATAATAACAGTCATAAAATACTATCACTGGCATACGAGAACCCGCGTCTCCATCAGCAGTGAACCCTTCCATCATACCGCAGCCGTGAGCCTGATCCTGTCTGAATTGAGGTGTATAAAATGTCTAGAGATCAGGAAAAATGGTAAAAACAAAACATTATGGAGGAATGTACATATGGATTAATGTTGATTTACAATAACAAATCAATTTTTGTTAATCGTTTCATTTTTTTTTTTTTTTCCTCTCGCCCTATTTCCAGAGCAATGGACTTGAGCTAAATTTACTGTAATATTTTTATGTTATTAGATTTTTATTGTTTTTGTTTCTGTTGAATGATTATGGTTTTGCTTTTGTTTTTTGATCGGATTGTATTGTAATATGTACTGTTTGTTTTTTACTAATAAAAATTGCCCCCTATGTACAAGAATATCAGTACTATAATACTGCCCCCTATGTACAAGAATATCAGTACTATAATACTGCCCCCTATGTACAAGAATATCAGTACTATAATACTGCCCCCTATGTACAAGAATATAACTACTATAATACGGATCCTATGTACAAGAATATAACTGCTATAATACTGCCCCCTATGTGCTGTACAAGAATATAACTACTATAATACTGCCCCCTATGTAAAAGAATATCAGTACTATAATACTGCCCCCTATGTACAAGAATATAACTACTATAATATGGCTCCTATGTACAAGAATATAACTACTATAATACTGCTCCTATGTATTGTACAAGAATATAACTACTATAATACTGCCCCCTATGTACAAGAATATAACTACAATAATACTGCTACCATGTACAAGAATATAACTACTATAATGCTGCCCTATGTACAAGAATATAACTACTATAATACTGCCCCCACATGTACAAGAACATAACTACTAGAATACTGCCCCCACTTTTCAAGAATAAAACTACTATAATACTGCCCCCTATGTACAAGAATATAAATACTATAATACTGCCCCCTATGTACAAGAATATAACTACTAGAATACTGCCCCCACATGTACAAGAATATAACTATTATAATACTGCCCTCTATGTATAAGAATATCAGTAATATAATACTGCCCCCTATGTACAAGAATATAACTACTATAATACAGCTCAAATGTACAAGAATATAACTGTTATAATACTGCCCCCTATGCACAATAATATAAATACTATAATATTGCCCCTACGTACAATAATATAAATACTATAATACTACCCCTATGTACAAGAATACAACTACTATAATACTGCCCCCTATGTACAAGAATATAACTACTATAATACTGCCCACTATGTACAAGAATATAACTACTATAATACTGCTACCATGTACAAGAATATAAATACTATAATACTGCCCCTATGTACAAGAACATAACTACTATAATACTGTTCCTGTGTACAAGAATATAACTACTATAATACTGCTCCCTATGTACACGAATATAACTACTATAATACTGCCCCCTATGTACTAGAATATAACTACTATAATTCTACCCCCACATGTACAAGAATATAACTACTAGAATACTGCCCCCACATGTACAAGAATATAACTACTATAAAACTGCCCCTATGTACAAGAATATAACTACTATAATACTGCCCCCTATGTACAAGAATATAACTACTATAATACTGCCCCCTATGTACAAGAATATAACTACTATAATACTGCCCCCTATGTACAAGAATATAACTACTATAATACTGCTACCATGTACAAGAATATAACTACTATAATACTGTTCCTATGAACTGTACAAGAATATAACTACTATAATACTGCCCCCTATGTACAAGAATATATATATATATATAATCGTCTTATCCCGTCTGTCTGTCTGTCTGTCTTTCTGTCTGTCCTGGAAATCCCACGTCGACCATTGGTCCGGCAGCGGCCAATCAGCGCCGCGGCATTTTTGAAAAAAGATGGCGGCTGTTAGTGGCTCATCTGGCGGACGGAGGTCAGCGGCGATGCAGCGGGGAGATTAGCGGCGCTAGCAGCACAACTACCCCGACCGGCGCCGCTGACCTCCATGCGGCTAACGTCGGAAGATCAGATACTGCTACCATGTACAAGAATATAACTACTATAATACTGCCCCCTATGTCCAGGAATATAACTACTATAATACTGATCCTATGTACAAGAATATAACTACTATAATACTGCCACTATGTACAAGAATATAACTACTATAATACTGCTCCCTATGTACAAGAATATAACTACTATAATACTGCCCCCTATGTCCAGGAATATAACTACTATACTACTGCCCCCTATGTACAAGAATATAACTACTATAATACTGCTGCTATGTACAAGAATATAACTATTATAATACTGCCCCCTATGTAAAAGAATATCACTACTATAATACTTTCCCCCATATACAAGAATATAACTACTATAATTCTGCTCCTATGTACAAGAATATAACTACTATAATACTGCCCCCTATGTACAAGAATATAACTACTATAATACTGTCCCCATGTACAAGAATATAACTACTATAATACTGCCCCCTATGTACAAGAATATAACTACTATAATACTGCTCCCTATGTACAAGAATATAACTACTATAATACTGCTCCCTATGTACAAGAATATAACTACTATAATACTGCTCCCATGTACAAGAATATAACTACTATAATACTGCCCCTATGTACAAGAATATAACTACTATAATACTGCCTCCTATGTACAAGAATATAACTATTATAATACTGCTCCTATGTTCAAGAATATAATTACTATAATACTGCTCCTATGTACAAGAATATAACTACTATAATACTGCTCCTATGTACAAGAATATAACTGCTATAATACTGCGCCCTATGTCCAGGAATATAACTACTCTAATACTGCCCCCTATAATCAAGAATATAACTACTATAATACTGCCCCTATGTACAATAATATAACTACAATAATACTGCTCATATGTACAAGAATATAACTACTATAATAGTGCCCCCTATGTCCAAGAATATAACTATTATAATACTGCCCCCTTTGTACAGGAATATCAGTAGTATAATACTGCCCCCATACACAAGAATATAAATACTATAATACTGCTCCTATGTACAAGAATATATATACTATAATACGACTCCTATGTACAAAAATATAACTGCTATAATACTGCCCCTATGTGCAAGAATATAACTACTATAATACTGCTCCTATGTACAAGAATATAACTACTATACTACTGCCCCCTATGCAATAGAATATAAATACTATAATACTGCACCTATGTACATTAATATAGCTACTATAATACTGCCCCTTTGTAAAAGAATAAAACTACTATAATACTGCCCCCACATGTGCAAGAATATAACTACTAGAATACTGCCCCCACATGTACAAGAATAAAACTACTATAATACTGCTCCTATGTACAAGAATATAACTACTATAATACTGCTCCTATCTACTGTACAAGAATATAACTACTATAATACTGCCCCCTATGTACAAGAATATAACTACTATAATACTGCTCCTATGTACTGTACAAGAATATAACTACTATAATACTGCCCCCTATGTACAAGAATATAACTACAATAATACTGCTACCATGTACAAGAATATAACTACTATAATACTGCCCTATGTACAAGAATATAACTACTATAATACTGCCCCCACATGTCCAAGAATATAACTACTAGAATACTGCCCCCACTTTTCAAGAATAAAACTACTATAATACTGCCCCCTATGTACAGGAATATAAATACTATAATATTGCCCCCTATGTACAAGAATATAACTACTAGAATACTGCCCCCACATGTACAAGAATATAACTATTATAATACTGCCCCCTATGTATAAGAATATCAGTACTATAATACTGCCCCCTATGTACAAGAATATAACTACTATAATACAGCTCAAATGTACAAGAATATAACTGTTATAATACTGCCCCCTATGCACAATAATATAAATACTCTAATATTGCCCCTACGTACAATAATATAAATACTATAATACTACCCCTATGTACAAGAATACAACTACTATAATACTGCCCCCTATGTACAAGAATATAACTACTATAATACTGCCCACTATGTACAAGAATATAACTACTATAATACTGCTACCATGTACAAGAATATAACTACTATAATACTGCCCCTATGTACTGTACAAGAATATAACTACTATAATACTGCCCCCTTTGTACAAGAATATCAGTAGTATAATACTGCCCCCCATACACAAGAATATAAATACTATAATACTGCTCCTATGTACAAGAATATAACTACTATAATACTGCCCCTATGTACAAGAATATAACTACTATAATACTGCTCCTATGTACAAGAATATAACTACTATAATACTGTTCCTCTGTACAAGAATATAACTACTATAATACTGCTCCCTATGTACACGAATATAACTACTATAATACTGCTCCCTATGTACAAGAATATAACTACTATAATACTGCCCCCTATGTACACGAATATAACTACTATAATTCTGCTCCTATGTACTAGAATATAACTACTATAATTCTACCCCCACATGTACAAGAATATAACTACTAGAATACTGCCCCCACATGTACAAGAATATAACTACTATAAAACTGCCCCTATGTACAAGAATATAACTACTATAATACTGCCCCCTATGTACAAGAATATAACTACTATAATACTGCCCCCTATGTACAAGAATATAACTACTATAATACTGCCCCCTATGTACAAGAATCTAACTACTATAATACTGCTACCATGTACAAGAATATAACTACTATAATACTATTCCTATGAACTGTACAAGAATATAACTACTATAATACTGCCCCCTATGTACAAGAATATAACTACTATAATACTGCTCCTATGTACTGTACAAGAATATAACTACTATAATACTGCCCCCTATGTACAAGAATATAACTACAATAATACTGCTACCATGTACAAGAATATAACTACTATAATACTGCCCTATGTACAAGAATATAACTACTATAATACTGCCCCCACATGTACAAGAATATAACTATTAGAATACTGCCCCCACTTTTCAAGAATAAAACTACTATAATACTGCCCCCTATGTACAAGAATATAAATACTATAATACTGCCCCCTATGTACAAGAATATAACTACTAGAATACTGCCCCCACATGTACAAGAATATAACTATTATAATACTGCCCCCTATGTATAAGAATATCAGTACTATAATACTGCCCCCTATGTACAAGAATATAACTACTATAATACAGCTCAAATGTACAAGAATATAACTGTTATAATACTGCCCCCTATGCACAATAATATAAATACTATAATATTGCCCCTACGTACAATAATATAAATACTATAATACTACCCCTATGTACAAGAATACAACTACTATAATACTGCCCTATGTACAAGAATATAACTACTATAATACTGCCCCCACATGTACAAGAATATAACTACTAGAATACTGCCCCCACTTTTCAAGAATAAAACTACTATAATACTGCCACCTATGTACAAGAATATAAATACTATAATACTGCCCCCTATGTACAAGAATATAACTACTAGAATACTGCCCCCACATGTACAAGAATATAACTATTATAATACTGCCCCCTATGTATAAGAATATCAGTACTATAATACTGCCCCCTATGTACAAGAATATAACTACTATAATACAGCTCAAATGTACAAGAATATAACTGTTATAATACTGCCCCCTATGCACAATAATATAAATACTATAATATTGCCCCTACGTACAATAATATAAATACTATACTACTACCCCTATGTACAAGAATACAACTACTATAATACTGCCCCCTATGTACAAGAATATAACTACTATAATACTGCCCACTATGTACAAGAATATAACTACTATAATACTGCTACCATGTACAAGAATATAACTATTATAATACTGCCCCCTATGTATAAGAATATCAGTACTATAATACTGCCCCCTATGTACAAGAATATAACTACTATAATACAGCTCAAATGTACAAGAATATAACTGTTATAATACTGCCCCCTATGCACAATAATATAAATACTCTAATATTGCCCCTACGTACAATAATATAAATACTATAATACTACCCCTATGTACAAGAATACAACTACTATAATACTGCCCCCTATGTACAAGAATATAACTACTATAATACTGCCCACTATGTACAAGAATATAACTACTATAATACTGCTACCATGTACAAGAATATAACTACTATAATACTGCCCCTATGTACTGTACAAGAATATAACTACTATAATACTGCCCCCTTTGTACAAGAATATCAGTAGTATAATACTGCCCCCCATACACAAGAATATAAATACTATAATACTGCTCCTATGTACAAGAATATAACTACTATAATACTGCCCCTATGTACAAGAATATAACTACTATAATACTGCTCCTATGTACAAGAATATAACTACTATAATACTGTTCCTGTGTACAAGAATATAACTACTATAATACTGCTCCCTATGTACACGAATATAACTACTATAATACTGCTCCCTATGTACAAGAATATAACTACTATAATACTGCCCCCTATGTACACGAATATAACTACTATAATTCTGCTCCTATGTACTAGAATATAACTACTATAATTCTACCCCCACATGTACAAGAATATAACTACTAGAATACTGCCCCCACATGTACAAGAATATAACTACTATAAAACTGCCCCATGTACAAGAATATAACTACTATAATACTGCCCCCTATGTACAAGAATATAACTACTATAATACTGCCCCCTATGTACAAGAATCTAACTACTATAATACTGCTACCATGTACAAGAATATAACTACTATAATACTATTCCTATGAACTGTACAAGAATATAACTACTATAATACTGCCCCCTATGTACAAGAATATAACTACTATAATACTGCTCCTATGTACTGTACAAGAATATAACTACTATAATACTGCCCCCTATGTACAAGAATATAACTACAATAATACTGCTACCATGTACAAGAATATAACTACTATAATACTGCCCTATGTACAAGAATATAACTACTATAATACTGCCCCCACATGTACAAGAATATAACTATTAGAATACTGCCCCCACTTTTCAAGAATAAAACTACTATAATACTGCCCCCTATGTACAAGAATATAAATACTATAATACTGCCCCCTATGTACAAGAATATAACTACTAGAATACTGCCCCCACATGTACAAGAATATAACTATTATAATACTGCCCCCTATGTATAAGAATATCAGTACTATAATACTGCCCCCTATGTACAAGAATATAACTACTATAATACAGCTCAAATGTACAAGAATATAACTGTTATAATACTGCCCCCTATGCACAATAATATAAATACTATAATATTGCCCCTACGTACAATAATATAAATACTATAATACTACCCCTATGTACAAGAATACAACTACTATAATACTGCCCTATGTACAAGAATATAACTACTATAATACTGCCCCCACATGTACAAGAATATAACTACTAGAATACTGCCCCCACTTTTCAAGAATAAAACTACTATAATACTGCCACCTATGTACAAGAATATAAATACTATAATACTGCCCCCTATGTACAAGAATATAACTACTAGAATACTGCCCCCACATGTACAAGAATATAACTATTATAATACTGCCCCCTATGTATAAGAATATCAGTACTATAATACTGCCCCCTATGTACAAGAATATAACTACTATAATACAGCTCAAATGTACAAGAATATAACTGTTATAATACTGCCCCCTATGCACAATAATATAAATACTATAATATTGCCCCTACGTACAATAATATAAATACTATACTACTACCCCTATGTACAAGAATACAACTACTATAATACTGCCCCCTATGTACAAGAATATAACTACTATAATACTGCCCACTATGTACAAGAATATAACTACTATAATACTGCTACCATGTACAAGAATATAACTATTATAATACTGCCCCCTATGTATAAGAATATCAGTACTATAATACTGCCCCCTATGTACAAGAATATAACTACTATAATACAGCTCAAATGTACAAGAATATAACTGTTATAATACTGCCCCCTATGCACAATAATATAAATACTCTAATATTGCCCCTACGTACAATAATATAAATACTATAATACTACCCCTATGTACAAGAATACAACTACTATAATACTGCCCCCTATGTACAAGAATATAACTACTATAATACTGCCCACTATGTACAAGAATATAACTACTATAATACTGCTACCATGTACAAGAATATAACTACTATAATACTGCCCCTATGTACTGTACAAGAATATAACTACTATAATACTGCCCCCTTTGTACAAGAATATCAGTAGTATAATACTGCCCCCCATACACAAGAATATAAATACTATAATACTGCTCCTATGTACAAGAATATAACTACTATAATACTGCCCCTATGTACAAGAATATAACTACTATAATACTGCTCCTATGTACAAGAATATAACTACTATAATACTGTTCCTGTGTACAAGAATATAACTACTATAATACTGCTCCCTATGTACACGAATATAACTACTATAATACTGCTCCCTATGTACAAGAATATAACTACTATAATACTGCCCCCTATGTACACGAATATAACTACTATAATTCTGCTCCTATGTACTAGAATATAACTACTATAATTCTACCCCCACATGTACAAGAATATAACTACTAGAATACTGCCCCCACATGTACAAGAATATAACTACTATAAAACTGCCCCTATGTACAAGAATATAACTACTATAATACTGCCCCCTATGTACAAGAATATAACTACTATAATACTGCCCCCTATGTACAAGAATCTAACTACTATAATACTGCTACCATGTACAAGAATATAACTACTATAATACTATTCCTATGAACTGTACAAGAATATAACTACTATAATACTGCCCCCTATGTACAAGAATATAACTACTATAATACTGCTCCTATGTACTGTACAAGAATATAACTACTATAATACTGCCCCCTATGTACAAGAATATAACTACAATAATACTGCTACCATGTACAAGAATATAACTACTATAATACTGCCCTATGTACAAGAATATAACTACTATAATACTGCCCCCACATGTACAAGAATATAACTATTAGAATACTGCCCCCACTTTTCAAGAATAAAACTACTATAATACTGCCCCCTATGTACAAGAATATAAATACTATAATACTGCCCCCTATGTACAAGAATATAACTACTAGAATACTGCCCCCACATGTACAAGAATATAACTATTATAATACTGCCCCCTATGTATAAGAATATCAGTACTATAATACTGCCCCCTATGTACAAGAATATAACTACTATAATACAGCTCAAATGTACAAGAATATAACTGTTATAATACTGCCCCCTATGCACAATAATATAAATACTATAATATTGCCCCTACGTACAATAATATAAATACTATAATACTACCCCTATGTACAAGAATACAACTACTATAATACTGCCCTATGTACAAGAATATAACTACTATAATACTGCCCCCACATGTACAAGAATATAACTACTAGAATACTGCCCCCACTTTTCAAGAATAAAACTACTATAATACTGCCACCTATGTACAAGAATATAAATACTATAATACTGCCCCCTATGTACAAGAATATAACTACTAGAATACTGCCCCCACATGTACAAGAATATAACTATTATAATACTGCCCCCTATGTATAAGAATATCAGTACTATAATACTGCCCCCTATGTACAAGAATATAACTACTATAATACAGCTCAAATGTACAAGAATATAACTGTTATAATACTGCCCCCTATGCACAATAATATAAATACTATAATATTGCCCCTACGTACAATAATATAAATACTATACTACTACCCCTATGTACAAGAATACAACTACTATAATACTGCCCCCTATGTACAAGAATATAACTACTATAATACTGCCCACTATGTACAAGAATATAACTACTATAATACTGCTACCATGTACAAGAATATAACTACTATAATACTGCCCCTATGTACTGTACAAGAATATAACTACTATAATACTGCCCCCTTTGTACAAGAATATCAGTAGTATAATACTGCCCCCATACACAAGAATATAAATACTATAATACTGCTCCTATGTACAAGAATATAACTACTATAATACTGCCCCTATGTACAAGAATATAACTACTATAATACTGCTCCTATGTACAAGAATATAACTACTATAATACTGTTCCTGTGTACAAGAATATAACTACTATAATACTGCTCCCTATGTACACGAATATAACTACTATAATACTGCTCCCTATGTACAAGAATATAACTACTATAATACTGCCCCCTATGTACAAGAATATAACTACTATAATTCTGCTCCTATGTACTAGAATATAACTACTATAATTCTACCCCCACATGTACAAGAATAAAACTACTAGAATACTGCTCCCTATGTACACGAATATAACTACTATAATACTGCCCCCTATGTACAAGAATATAACTACTATAATTCTGCTCCTATGTACTAGAATATAACTACTATAATTCTACCCCCACATGTACAAGAATATAACCACTAGAATACTGCCCCCACATGTACAAGAATATAACTACTATAATTCTGCCCCCTATGTACAAGAATCTAACTACTATAATACTGCTACCATGTACAAGAATATAACTACTATAATACTATTCCTATGAACTGTACAAGAATATAACTACTATAATACTGCCCCCTATGTACAAGAATATATATATATATATCTAATCGTCTTATCCCGTCTGTCTGTCTGTCTTTCTGTCTGTCCTGGAAATCCCACGTCGCCCATTGGTCCGGCAGCGGCCAATCAGCGCCGCGGGATTTTGGAAAAAAGATGGCGGCCGTTAGCGGCTCATCTGGCGGACGGAGGTCAGCGGCGATGCAGCGGGGAGATTAGCGGCGCTAGCAGCACAACTACCCCGACCGGCGCCGCTGACCTCCATGCGGCTAACGTCGGAAGATCAGATACTGCTACCATGTACAAGAATATAACTACTATAATACTGCCCCCTATGTCTAGGAATATAACTACTATAATACTGCACCCTATGTACAAGAATATAACTACTATAATACTGCTGCTATGTACAAGAATAAAACTACTATAATAATGCCCCCTATGTACAAGAATATAACTACTATAATACTGCCCCCTATGTACAAGAATATAACTACTATAATACTGCTGCTATGAACAAGAATATAACTATTATAATACTGCCCCCTATGTAAAAGAATATCACTACTATAATACTTTCCCCCATATACAAGAATATAAATACTATAATTCTGCTCCTATGTACAAGAATATAACTACTATAATACTGCCCCCTATGTACAAGAATATAACTACTATAATACTGTCCCCATGTACAAGAATATAACTACTATAATACTGCCCCCTATGTACAAGAATATAACTACTATAATACTGCTCCCTATGTACAAGAATATAACTACTATAATACTGCTCCCTATGTACAAGAATATAACTACTATAATACTGCTCCCATGTACAAGAATATAACTACTATAATACTGCTCCCTATGTACAAGAATATAACTACTATAATACTGCCCCCTATGTACAAGAATATAACTACTATAATACTGATCCTATGTACAAGAATATAACTACTATAATACTGCCCCTATGTACAAGAATATAACTACTATAATACTGTCCCCATGTACAAGAATATATCTACTATAATACTGCCCCCTATGTACAAGAATATAACTACTATAATACTGCCCCCTATGTACAAGAATATAACTACTATAATACTGCTCCCTATGTACAAGAATATAACTACTATAATACTGCTCCCATGTACAAGAATATAACTACTATAATACTGCCCCCTATGTACAAGAATATAACTACAATAATACTGCTACCATGTACAAGAATATAACTACTATAATACTGCCCTATGTACAAGAATATAACTACTATAATACTGCCCCCACATGTCCAAGAATATAACTACTAGAATACTGCCCCCACTTTTCAAGAATAAAATTACTATAATACTGCCCCCTATGTACAAGAATATAAATACTATAATATTGCCCCCTATGTACAAGAATATAACTACTAGAATACTGCCCCCACATGTACAAGAATATAACTATTATAATACTGCCCCCTATGTATAAGAATATCAGTACTATAATACTGCCCCCTATGTACAAGAATATAACTACTATAATACAGCTCAAATGTACAAGAATATAACTGTTATAATACTGCCCCCTATGCACAATAATATAAATACTCTAATATTGCCCCTACGTACAATAATATAAATACTATAATACTACCCCTATGTACAAGAATACAACTACTATAATACTGCCCCCTATGTACAGGAATATAACTACTATAATACTGCCCACTATGTACAAGAATATAACTACTATAATACTGCTCCCTATGTACAAGAATATAACTACTATAATACTGCCCCCTATGTACAAGAATATAACTACTATAATACTGATCCTATGTACAAGAATATAACTACTATAATACTGCCCCTATGTACAAGAATATAACTACTATAATACTGTCCCCATGTACAAGAATATATCTACTATAATACTGCCCCCTATGTACAAGAATATAACTACTATAATACTGCCCCCTATGTACAAGAATATAACTACTATAATACTGCTCCCTATGTACAAGAATATAACTACTATAATACTGCTCCCATGTACAAGAATATAACTACTATAATACTGCCCCCTATGTACAAGAATATAACTACAATAATACTGCTACCATGTACAAGAATATAACTACTATAATACTGCCCTATGTACAAGAATATAACTACTATAATACTGCCCCCACATGTCCAAGAATATAACTACTAGAATACTGCCCCCACTTTTCAAGAATAAAACTACTATAATACTGCCCCCTATGTACAAGAATATAAATACTATAATATTGCCCCCTATGTACAAGAATATAACTACTAGAATACTGCCCCCACATGTACAAGAATATAACTATTATAATACTGCCCCCTATGTATAAGAATATCAGTACTATAATACTGCCCCCTATGTACAAGAATATAACTACTATAATACAGCTCAAATGTACAAGAATATAACTGTTATAATACTGCCCCCTATGCACAATAATATAAATACTCTAATATTGCCCCTACGTACAATAATATAAATACTATAATACTACCCCTATGTACAAGAATACAACTACTATAATACTGCCCCCTATGTACAGGAATATAACTACTATAATACTGCCCACTATGTACAAGAATATAACTACTATAATACTGCTACCATGTACAAGAATATAACTACTATAATACTGCCCCTATGTACTGTACAAGAATATAACTACTATAATACTGCCCCCTTTGTACAAGAATATCAGTAGTATAATACTGCCCCCCATACACAAGAATATAAATACTATAATACTGCTCCTATGTACAAGAATATAACTACTATAATACTGCCCCTATGTACAAGAATATAACTACTATAATACTGCTCCTATGTACAAGAATATAACTACTATAATACTGTTCCTGTGTACAAGAATATAACTACTATAATACTGCTCCCTATGTACACGAATATAACTGCTATAATACTGCTCCCTATGTACAAGAATATAACTACTATAATACTGCCCCCTATGTACACGAATATAACTACTATAATTCTGCTCCTATGTACTAGAATATAACTACTATAATTCTACCCCCACATGTACAAGAATATAACTACTAGAATACTGCCCCCACATGTACAAGAATATAACTACTATAAAACTGCCCCTATGTACAAGAATATAACTACTATAATACTGCCCCCTATGTACAAGAATATAACTACTATAATACTGCCCCCTATGTACAAGAATCTAACTACTATAATACTGCTACCATGTACAAGAATATAACTACTATAATACTATTCCTATGAACTGTACAAGAATATAACTACTATAATACTGCCCCCTATGTACAAGAATATAACTACTATAATACTGCTCCTATGTACTGTACAAGAATATAACTACTATAATACTGCCCCCTATGTACAAGAATATAACTACAATAATACTGCTACCATGTACAAGAATATAACTACTATAATACTGCCCTATGTACAAGAATATAACTACTATAATACTGCCCCCACATGTACAAGAATATAACTATTAGAATACTGCCCCCACTTTTCAAGAATAAAACTACTATAATACTGCCCCCTATGTACAAGAATATAAATACTATAATACTGCCCCCTATGTACAAGAATATAACTACTAGAATACTGCCCCCACATGTACAAGAATATAACTATTATAATACTGCCCCCTATGTATAAGAATATTAGTACTATAATACTGCCCCCTATGTACAAGAATATAACTACTATAATACAGCTCAAATGTATAAGAATATAACTGTTATAATACTGCCCCCTATGCACAATAATATAAATACTATAATATTGCCCCTACGTACAATAATATAAATACTATAATACTACCCCTATGTACAAGAATACAACTACTATAATACTGCCCTATGTACAAGAATATAACTACTATAATACTGCCCCCACATGTACAAGAATATAACTACTAGAATACTGGCCCCACTTTTCAAGAATAAAACTACTATAATACTGCCCCCTATGTACAAGAATATAAATACTATAATACTGCCCCCTATGTACAAGAATATAACTACTAGAATACTGCCCCCACATGTACAAGAATATAACTATTATAATACTGCCCCCTATGTATAAGAATATCAGTACTATAATACTGCCCCCTATGTACAAGAATATAACTACTATAATACAGCTCAAATGTACAAGAATATAACTGTTATAATACTGCCCCCTATGCACAATAATATAAATACTATAATATTGCCCCTACGTACAATAATATAAATACTATAATACTACCCCTATGTACAAGAATACAACTACTATAATACTGCCCCCTATGTACAAGAATATAACTACTATAATACTGCCCACTATGTACAAGAATATAACTACTATAATACTGCTACCATGTACAAGAATATAACTACTATAATACTGCCCCTATGTACTGTACAAGAATATACAGTTATATGAAAAAGTTTGGGCACCCCTATTAATCTTAAGCTTAATGTTTTATAAAAATTGGTGTTTTTGCAACAGCTATTTCAGTTTGATATATGTAAGAACTGTTGGACACAGTAATGTTTCTGCCTTGAAATGAGGTTTATTGTACTAACAGAAAGTGTGCAATCTGCATTCAAACTAAATTTGACAGGTGCATAAGTATGGGCACCCTTATCATTTTTTTGTTTTAAATACTCCTACCTACTTTTTACTGACTTACTAAAGCACTTTTTTGGTTTTGTAACCTCATTGAGCTTTGAACTTCATAGCCAGGTGTATGCAATCATGAGAAAAGCTACTTAAAGTGGCCACTTGCAAGTTGTTCTCCTGTTTGAATCTCCTCTGAAGAGTGGCATCATGGGCTCCTCAAAACAACTGTCAAATGATCTGAAAACAAAGATTATTCAACATAGTTGTTCAGGGGAAGGATACAAAAAGCTGTCTCAGAGATTTAACCTGTCAGTTTCCACTGTGAGGAACATAGTAAGGAAATGGAAGAACACATGGACAGTTCTTGTTAAGGCCAGAAGTGGCAGGCCAAGAAAAACATCAGAAAGGCAGAGAAGAAGAATGGTGAGATCAGTCAAGGACAATCCTCAGACAACCTCCAGAGAGCTGCAGCATCAACTTGCTGCAGATGGTGTCACTGTGCATCGGTCAACTATACAACACACTTTGCACAAGGAGAAGCTGTATGGGAGAGTGATGCGAAAGAAGCCGATTCTGCAAGCACGCCACAAACAGAGTCGGCTGAGGTATGCAAAAGCACATTTGGAGAAGCCAATTTCTTTTTGGAAGAAGGTCCTGTGGACTGATGAAACCAAGATTGAGTTGTTCGGTCATACAAAAAGGCGTTATGCATGGCGTCAAAAAAACACAGCATTCCAAGAAAAACACTTGCTACCCACAGTAAAATTTGGTGGAGGTTCCATCATGCTTTGGGGCTGTGTGGCCAATACCGGCACCGGGAATCTTGTTAAAGTTGAGGGACGCATGGATTCCACTCAGTATCAGCAGATTCTTGACAATAATGTTCAAGAATCAGTGATAAAGTTGAAGTTACGCAGGGGATGGATCTTTCAGCAAGACAATGATCCAAAACACCGCTCCAAATCTACTCAGGCATTCATGCAGAGGAACAATTACAATGTTCTGGAATGGCCATCCCAGTCCCCAGACCTGAATATCATTGAACATCTGTGGGATCATTTGAAGAGGGCTGTCCATGCTCGGCGACCATCAAACTTAACTGAACTGGAATTGTTTTGTAAAGAGGAATGGTCAAAAATACC
Organism: Phyllobates terribilis; assembly: GCF_046119375.1. NCBI lineage: Eukaryota > Metazoa > Chordata > Amphibia > Anura > Dendrobatidae > Phyllobates > Phyllobates terribilis. Next base: position 4,132,933 of record NW_027362903.1, on the reverse strand, counting down.
TTCATCCAGGATCCAGGAAACCATTAAAAGCTACAGGAAGTGACTAGAGGCTGTTATTTTTGCAAAAGGAGGATCTACTAAATATTAATGTCACTTTTCTGGTGAGGTGCCCATACTTATGCACATGTCAAAATTTGTTTGAATGCAGATTGCACATTTTCTGTTAGTACAATAAACCTCATTTCAAGGCAGAAACATTACTGTGTCCAACAGTTATTACATATATCAAACAGAAATAGCTGTTGCAAAAACACCAATTTTTATAAAACAATAAGCTTAAGATTAATAGGGGTGCCCAAACTTTTTCATATAACTGTAACTACTATAATACTGCCCCATTTGTACAAGAATATCAGTAGTATAATACTGCCCCCCATACACAAGAATATAAATACTATAATACTGCTCCTATGTACAAGAATATAACTACTATAATACTGCCCCTATGTACAAGAATATAACTACTATAATACTGCTCCTATATACAAGAATATAACTACTATAATACTGCCCCCTATGTACAAGAATATAACTACTATAATACTGCTCCTATGTACAAGAATATAACTACTATAATACTGTTCCTGTGTACAAGAATATAACTACTATAATACTGCTCCCTATGTACACGAATATAACTACTATAATACTGCTCCCTATGTACAAGAATATAACTACTATAATACTGCCCCCTATGTACAAGAATATAACTACTATAATACTGTTCCTGTGTACAAGAATATAACTACTATAATACTGCCCCCTATGTACAAGAATATAACTACTATAATACTGCCCCTATGTACAAGAATATAACTACTATAATTCTGCTCCTATGTACTAGAATATAACTACTATAATTCTACCCCCACATGTACAAGAATGTAACTACTAGAATACTGCTCCCTATGTACACGAATATAACTACTATAATTCTGCTCCTATGTACTAGAACAGTGGTCCCCAACCTTTTTTGCACCAGGGACCGGCTTGAAGCAAAATCATTTTTCCATGGCCCAGCAAGGAGGGGGTGGGGTGGGCGGGGCTTTGGTCATATGGGGGCGGGGTAATGGAGGGATTTGGAGTTTAGTGCATACTTATCATATAGTGTAGACCAGGTCCCCGCCAGGAGCTATGCCAGGAGCCCCACATAATGTGCTGTGCCAGGAGCCGCATCACTGAGGCCCCATCACGCCCTGCAGCAGGACAGGGCAGCTGTCCTGACAGCTGCTGTTCAGCTGCATTTACTTCATCCCAGGGGCGGACACAGACTGTAGTGGGCCCCTGTGCAAGAAATTTTTGGGGGGCCCCCCCGCCCTTCATAAGGCAACAAAGTTATGTAAACATAACCCCCCCATGTGCATCTCTCACCCCCCCATGTGCAGCTCACCCCCGTGCATCTCTCATCCCCCTCCGTGCATCTCTCATCTCTCCCCTCCCCCCCATGTGGATCTCTCATCTCTCCCCTCCCCCATGTGCATCTCTCATCTCTCCCCTCCCCCCCATGTGGATCTCTCATCTCTCCCCTCCCCCATGTGCATCTCGCATCTCTCCCCTCCCCCCCATGTGGATCTCTCATCTCTCCCCTCCCCCATGTGCATCTCTCATCTCTCCCCTCCCCCCATGTGCATCTCCCATTCCCCCCACTCCTAGTTAATTGTATTTAAAAAAAAATAAAACTTGTTATACTTACCCCCATGCGATCCCTGCAGAATCCTGGCGCTCGTCCAAATCGCTGACACCAGGTTCTCCTGACTTTCGGCCATGTGACGGCGCCGTCACATGACCGGAAGTCAGGGGAATCATGAAGGTGCTGCCGCAGCAGCGCAGCACTAAGATGTTCCGGACCCGGCGCTTAGCATGCGGCCGGGGGCCCCATGAGGAGAGAGACGCACAAGAGGGGGGCTCCGAGGGGGCTCCTACCGGCCGGGCCCCATACTGGAGTCAGGGCAGTCATGCCCTGATGGCGGCCCTGCTGGAGGCTGGAGGGGCCCCCTCTCCCCGCGGACCGGCTGAAAAACCCCAACGGCCCGGTCCTGGTCCGCGGACCGGCGGTTGGGGACCTCTGTACTAGAATATAACTACTATAATTCTACCCCCACATGTACAAGAATATAACTACTAGAATACTGCCCCCACATGTACAAGAATATAACTACTATAAAACTGCCCCTATGTACAAGAATATAACTACTATAATACTGCCCCCTATGTACAAGAATATAACTACTATAATACTGCCCCCTATGTACAAGAATCTAACTACTATAATACTGCTACCATGTGCAAGAATATAACTACTATAATACTATTCCTATGAACTGTACAAGAATATAACTACTATAATACTGCCCCCTATGTACAAGAATATAACTACTATAATACTGCCCCCTATGTACAAGAATATAACTACTATATTACTGCCTCCTATGTACAAGAATATAACTACTATAATACTGCCCCCTATGTACAAGAATATAACTACTATAATACTGCCCCCTATGTACAAGAATATAACTACTATAATACGGCTCCTATGTACTGTACAAGAATATAACTACTATAATACTGCCCCTATGTACAAGAATATAACTACAATAATACTGCTAACATGTACAAGAATATAACTACTATAATACTGCCCTATGTACAAGAATATAACTACTATAATACTGCCCCCACATGTACAAGAATATAACTACTAGAATACTGCCCCCACTTTTCAAGAATAAAACTACTATAATACTGCCCCCTATGTACAAGAATATAAATACTATAATACTGCCCCCTATGTACAAGAATATAACTACTAGAATACTGCCCCCACATGTACAAGAATATAACTATTATAATACTGCCCCCTATGTATAAGAATATCAGTACTATAATACTGCCCCCTATGTACAAGAATATAACTACTATAATACAGCTCAAATGTACAAGAATATAACTGTTATAATACTGCCCCCTATGCACAATAATATAAATACTATAATATTGCCCCTACGTACAATAATATAAATACTATACTACTACCCCTATGTACAAGAATACAACTACTATAATACTGCCCCCTATGTACAAGAATATAACTACTATAATACTGCCCACTATGTACAAGAATATAACTACTATAATACTGCTACCATGTACAAGAATATAACTACTATAATACTGCCCCTATGTACTGTACAAGAATATAACTACTATAATACTGCCCCCTTTGTACAAGAATATCAGTAGTATAATACTGCCCCCATACACAAGAATATAAATACTATAATACTGCTCCTATGTACAAGAATATAACTACTATAATACTGCCCCCATGTACAAGAATATAACTACTATAATACTGCTCCTATGTACAAGAATATAACTACTATAATACTGTTCCTGTGTACAAGAATATAACTACTATAATACTGCTCCCTATGTACACGAATATAACTACTATAATACTGCTCCCTATGTACAAGAATATAACTACTATAATACTGCCCCCTATGTACAAGAATATAACTACTATAATTCTGCTCCTATGTACTAGAATATAACTACTATAATTCTACCCCCACATGTACAAGAATAAAACTACTAGAATACTGCTCCCTATGTACAAGAATATAACTACTATAATACTGCCCCCTATGTACAAGAATATAACTACTATAATTCTGCTCCTATGTACTAGAATATAACTACTATAATTCTACCCCCACATGTACAAGAATATAACCACTAGAATACTGCCCCCACATGTACAAGAATATAAATACTATAATTCTGCCCCCTATGTACAAGAATCTAACTACTATAATACTGCTACCATGTACAAGAATATAACTACTATAATACTATTCCTATGAACTGTACAAGAATATAACTACTATAATACTGCCCCCTATGTACAAGAATATATATATATATATATATAATCGTCTTATCCCGTCTGTCTGTCTGTCTTTCTGTCTGTCCTGGAAATCCCACGTCGCCCATTGGTCCGGCAGCGGCCAATCAGCGCCGCGGGATTTTGGAAAAAAGATGGCGGCCGTTAGCGGCTCATCTGGCGGACGGAGGTCAGCGGCGATGCAGCGGGGAGATTAGCGGCGCTAGCAGCACAACTACCCCGAACGGCGCCGCTGACCTCCATGCGGCTAACATCGGAAGATCAGATACTGCTACCATGTACAAGAATATAACTACTATAATACTGCACCCTATGTACAAGAATATAACTACTATAATACTGCTGCTATGTACAAGAATAAAACTACTATAATAATGCCCCCTATGTACAAGAATATAACTACTATAATACTGCCCCCTATGTACAAGAATATAACTACTATAATACTGCTGCTATGAACAAGAATATAACTATTATAATACTGCCCCCTATGTAAAAGAATATCACTACTATAATACTTTCCCCCATATACAAGAATATAAATACTATAATTCTGCTCCTATGTACAAGAATATAACTACTATAATACTGCCCCCTATGTACAAGAATATAACTACTATAATACTGTCCCCATGTACAAGAATATAACTACTATAATACTGCCCCCTATGTACAAGAATATAACTACTATAATACTGCTCCCTATGTACAAGAATATAACTACTATAATACTGCTCCCTATGTACAAGAATATAACTACTATAATACTGCTCCCATGTACAAGAATATAACTACTATAATACTGCTCCCTATGTACAAGAATATAACTACTATAATACTGCCCCCTATGTACAAGAATATAACTACTATAATACTGATCCTATGTACAAGAATATAACTACTATAATACTGCCCCTATGTACAAGAATATAACTACTATAATACTGTCCCCATGTACAAGAATATATCTACTATAATACTGCCCCCTATGTACAAGAATATAACTACTATAATACTGCCCCCTATGTACAAGAATATAACTACTATAATACTGCTCCCTATGTACAAGAATATAACTACTATAATACTGCTCCCCTGTACAAGAATATAACTACTATAATACTGCTCCCTATGTACAAGAATATAAATACTATAATACTGCCCCCTATGTACAAGAATATAACTACTATAATACTGATCCTATGTTCAAGAATATAACTACTATAATACTGCCCCTATGTACAAGAATATAACTACTATAATACTGCCCCTATGTACAAGAATATAACTACTATAATACTGCTCCTATGTACAAGAATATAACTACTATAATACTGCCCCCTATATGCAAGAATATAACTACTATAATACTGCTCCCTATGTACAAGAATATAACTACTATAATACTGCTCCTATGTACAAGAATATAACTACTATAATACTGCTCCTATGTACAAGAATATAACTAATATAATACTGCCCCATATGTACAAGAATATAACTACTATAATACTGCCCCCTATGTAAAAGAATATGACTACTATAATACTGCCTCCTATGTACAAGAATATAACTATTATAATACTGCTCCTATGTTCAAGAATATAATTACTATAATACTGCCACTATGTACAAGAATATAACTACTATAATACTGCTCCTACGTACAAGAATATAACTATTATAATACTGCTCCTATGTACAAGAATATAACTACTATAATACTGCCCCCTATGTACAAGAATATAACTACAATAATACTGCTACCATGTACAAGAATATAACTACTATAATACTGCCCCTATGTACAAGAATATAACTACTGTAATACTGCCCCCACATGTACAAGAATATAACTACTAGAATACTGCCCCCACTTTTCAAGAATAAAACTACTATAATACTGCCCCCTATGTACAAGAATATAAATACTATAATACTGCCCCCTATGTACAAGAATATAACTACTAGAATACTGCCCCCACATGTACAAAAATAAAACTATTATAATACTGCCCCCTATGTATAAGAATATCAATACTATAATACTGCCCCCTATGTACAAGAATATAACTACTATAATACAGCTCAAATGTACAAGAATATAACTGTTATAATACTGCCCCCTATGCACAATAATATAAATACTATAATATTGCCCCTACGTACAATAATATAACTACTATAATACTGCCCACTATGTACAAGAATATAACTACTATAATACTGCTACCATGTACAAGAATATAACTTCTATAATACTGCCCCTATGTACTGTACAAGAATATAACTACTATAATACTGCCCCCTTTGTACAAGAATATCAGTAGTATAATACTGCCCCCATACACAAGAATATAAATACTATAATACTGCCCACTATGTACAAGAATATAACTACTATAATACTGCTACCATGTACAAGAATATAACTACTATAATACTGCCCCTATGTACTGTACAAGAATATAACTACTATAATACTGCCCCCTTTGTACAAGAATATCAGTAGTATAATACTGCCCCCATACACAAGAATATAAATACTATAATACTGCTCCTATGTACAAGAATATAACTACTATAATACTGCCCCTATGTACAAGAATATAACTACTATAATACTGTTCCTGTGTACAAGAATATAACTACTATAATACTGCTCCCTATGTTCAAGAATATAACTACTATAATACTGCCCCCTATGTACAAGAATATAACTACTATAATTCTGCTCCTATGTACTAGAATATAACTACTATAATTCTACCCCCACATGTACAAGAATATAACTACCAGAATACTGCCCCGACATGTACAAGAATATAACTACTATAATACTGCCCCCTATGTACAAGAATATAACTACTATAATACTGCCCCCTATGTACAAGAATATAACTACTATAATACTGCCCCCTATGTACAAGAATATAACTACTATAATACTGCCCCCTATGTACAAGAATATAACTACTATAATACTGCTACCATGTACAAGAATATCACTACTATAATACTGTTCCTATGAACTGTACAAGAATATAACTACTATAATACTGCCCCCTATGTACAAGAATATATATATATATATAATCGTCTTATCCCGTCTGTCTGTCTGTCTGTCTTTCTGTCTGTCCTGGAAATCCCACGTCGCCCATTGGTCCGGCAGAGGCAAATCAGCGCCGCGGGATTTCTGAAAAAAGATGGCGGCCGTTAGCGGCTCATCTGGCAGACGGAGGTCAGCGGCGATGCAGCGGGGAGATTAGCGGCGCTACCAGCACAACTACCCCGACCGGTGCCGCTGGCCTCCATGCGGCTAACGTCGGAAGATCAGATACTGCTACCATGTACAAGAATATAACTACTATAATACTGCCCCTATGTACTGTACAAGAATATAACTACTATAATACTGCCCCCTTTGTACAAGAATATCAGTAGTATAATACTGCCCCCATACACAAGAATATAAATACTATAATACTGCTCCTATGTACAAGAATATAACTACTAGAATACTGCCCCCACATGTACAAGAATATAACTACTATAAAACTGCCCCTATGTACAAGAATATAACTACTATAATACTGCCCCCTATGTACAAGAATATAACTACTATAATACTGCCCCCTATGTACAAGAATATAACTACTATAATACTGCCCCCTATGTACAAGAATCTAACTACTATAATACTGCTACCATGTACAAGAATATAACTACTATAATACTGTTCCTATGAACTGTACAAGAATATAACTACTATAATACTGCCCCCTATGTACAAGAATATATATATATATATATAATCGTCTTATCCAGTCTGTCTGTCTGTCTGTCTGTCTGTCTTTCTGTCTGTCCTGGAAATCCCACGTCGCCCATTGGTCCGGCAGCGGCCAATCAGCGCCGCGGGATTTTTGAAAAAAGATGGCGGCCGTTAGCGGCTCATCTGGCGGACGGAGGTCAGCGGCGGTGCAGCGGGGAGATTAGCGGCGCTAGCAGCACAACTACCCCGACCGGCGCCGCTGACCTCCATGCGGCTAACGTCGGAAGATCAGATACTGCTACCATGTACAAGAATATAACTACTATAATACTGCCCCCTATGTCCAGGAATATAACTACTATAATACTGCCCCCTATGTACAAGAATATAACTACTATAATACTGCTGCTATGTACAAGAATATAACTATTATAATACTGCCCCCTATGTAAAAGAATATCACTACTATAATACTTTCCCCCATATACAAGAATATAAATACTATAATTCTGCTCCTATGTACAAGAATATAACTACTATAATACTGCCCCCTATGTACAAGAATATAACTACTATAATACTGTCCCCATGTACAAGAATATAACTACTATAATACTGCCCCCTATGTACAAGAATATAACTACTATAATACTGCTCCCTATGTATAAGAATATAACTACTATAATACTGCTCCCTATGTACAAGAATATAACTACTATAATACTGCTCCCATGTACAAGAATATAACTACTATAATACTGCCCCCTATGTACAAGAATATAACTACTATAATACTGATCCTATGTACAAGAATATAACTACTATAATACTGCCCCTATGTACAAGAATATAACTACTATAATACTGCTCCTATGTACAAGAATATAACTACTATAATACTGCTCCTATGTACAAGAATATAACTACTATAATACTGCCCCCTATGTACAAGAATATAACTACTATAATACTGCCCCCTATGTAAAAGAATATGACTACTATAATACTGCCTCCTATGTACAAGAATATAACTATTATAATACTGCTCCTATGTTCAAGAATATAATTACTATAATACTGCCCCTATGTACAAGAATATAACTACTATAATACTGCTCCTACGTACAAGAATATAACAATTATAATACTGCTCCTATGTACAAGAATATAACTACTATAATACTGCTCCTATGTACAAGAATATAACTATTATGAAACTGCCCCCTATGTACAAGAATATAACTACTATAATACTGCCCCCTATGTAAAAGAATATGACTACTATAATACTGCCCCTATGTACAAGAATATAACTACTATTATACTGCTCCTATGTGCAAGAATATAACTACTATAATACAGCCCCTATGTACAATAATATAGGTGCTATAATAGTGCCCTCTATGTCCAAGAATATAACTATTATAATACTGCCCCCTATGTACAAGAATATCAGTACTATAATACTGCCCCCTATGTACAACAATATAACTACTATAATACGGATCCTATGTACAAGAATATAACTGCTATAATACTGCCCCCTATGTACTGTACAAGAATATAACTACTATAATACTGCCCCTTATGTACAAGAATATCAGTACTATAATACTGCCCCCTATGTACAAGAATATAACTACTATAATACGGCTCCTATGTACAAGAATATAACTACTATAATACTGATCCTATGTACTGTACAAGAATATAACTACTATAATACTGCCCCCTATGTACAAGAATATAACTACTATAATACTGCTCCTATGTACTGTACAAGAATATAACTACTATAATACTGCCCCCTATGTACAAGAATATAACTACAATAATACTGCTACCATGTACAAGAATATAACTACTATAATGCTGCCCTATGTACAAGAATATAACTACTATAATACTGCCCCCACATGTACAAGAATATAACTACTAGAATACTGCCCCCACTTTTCAAGAATAAAACTACTATAATACTGCCCCCTATGTACAAGAATATAAATACTATAATACTGCCCCCTATGTACAAGAATATAACTACTAGAATACTGCCCCCACATGTACAAGAATATAATTATTATAATACTGCTCCCTATGTACAAGAATATAACTACTATAATACTGCCCCCTATGTACAAGAATATAACTAATCTAATACTGCCCCCTATAATCAAGAATATAACTACTATAATACTGCTCCTATGTACAAGAATATATATACTATAATACGGCTCCTATGTACAAAAATATAACTACTATAATACTGCCCCTATGTATAAGAATATAACTACTATAATACTGCTCCTATGTACAAGAATATAACTACTATACTACTGCCCCCTATGCAATAGAATATAAATTCTATAATACTGCACCTATGTACAAAAATATAGCTACTATAATACTGCCCCTTTGTAAAAGAATATAAATACTATAATACTGCCGCCACATGTGCAAGAATATAACTACTAGAATACTGCCCCCACATGTACTAGAATAAAACTGCTATAATACTGCTCCTATGTACAAGAATATAACTACTATAATACTGCTCCTATGTACTGTACAAGAATATAACTACTATAATACTGCCCCCTATGTACAAGAATATAACTACAATAATACTGCTACCATGTACAAGAATATAACTACTATAATACTGCCCTATGTACAAGAATATAACTACAATAATACTGCCCCCACATGTACAAGAATATAACTACTAGAATACTGCCCCCACTTTTCAAGAATAAAACTACTATAATACTGCCCCCTATGTACAAGAATATAAATACTATAATACTGCCCCCTATGTACAAGAATATAACTACTAGAATACTGCCCCCACATGTACAAGAATATAACTATTATAATACTGCCCCCTATGTATAAGAATATCAGTACTATAATACTGCCCCCTATGTACAAGAATATAACTACTATAATACTGCTGCTATGTACAAGAATATAACTATTATAATATTGCCCCCTATGCACAATAATATAAATACTATAATATTGCCCCTACGTACAATAATATAAATACTATAATTCTACCCCTATGTACAAGAATACAACTACTATAATACTGCCCCCTATGTACAAGAATATAACTACTATAATACTGCCCACTATGTACAAGAATATAACTACTATAATACTGCTACCATGTACAAGAATATAACTACTATAATACTGCCCCTATGTACTGTACAAGAATATAACTACTATAATACTGCCCCCTTTGTACAAGTATATCAGTAGTATAATACTGCCCCCATACACAAGAATATAAATACTATAATACTGCTCCTATGTACAAGAATATAACTACTATAATACTGCTCCTATGTACAAGAATATAACTACTATAATACTGTTCCTGTGTACAAGAATATAACTACAATAATGCTGCTACCATGTACAAGAATATAGCTACTATAATACTGCCCCCTATGTCCAAGAATATAACTATTATAATACTGCCCCCTATGTACAAGAATATCAGTACTATAATACTGCCCCCTATGTACAAGAATATAACTACTATAATACTGTCCCCTATGTGCAAGAATATAACTACTATAATACTGCCCCCTATGTACAAGAATATAACTACTATAATACGGCTCCTATGTACAAGAATATAACTGCTATAATACTGCTCCTATGTACAAGAATATAACTACTATAATACTGCCCCCTATGTACAAGAATATATAGCTACTATAATACTGCCTCCTATGTACAAGAATATAACTACTATAATACTGCTCCTATGTACTGTACAAGAATATAACTACTATAATACTGCTCCCTATGTACAAGAATAAAACTACTATAATACTGCCCCTATGTACAATAGTATAACTACTATAATACTGCCCCCACATGTACAAGAATATAACTACTATAATACTGCCCCTTATGTAAGAGAATATAACTACTATAATATTGCACCCTATGTACAAGAATATAACTACTATAATACTGCCCCTTATGTAAGGGAAAATAACTACTAGAATATTGCTCCTATGTACAAGAGTATAACTACTATAATACTGCCCCCTATGTACAAGAATATAACTACTATAATACTGCTCCTATGTAAAAGAATATAACTACTATAATACTGCCCCCACATGTACAAGAATATAACTACTAGAATACTGCCCCCACATGTACAAGAATATAACTACTAGAATACTGCCCCCTATGTACAACAATATAAATACTATAATACTGCCCCTATGTACAATAATATAAATACTATAATACTGCTCCTATGTACAAGAATATAACTACTATAATACTGCCACCTATGTACAAGAATATAACTACTATAATACTGCCCACTATGTACAAGAATATAACTACAATAATGCTGCTACCATGTACAAGAATATAGCTACTATAATACTGCCCCCTATGTACAAGAATATAACTAGTATAATGCTGCTCCTATATGCAAGAATATAACTACTATAATACTGCCCCTATGTACAAGAATATAGCTACTATAATACTGCCTCCTATGTCCAAGAATATAACTATTATAATACTGCCCCCTATGTACAAGAATATCAGTACTATAATACTGCCCCCTATGTACAAGAATATAACTACTATAATACGGCTTCTATGTACAAGAATATAACTGCTATAATACTGCTCCTATGTACAAGAATATAACTACTATAATACTGCCCCCTATGTACAAGAATATATAACTACTATAATACTGCCTCCTATGTACAAGAATATAACTACTATAATACTGCTCCTATGTACTGTACAAGAATATAACTACTATAATACTGCCCCCTATGTACAAGAATATAACTACTATAATACTGCTCCTATGTACTGTACAAGAATATAACTACTATAATACTGCCCCCTATGTACAAGAATATAACTACTATAATACTGCTACCATGTACAAGAATATAACTACTATAATACTGCCCCCTATGTACAAGAATATCAGTACTATAATACTGCCCCCTATGTACAAGAATATAACTACTATAATATGGCTCCTATGTACAAGAATATAACTACTATAATACTGCTCCTATGTACTGTACAAGAATATAACTACTATAATGCTGCCCCCTATGTACAAGAATATAACTACTATAATACTGCCCCCACATGTACAAGAATATAACTACTAGAATACTGCCCCCACTTTTCAAGAATAAAACTACTAGAATACTGCCCCCTATGTACAAGAATATAAATACTATAATACTGCCCCCTATGTACAAAAATATAACTACTAGAATACTGCCCCCACATGTACTAGAATATAACTATTATAATACTGCCCCCTATGTACAAGAATATAACTACTATAATACAGCTCAAATGTACAAGAATATAACTGTTATAATACTGCCCCCTATGCACAATAATATAAATACTATAATATTGCCCCTACGTACAATAATATAAATACTATAATACTACCCCTATGTACAAGAATACAACTACTATAATACTGCCCCCTATGTACAAGAATATAACTACTATAATACTGCCCACTATGTACAAGAATATAACTACTATAATACTGCTACCATGTACAAGAATATAACTACTATAATACTGCCCCTATGTACTGTACAAGAATATAACTACTATAATACTGCCCCCTTTGTACAAGAATATCAGTAGTATAATACTGCCCCTGACGCGCCCCCTGGGTCAGTGCTATAGTGCGGCGCGCGTGCGCGCGGGGAATACCCGGAGCCGGATCCGATGGGGGTAGTAGTCTTCGTGTGGCGGTGACCCGGTCCGTGCCCAGGGTGGTCAAACTAAGTGGCAGTTATTGGTATGATGGTATTAGTGTCCGACTACGCCACCCGTTGAATGCGGCTATGAAACCGCCGCTGCAGGGCAGTCCGCTGAGGCCGGTGGTACGGATGTGCAGCGTGGATGGTATAACCCCCAACGGGAGGGGTATGGCCTCAGGGCAGAGAATGAGGTTGATGTTGGGAGTGATGGTGTGGATGTCCCAGCACTAATGGTGCGACAAGGAAGCACGGAGACGCGAGGGTACAGTTCAGGGTCTTTACTGATGGTACAAGGCAAATTCCCCCGGGAGTACTGGCTAGTAGTTGGGGCCTGGTTAGTCTGCGAGTAAGCCGGAGTTCCCCTGGCCAGGTGGAGTTGTAGGCCTTCCCGTTAGTCTGTACCCTTCCTGGCTACCCTGCTTTCGGCGGATACAAGTAGCCCACATCCCTGGGTATACCGTGTGGTGCTCACCCGTATGGCTGGTGACCTGGGGCCTCCTGTTAGCCTCCGCTCCGGAATGGCGGTGCTGGTCCCTTCGTTGTGACTGAGCCTCCGGGCTTTTATGGCCAGAGGACCTGGAATCCCCTGCCGGATGGATTCTGCTGCTGGGTATATCTTAGTCCCCACAGCCTCGGACTCCTGTGTCCGGTTTTAGTACCTTCTCCCAGGGCGAGCTCTGCACAGCTCCAGCCCCTGGCGCTTCTCCTTGGCTCCTACAGAGCTCCTGAGGTCTTTCTGTCCCTGTTTCTGCGTGTCCAGACCAGACTCCGTCTCTGTCTGGAACTCCTCTCTCCTAACCCTGCCTCAGCCCCAGTTTATGTAGGGGAAGTTCTTCCCCTCCCAGGACTGGGCAGGAGGTGTGGCATGCATAGGATTCCTGCCCAGGAGACCTCCCACCTGCTCACAGACGTAATATTGCTATTACTGTGGAAACCAGACCCCTGGGGTGCCACATTCCCCCCTAGTGAAATTTAGTACTCCCGGACGAAACATATATATATATATTTTTTTTTTCAAAAACATAACAGGGTATAAACAGGAACAATTAAATACTCGAGATGGTCACGGCGTGTCCGTAACCGGGAAGCAATAAGGGTGTCCATTTCACCAAAGAACAGGGAGCCGTAACCAGGTAGGGGTCTGTCCTGCCCCGAGTCTTTAACAGTCTGTAGTTCATTCCTGGGTTACGCTCCAAACATATTTACAACAGAGTTCGGTTACTCACTGTCCATAACCTGTCAGTCCATATAAAGAAATCTGTAACTGAAAAACATAATTAGCAACGGCTACAACAAAACAGGTAAACATAAAATAGTTAAAGCAATTAGCCAACTTAGATTCTCCAACGTACGGGCATCTGGCCTCTGGTAACCCTAGTGGACCTACGGAGCTCACTCACTGGTCCTGCACTACAGGGTGTAGGAGGTGTTATGGGCAAGCTGGGCAGCTTTCTGCGCACTCTTTGGCTCACTAGGGGCACGGCAGGCTCACTACTAGCAGAGGGTTGATCCTCCTGTACTGCTGGTGTGGACTCTTCTGCCTCTTGGGCCGGCTGCTCTTCCAGCTCTACTGGTTCTTCTGTAGGCACTTGCGGGGCTGGCTGGAGAAAGGTGAGGACGGGTACCACGACAGCACAGTTTACTTGTGTCCAAGACCGGGGGAAGTCTCCGAGTACAGTCCTGATCATTTCTTCCCTTTCCTCTGCGGGTCGAGGGTTTTCTTGATCTTCTTCTTCAGGGCTTTGCAGCTGCTCGGGACACTTCTTCAGGTGGTCTCTGGAGACAACGGCTGTGGTTTCTCCTCCATCCTTACTGATCACGCAAATCTTTGGGCTCTCATGGCTTGATGGCAGTACGGTGTACGGGTCCTTCTCCCACTGGTCGTCCAACTTGTGGAGCCGTCTTTTCCTCTTCAAGACCTGCTCTCCAGGTACCAGGGGAACAGCGGGAGCATACTGATTATAAGCCCTCTCTTGCCTTTCTCTAGCTTGAGACAGACTTCGCTCGACGCTCTCCTGTACTTTCCGATACTGCTGCTGCCGTTCTGTATCCCAGTCTGCCTCTGGCGAGGTGTCCTCGGGCGTCAGGACTCCCATATCCAGGTCGATAGGCAGCTTACCAGGTCTCGCTCTCATTAGGTAAGCCGGGGTACAGTTGGTAGAACCTACAGGGATGTGGTTGTATAGGTCCACCAGATCAGGCAGCTTCTCAGGCCACATACTGCGTTCTTCCAGGGGCAATGTTTTCAGGAGGTCCATCACCACCTGGTTCATCTTCTCGCAGAGTCCATTGGTTTGAGGGTGATAGGGCGTTGTTCTTATCTTCGTGCAGCCATACAGGTTGCAGAACTCCTGGAAGACTTCCGCTTCGAAGGCTGGCCCTTGGTCTGTCAGCACTTGGTCCGGGTACCTGTGTGGACGGCAGAAGTGCTGCTGGAAGGCTCTAGCTGCTGTTTGAGCCGTTAAGTCCTTGACCGGGCTACCACCAGGAACCGGGAGTAATGATCTACGATTGTGAGGGCGTAGACATACCCAGATCTGCTTGGAGCCAGTTTCACATGGTCCAGGGCTACCAGTTCCAGTGGCTGTCGGGTGATGATGGGCTGCAAGGGAGTCTTCTGGCTGGCACGGTCCTTCCTTCTTAGGTGGCACGGTCCACAGTCTCTGCACCACCTCTCGATGGCTCCTCTCATGCCTACCCAGTAGAACCGTTCACGCAACAAGAACTCCAGCTTCTTCCACCCGAAATGTCCTGCTCCGTTGTGGTACGCCTCCAGAATCATAGCCGCGTCTCGTCTGGGGACCACTACCTGCCAGGTCAACTCATGTGTTCGAGAGTTAACCATTCTCCGGCACAACTTCTCCCTGTAGAGGAACAGCCTACTTTTCTCCTTCCACAGTTGCTTAGTCTCCTCTGGGGCGTCTGGGTCCAGACTGGCATCGGCTTGGGTCAGCATTTCCTTCACCAGACGGACTGCGGGATCACTGTCTTGCGTCTCCGCCCAGTTGTAGTGGGGCAAGGGATTGAACGTCGCGGAGCGCCTGTCCTTCACACGGCTGGAATACAGGGTAATCCCATGACGGTGGAGAGCTCAACTTCTTCCAGATCTTCTGGATCTTCCCCTACGTCCGGTAAGTTCGGCATTCTAGACAGGGCATCCGCGTTGGCATTTGAGCGTCCTGCCCGGTATTTGATGGTGAATTCAAAGTTGGACAGGCGAGCCATCCATCTCTGTTCCAGAGCACCGAGCCTTGCAGTGTCCAGGTGTGTCAACGGGTTGTTATCCGTGTACACGATGAATTTGGAGGAGGCAAGGTAATGCTTGAAACGTTCGGTCACTGCCCACACTACTGCCAGGAACTCCAGCTTGAATGAGCTATAATTCTCAGGGTTCCTCTCGGTGGGTCGTAGCTTTCGGCTGGCGTAAGCGATTACCCGTTCTTTTCCTTGCTGGATCTGGGACAGCACGGCTCCTAGCCCGATGTTGCTTGCGTCCGTGTGGAGGATAAAGGGCTGGCTGTAGTCTGGATATGCCAGGATTTCATCCCCCGTGAGGGCCATCTTCAGCTGGCAAAAGGACTCCTCTTCCAGCTTTTCCCACCTGAAGGGCGGCTTCTGGTTTTTGGCTTTTCGAGATTGACCTATCAGGAGGTCCTGCATAGGGGCTGCCATTTTGGTGAAACCGGGAATGAATCTTCGGTAGTAGCCTACCAACCCGAGGAACTGCCGCACTTCCTTTATGCTGGAGGGTCTTGGCCAGTCCTTAATTACGGTGATCTTATCAGGGTCGGGAGCCACTCCGTCAGCACTCACCACGTGTCCCAGGTATTGCACCATTGGTTTCAGGAGGTGACACTTGGAGGGTTTCACCTTTAGGCCGTAGTTTGCCAGAGCTTCGAACACTTCTGCCAGGTGTTTCAGGTGGTCCTCGTAGGTCTTGGAATAGACGATGACATCGTCCAGGTATAACAGGACCGTCTCGAAGTTCCGGTGTCCCAGACAGCATTCCATCAACCGTTGGAAGGTTCCTGGTGCGTTGCAGAGCCCGAACGGCATACAGTTAAATTCGCTGAGACCCATCGGGGTGGTGAATGCGGTCTTCTCCCGGTCTGCCTCTGCTACAGGAACCTGCCAGTACCCGCTAGTGAGATCCAAAGTAGAGAAGAAGTTAGCAGATTTTAATGCAGCTAAGGACTCTTCTATCCTTGGTAACGGGTACGCATCTTTGTGTGTGATACGGTTGACCTTCCTGTAGTCTACACACATTCTCATAGTGTTGTCCTTCTTTTTCACTAAGACTAGTGGAGCTGCCCAGGGGCTACAGCTGTCCCTGATTACCCCAGCCTCCTTCATGTCTCTAAGCATCCCCTTGGCGTGTTGGTAGTGTGCAGGGGGTACGGGTCGGTATCTCTCCTTTATGGGAGGATGGTCTCCCGTGGGGATGTGGTGTTCTACCCCCTTTACTCGCCCGAAGTCTAACGGGTGTTTACTAAACACTCTCTCGTACTCTTGAACCACCCGATAGACTCCTTGTTTCTGGTGTGAGGGAGTGGAGTCAGTACCCAGATGTAGTTGCTGACACCAGTCCTCCATTGGTTTCTTAGAGCCGTTACCTTCCTCTGGTTGAGATGGAGGCAAGGGTTCCACGGCCTGTACAGAATTCTGGTTTATGGTGAACAATTTAGCTAGCGTGGCATACCGGGGCAGGTGTACTTCTCTCTCACCGATATTTATGATGCGAACGGGCACCCTCCCATGGCGTACATCGACCACCCCCCGTGCTGTCAAAATGGTGGGCCTACTGTCTGAGTAGACGGGTTCTACCATGGCTTGGTAATCTCTACCTCTTAGACCAATAGCTGCCCGGCACCAAATCATCATCTCACTTTTTGGGGGCATGGCAATAGGGAACGGGTCACACATTCTCACGCTACCTATCTCACCACCAGATAGTTCCACCTGTTGCCGCTTCATCAGTGCCCGGATCTCTTTTTGGAGCACACGCTGCTGGCCGGAACTGGCGTTCTTGGCAACCTGCTGTAAAATGAGAATCACCTCTGCAAGACAATTTTCAATTACATTGGTTCCCAGGGTGATTCTAGGGTGACTCTCATGACGGTCGATGTCCACTATAATCAGTCCTTGTGCCGCTAGTTCGACTTTACCGATTTTAATGGTCACCTCCTTGAATCCCACCTGCAGCACGGGCTGACCATTGCTGGCGCTGATACTCAGGTCGTCGTCTGGGTAGCGGGTTATGTCCGAATCATTCCAGTACTGCTTGGTGGTGACCTGTGACCCAGTGTCTAGTAGGGCACTCATAGGAATGCCATCCAGTACCACAGGCAAGATTGGACGTCCCCCTACGTATTTATCACGCCAGTTTGATGGGCCTGATGATCTTATGCCTGGGGGTTGGCCCTCTACCCCAGGTTGTGCCCGTTTAAATGACAGTACCTTGCCACATGTCCGGGTTGATTGCAGCGGCGGCAAATAGGTCGTCCGTCCTCGTTGTATCGATCGCTGGGTCTTCCTCTGGCCGGTGGGGTCCTCCTTGGTCGGCGCCACGGGATGTCCTCCGGTCCGGATGCCAGCTCGATCTTCCCTGCAGTAGAAACCTGTAAAGACTGCACAGTTCGGGTTAGCGCGGCAACGCTTTTAGTTAGCTCTTGGACCTGATGGTGCAGGTCTGTAGCTGGGTCATTGTTTAAAGCCTGCGCATCAGCTCCCACAGGCCCTGCAGACAAGGGCGCCGCCTCCTGGTGGTAAGTGATAGCAGGACGCCTGTGGGTCACAGCGCCACCTGGTACCGGTTCTCGGAGCACCCGGATGGCTCTGTCCTTGAACTGTGCAAAGTCCAGGTCAGGGTCCTGTAAGGCCATTGCCCGCAACTGGGTTCGGTGGGCATTGCACAGTAGACCCTCAATGAATTGTTCAGTTAACAGCTTATCTTCATTTCCCACGCTGTCAGGGTCTGCCTGCTTAATGGCTCTCAGGGCCTCTTGTAGGTTTAGAGCATAGTCTCTTATACTCTCATGTGCCCGTTGTTTGCACCCATAAAATCTTAGTTTTATTTCGGCTGAGGTGTGGGTGTCAAATGTGTCTTTCAGCCGGGTTAGTATGTCTCTGACAGTCCTCTTCTTCCCAGGTGACCAGGACTTTACCTCCCTTTGGGCTGCCCCGATTAATTGGGCCACCAGGATGCTCACTTTTTGCTCTTCTGTGAGGGGGTACACCTGGAAGAGGCTATCCAGTCTTTCTCTAAAGTCATTTAGGGTATGTGACTCCCCTGAGTACTGGGGTAGCCAGGCTGCCCCCGGGATATAGGGCATGGTGAATGGCATGACTGTTGCAGCGGTTGCGCTGGCGGTGGCTGTGGCAGTGGAGCTCCCCTCGGTATCCGGCATCCTCCTCCCCCCTAGTGGACCGTGGCCTACCTTGTGATGCTCTTCTTCCGTAGGCCGCGGCTCCGCAGTCGATCGTCGGGGTTGAGGACCTGGCGTCGCGCTCCGATGACGTCAGCGTCGCTCTTCCTCCCTTCCAGGACCTTGCGCAGCGTCAGAGCGTGGGGCGGAGCGTGGGGCGGAATTTCGGATCTCGCGTGCTTTCGACGTCCACGCCCCTCTTCTTCCCGTGCGGCGTCCCGAAGATGGCGTCCGAAGGCGGGAAGCAGCTGCGGATGGCGGGAAGAAGGCAGAAGACGGCGGGAAACGGTCCAAGATGGCGGGAAACTTCACCACAGGTAAGTATAAAAGTCTCTTTTTCAGGCACGCAGTACCCGGTGGTTGCGGGCACGAAATCCTGCCGACTACGCCAAAGTTGACGCGCCCCCTGGGCCAGTGCTATAGTGCGGCGCGCGTGCGCGCGGGGAATACCTGGAGCCGGATCCGATGGGGGTAGTAGTCTTCGTGTGGCGGTGACCCGGTCCGTGCCCAGGGTGGTCAAACTAAGTGGCAGTTATTGGTATGATGGTATTAGTGTCCGACTACGCCACCCGTTGAATGCGGCTATGAAGCCGCCGCTGCAGGGCAGTCCGCTGAGGCCGGTGGTACGGATGTGCAGCGTGGATGGTATAACCCCCAACGGGAGGGGTATGGCCTCAGGGCAGAGAATGAGGTTGATGTTGGGAGTGATGGTGTGGATGTCCCAGCACTAATGGTGCGACAAGGAAGCACGGAGACGCGAGGGTACAGTTCAGGGTCTTTACTGATGGTACAAGGCAAATTCCCCCGGGAGTACTGGCTAGTAGTTGGGGCCTGGTTAGTCTGCGAGTAAGCCGGAGTTCCCCTGGCCAGGTGGAGTTGTAGGCCTTCCCGTTAGTCTGTACCCTTCCTGGCTACCCTGCTTTCGGCGGATACAAGTAGCCCACGTCCCTGGGTATACCGTGTGGTGCTCACCCGTATGGCTGGTGACCTGGGGCCTCCTGTTAGCCTCCGCTCCGGAATGGCGGTGCTGGTCCCTTCGCTGTGACTGAGCCTCCGGGCTTTTATGGCCAGAGGACCTGGAATCCCCTGCCGGATGGATTCTGCTGCTGGGTATATCTTAGTCCCCACAGCCTCGGACTCCTGTGTCCGGTTTTAGTACCTTCTCCCAGGGCGAGCTCTGCACAGCTCCAGCCCCTGGCGCTTCTCCTTGGCTCCTACAGAGCTCCTGAGGTCTTTCTGTCCCTGTTTCTGCGTGTCCAGACCAGACTCCGTCTCTGTCTGGAACTCCTCTCTCCTAACCCTGCCTCAGCCCCAGTTTATGTAGGGGAAGTTCTTCCCCTCCCAGGACTGGGCAGGAGGTGTGGCATGCATAGGATTCCTGCCCAGGAGACCTCCCACCTGCTCACAGACGTAATATTGCTATTACTGTGGAAACCAGACCCCTGGGGTGCCACATTGCCCCCATACACAAGAATATAAATACTATAATACTGCCCACTATGTACAAGAATATAACTACTATAATAATGCTACCATGTACAAGAATATAACTACTATAATACTGCCCCTATGTACTGTACAAGAATATAACTACTATAATACTGCCCCCTTTGTACAAGAATATAACTACTATAATTCTGCTCCTATGTACTAGAATATAACTACTATAATTCTACCCCCACAAGTACAAGGATATAACTACTAGAATACTGCCCCCACATGTACAAGAATATAACTACTATAAAACTGCCCCTATGTACAAGAATATAACTACTATAATACTGCTCCCTATGTACAAGAATATAACTACTATAATATTTCCCCTATGTACAAGAATATAACTACTATAATACTGCTCCTATGTACAAGAATATAACTACTATAAAACTGCCCCTATGTACAAGAATATAACTACTATAATACTGCTCCCTATGTACAAGAATATAACTACTATAATACTGCCCCCTATGTACAAGAATATAACTACTATAATACTGCTCCCTATGTACAAGAATATAGCTACTATAATACTGCCCACTATGTACAAGAATATAACTACTATAATACTGCCCCCTATGTACAAGAATATAACTACTATAATACTGCCCCCTATGTACAAGAATATAACTACTATAATACTGCTACCATGTACAAGAATATAACTACTATAATACTGTTCCTATGAACTGTAAAAGAATATAACTACTATAATACTGCCCCCTATGTACGAGAATATATATATATATATATATATAATCGTCTTATCCCGTCTGTCTGTCTGTCTGTCTTTCTGTCTGTCCTGGAAATCCCACGTCGCCCATTGGTCCGGCAGCGCTCAATCAGCGCCGCGGGATTTCTGAAAAAAGATGGCGGCCGTCAGCGGCTCATCTGGCGGACGGAGTTCAGCGGCGATGCAGCGGGGAGATTAGCGGCGCTAGCAGCACAACTACCCCGACCGGCGCCGCTGGCCTCCATGCGGCTAACGTCGGAAGATCAGATACTGCTACCATGTACAAGAATATAACTACTATAATACTGCCCCCTATGTCCAGGAATATAACTACTATAATACTGCCCCCTATGTACAAGAATATAACTACTATAATACTGCTGCTATGTACAAGAATATAACTATTATAATACTGCCCCCTATGTAAAAGAATATCATTACTATAATACTTTCCCCCATATACAAGAATATAAATACTATAATTCTGCTCCTATGTACAAGACTATAACTACTATAATACTGCACCCTATGTACAAGAATATAACTACTATAATACTGCCCCCTATGTACAAGAATATAACTACTATAATACTGCTCTCTATGTACAAGAATATAACTACTATAATACTGATCCTATGTACAAGAATATAACTACAATAATACTGCCCCCTATGTACAAGAATATAACTACTATAATACTGCTCTCTATGTACAAGAATATAACTACTATAATACTGATCCTATGTACAAGAATATAACTACTATAATACTGCCACTATGTACAAGAATATAACTACTATAATACTGCTCTTATGTACAAGAATATAACTACTATAATACTGCTCCTATGTACAAGAATATAACTACTATAATACTGCCCCCTATGTACAAGAATATAACTACTATAATACTGCCCCCTATGTAAAAGAATATGACTACTATAATACTGCCTCCTATGTACAAGAATATAACTATTACAATACTGCTCCTATGTTCAAGAATAAAATTACTATAATACTGCCCCTATGTACAAGAATATAACTACTATAATACTGCCCCTATGTACAAGAATATAGCTGCTATAATAGTGCCCTCTATGTCCAAGAATATAACTATTATAATACTGCCCCCTATGTACAAGAATATCAGTACTATAATACTGCCCCCTATGTACAAGAATATAACTACTATAATACGGATCCTATGTACAAGAATATAACTGCTATAATACTGCCCCCTATGTGCTGTACAAGAATATAACTACTATAATACTGCCCCCTATGTAAAAGAATATCAGTACTATAATACTGCCCCCTATGTACAAGAATATAACTACTATAATATGGCTCCTATTTACAAGAATATAACTACTATAATACTGCTCCTATGTACTGTACAAGAATATAACTACTATAATACTGCCCCCTATGTACAAGAATATAACTACTATAATACTGCTCCTATGTACTGTACAAGAATATAACTACTATAATACTGCCCCCTATGTACAAGAATATAACTACAATAATACTGCTACCATGTACAAGAATATAACTACTAGAATACTGCCCCCACTTTTCAAGAATAAAACTACTATAATACTGCCCCCTCTGTACAAGAATATAAATACTATAATACTGCCCCCTATGTACAAGAATATAACTACTAGAATACTGCCCCCACATGTACAAGAATATAACTATTATAATACTGCCCCCTATGTATAAGAATATCAGTAGTATAATACTGCCCCCTATGTACAAGAATATAACTACTATAATACAGCTCAAATGTACAAGAATATAACTGTTATAATACTGCTCCCTATGCACAATAATATAAATACTATAATATTGCCCCTATGTACAATAATATAAATACTATAATACTACCCCTATGAACAAGAATACAACTACTATAATACTGCCCCCTATGTACAAGAATATAACTACTATAATACTGCCCACTATGTACAAGAATATAACTACTATAATACTGCTCCTATGTACAAGAATATAACTACTATAATACTGCCCCTATGTACTGTACAAGAATATAACTACTATAATACTGCCCCCTTTGTACAAGAATATCAGTAGTATAATACTGCCCCCATACACAAGAATATAAATACTATAATACTGCTCCTATGTACAAGAATATAACTACTATAATACTGCCCCTATGTACAAGAACATAACGACTGTAATACTGTTCCTGTGTACAAGAATATAACTACTATAATACTGCTCCCTATGTACACGAATATAACTACTATAATACTGCTCCTATGTACTGTACAAGAATATAACTACTATAATACTGCCCCCTATGTACAAGAATATAACTACTATAATACTGCTCCTATGTACTGTACAAGAATATAACTACTATAATACTGCCCCCTATGTACAAGAATATAACTACAATAATACTGCTACCATGTACAAGAATATAACTACTATAATGCTGCCCTATATACAAGAATATAACTACTATAATACTGCCCCCACATGTACAAGAATATAACTACTAGAATACTGCCTCCACTTTTCAAGAATAAAACTACTATAATACTGCCCCCTATGTACAAGAATATAAATAATATAATACTGCCCCCTATGAACAAGAATATAACTACTAGAATACTGCCCCCACATGTACAAGAATATAACTATTATAATACTGCCCCCTATGTATAAGAATATCAGTACTATAATACTGCCCCCCTATGTACAAGAATATAACTACTATAATACAGCTCAAATGTACAAGAATATAACTGTTATAATACTGCCCCCTATGCACAATAATATAAATACCATAATATTCCCCTACGTACAATAATATAAATACTATAATACTACCCCTATGTACAAGAATACAACCACTATAATACTGCCCCCTATGTACAAGAATATAACTACTATAATACTGCCCACTATGTACAACAATATAACTACTATAATACTGCTACGATGTACAAGAATATAACTACTATAATACTGCCCCTATGTACTGTACAAGAATATAACTACTATAATACTGCCCCCTTTGTACAAGAATATCAGTAGTATAATACTGCCCCCATACACAAGAATATAAATACTATAATACTGCTCCTATGTACAATAATATAACTACTATAATACTACCCCTATGTACAAGAATATAACTACTATAATACTGCTCCTGTGTACAAGAATATAACTACTATAATACTGTTCCTGTGTACAAGAATATAACTACTATAATACTGCCCCCTATGTACAAGAACATAACTACTATAATACTGTTCCTGTGTACAAAAATATAACTACTATAATACTGCTCCCTATGTACACGAATATAACTACTATAATACTGCCCCCTATGTACAAGAATATAACTACTATAATTCTGCTCCTATGTACTAGAATATAACTACTATAATACTACCCCCACATGTACAAGACTATAACTACTAGAATACTGCCCCCACATGTACAAGAATATAACTACTATAAAACTGCCCCTATGTACAAGAATATAACTACTATAATACTGCCCCCTATGTACAAGAATATAACTACTATAATACTGCCCCCTATGTACAAGAATATAACTACTATAATACTGCCCCCTATGTACAAGAATATAACTACTATAATACTGCTACCATGTACAAGAATATAACTACTATAATACTGTTCCTATGAACTGTACAAGAATATAACTACTATAATACTGCCCCCTATGTACAAGAATATATATATATATAATCGTCTTATCCCGTCTGTCTGTCTGTCTTTCTGTCTGTCCTGGAAATCCCACGTCGCCCATTGGTCCGGCAGCGGCCAATCAGCGCCGCGGGATTTTTGAAAAAAGATGGCGGCCGTTAGCGGCTCATCTGGCGGACGGAGGTCAGCGGCGATGCAGCGGGGAGATTAGCGGCGCTAGCAGCACAACTACCCCGACCGGCGCCGCTGACCTCCATGCGGCTAACGTCGGAAGATCAGATACTGCTACCATGTACAAGAATATAACTACTATAATACTGCCCCCTATGTCCAGGAATATAACTACTATAATACTGCCCCCTATGTACAAGAATATAACTATTATAATACTGCTGCTATGTACAAGAATATAACTATTATAATACTGCTCCTATGTACAAGAATATAACTACTATAATACTGCCCCCTATGTACAAGAATATAACTACTATAATACTGTCCCCATGTACAAGAATATAACTACTATAATACTGCCCCCTATGTACAAGAATATAACTACTATAATACTGCTCCCTATGTACAAGAATATAACTACTATAATACTGCTCCCTATGTACAAGAATATAACTACTATAATACTGCTCCCATGTACAAGAATATAACTACTATAATACTGCTCCCTATGTACAAGAATATAACTACTATAATAATGCCCCCTATGTACAAGAATATAACTACTATAATACTGATCCTATGTACAAGAATATAACTACTATAATACTGCCCCTATGTACAAGAATATAACTACTATAATACTGCTCCTATGTACAAGAATATAACTACTATAATACTGCTCCTATGTACAAGAATATAACTACTATAATACTGCCCCCTATGTACAAGAATATAACTACTATAATACTGCCCCCTATGTAAAAGAATATGACTACTATAATACTGCCTCCTTTGTACAAGAATATAACTATTATAATACTGCTCCTATGTTCAAGAATATAATTACTATAATACTGCCCCCTATGTACAAGAATATAACTACTATAATACTGCTCCTATGTACAAGAATATAACTACTATAATACTGCTCCTACGTACAAGAATATAACTATTATAATACTGCTCCTATGTACAAGAATATAACTACTATAATACTGCTCCTATGTACAAGAATATAACTATTATAAAACTGCCCCCTATGTACATGGATATAACTACTATAATACTGCCCCCTATGTACAAGAATATAACTACTATAATACTGCCCCCTATGTAAAAGAATATGACTACTATAATACTGCCTCCTTTGTACAAGAATATAACTATTATAATACTGCTCCTATGTTCAAGAATATAATTACTATAATACTGCCCCCTATGTACAAGAATATAACTACTATAATACTGCTCCTATGTACAAGAATATAACTACTATAATACTGCTCCTACGTAGAAGAATATAACTATTATAATACTGCTCCTATGTACAAGAATATAACTACTATAATACTGCCCCCTATAATCAAGAATATAACTACAATAATACTGCCCCTATGTACAATAATATAACTACAATAATACTGCTCCTATGTACAAGAATATAACTACTATAATACTGCCCCCTATGTCCAAGAATATAACTATTATAATACTGCCCCCTTTGTACAGGAATATCAGTAGTATAATACTGCCCCCATACACAAGAATATAAATACTATAATACTGCTCCTATGTACAAGAATATATATACTATAATACGGCTCCTATGTACAAAAATATAACTGCTATAATACTGCCCCCTATGTACAAGAATATAACTACTATAATACTGCCCCCTATGTCCAAGAATATAACTATTATAATACTGCCCCCTTTGTACAGGAATATCAGTAGTATAATACTGCCCCCATACACAAGAATATAAATACTATAATACTGCTCCTATGTACAAGAATATATATACTATAATACGGCTCCTATGTACAAAAATATAACTTCTATAATACTGCCCCCTATGTACAGGAATATAACTACTATAATACTGCCCCCTATGTACAAGAATATAACTACTTTAATACTGCCCCTATGTACAAGAATATAACTACTATAATACTGCTCCTATGTACAAGAATATTACTACTATACTACTGCCCCCAATGCAATAGAATATAAATACTATAATACTGCACCTATGTACAATAATATAGCTACTGTAATACTGCCCCTTTGTAAAAGAATATAACTACTATAATACTGCCCCCACATGTGCAAGAATAAAACTACTATAATACTGCTCCCATGAACAAGAATATAACTACTATAAAACTGCCCCTATCTACAAGAATATAACTAGTATAATACTGACCCCTATGTACAAGAATATAACTACTATAATACTGCCCCCTATGTCCAAGAATATAACTACTTTAATATTGCCCCCTATGTACAAGAATATAACTACTATAATACTGCTCCTATGTACAAGAATATAACTGCTATAATACTGCTCCTATGTACAAAAATATAACTGCTATAATATTGTTCCTATGTACAACAATAAAACTACTATAATACTGCCCCTATGTACAAGAATAAAACTGCTATAATACTGCCCCTATGTACAAGTATATAACTATTAAAATACTGCCCCCTATGTTCAAGAATATAACTACTATAATACTGCCCTATGTACAAGAATATAACTACTATAATACTGCCCCCACATGTCCAAGAATAAAACTAGTATAATACTGCCCCTATGTAATAGAATATAAATACTATAATACTGCCCCTATGTACAATAATATAACTACTATAATACTGGCCCCTAAATACAAGAATATAACTACTATAATACTGCGCCTATGTACAAGAATATAACTACTATAATACTGCTCCTATGTACAAGAATAAAACAACTATAATGCTGCCCCTATGTACAAGAATATAACTACTATAATACTGCCCCTATCTACAAGAATATAACTCCTATAATACTGTACCCTATGTCCAAGAATATAACTACTATAATACTGCCCCCTATGTATAAGAATATAACTACTATACTACTGCTCCCTATGTACAAGAATATCACTACTATAATATTGCCCCTATGTACAAGCATATAACTATTATATTACTGCCCCTATGTACAAGAATATAACTACTATAATACTGCTCCTATGTACAAGAATATAACTACTATAATACTGCTCCTATGTACAAGAATATCACTATTATAATACTGCCCCCTATGTACAAGAATATAACTACTATAATACTGCCCCTATGTACAAAAATATAACTACTATAATACTGCTCCTATGTATAAGAATGAAACTACTATAATACTGCCCCTATGTACAAGTATATAACTACTATAATACTGCTCCTATGTACTGTACAAGAATATAACTACTATAATACTGACCCTATGTAAAAGAATATTACTACTATATTACTACACGCTATGTACAAGAATATACCTACTATAATACTGCTCCTATGTACAAGAATATAACTATTATAATACTGCCCCCTATGTACAAGAATATCACTACTATAAAAGTGCCCCCATATACAAGTATATAAATACTATAATACGGCTCCTATGTAGAAGAATATAACTGCTATAATACTGCTCCTATGTTCAAGAATATAACTGCTATAATACTGCTCCTATGTACAAGAATAAAACTACTATAACACTGCCCCTATGTCTAAGAATATAATTACTATAATACTGCCCTCTATGTACCAGAATATAAATACTATAATACTGCCCCTATGTACAATAATATTACTGCTATAATACTGCTCCTATGTACAAGAATAAAACTACTATAACACTGCCCCTATGTATAACAATATAATTACTATAATACTGCCCTCTATATACAAGAATATAACTACTATAATACTGCCCCTATGTATAAGAATATAATTACTATAATACTGCCCCTATGTACAAGAATATAACTACTATAATACTGTCCCCTATGTACAAGAATATAACTACTATAATACTGCCCCCTATGTACACGAATATAACTACTATAATACTGCCCCTATGTACAAGAATATAACTACTATAATACTGCCCCTATGTACAAGAATATAACTACTATAATACTGCTCCTATGTACAATAATATAACTACTATAATACTGCTACCATGTACAAGAATATAACTACTATAATACTGCTCCTATGTACAAGAATATAACTACTATAATACTGCTCCTATGTACAAGAATATAACTACTATAATACTGCCCCCTATGTACAAGAATATAACTACTATAATACTGCTCCTATGTACAAGAATATAACTACTATAATACTGCTCCTATGTACAAGAATATAACTACTATAATACTGCCCCTATGTACAAGAATATAACTACTATAATACTATCCCCTATGTACAAGAATATAACTACTATAATGCTGTTCCTATGTACAAGAATATAACTGCTATAATACTGTTCCTATGTACAAGAATCTAACTTTTATAATACTGCCCCCTCTGTACAAGAATATCACTACTATAACACTGCCCACATATACAAGAATATAAACACTATAATTCTGCTACTATGTACAAGAATATAACTGCTATAATATTGTTCCTATGTACAACAATAAAACTACTATAATACTGCCCCTATGTACAAGAATAAAACTGCTATAATACTGCCCCTATGTACAAGAATATAACTATTAAAATACTGCCCCCTATGTTCAAGAATATAACTACTATAATACTGCCCTATGTACAAGAATATAACTACTATAATACTGCCCCCACATGTACAAGAATAAAACTAGTATAATACTGCCCCTATGTAATAGAATATAAATACTATAATACTGCCCCTATGTACAATAATATAACTGCTATAATACTGGCCCCTAAATACAAGAATATAACTACTATAATACTGCTCCTATGTACAAGAATATAACTACTATAATACTGCTCCTATGTACAAGAATAAAACAACTATAATGCTGCCCCTATGTACAAGAATATAACTACTATAATACTGCCCCTATCTACAAGAATATAACTACTATAAAACTGTACCCTATGTCCAAGAATATAACTACTATACTACTGCCCCTATGTACAAGAATATAACTACTATAATACTGCCCCTATCTACAAGAATATAACTACTATAAAACTGTACCCTATGTACAAGAATATCACTACTATAATATTGCCCCTATGTACAAGCATATAACTATTATATTACTGCCCCCTATGTACAAGAATATAACTACTATAATACTGCTCCTATGTACAAGAATATAACTACTATAATACTGCTCCTATGTACAAGAATATCACTATTATAATACTGCCCCCTATGTACAAGAATATCACTACTATAATACTGCCCCCATATACAAGAGTATAAATAATATATTACTGCTCCTCTGTAAAGGAATAAAACTGCGATAATACTGCTCCTATGAACAAGAATATAACTCCTGTAATACTGCTCCTATGTAGTGTACAAGAATATAACTATTATAATACTGCCCCCTATGTACAAGAATATAACTACTATAATACTGCCCCTATGTACAAAAATATAACTACTATAATACTGCTCCTTTGTATAAGAATGAAACTACTATAATACTGCCCCTATGTACAAGTATATAACTACTATAATACTGCTCCTATGTACTGTACAAGAATATAACTACTATAATACTGTACCCTATGTACAAGAATATTACTACTATAATACTGACCCTATGTAAAAGAATATTACTACTATATTACTACCCGCTATGTACAAGAATATACCTACTATAATACTGCCCCCTATGTACAAGAATATCACTACTATAAAAGTGCCCCCATATACAAGTATATAAATACTATAATACGGCTCCTATGTAGAAGAATATAACTGCTATTATACTGCTCCTATGTACAAGAATATAACTGCTATAATACTGCTCCTATGTACAAGAATAAAACTACTATAACACTGCCCCTATGTATAACAATTTAATTACTATAATACTGCCCTGTATATACAAGAATATAACTACTATAATACTGCCCCTATGTATAAGAATATAATTACTATAATACTGCCCCTATGTACAAGAATATAACTACTATAATACTGTCCCCTATGTACAAGAATATAACTACTATAATACTGTCCCCTATGTACAAGAATATAACTACTATAATACTTCCCCCTATGTACAAGAATATAACTACTATAATACTGCCCCCTATGTACAAGAATATATCTACTATAATACTGCCCCTATGTACAATAATATAACTACTATAATACTGCTCCTATGTACAAGAAAATAACTACTATAATACTGCTCCTATGTACAAGAATAAAACTACTATAATACTGCCCCTATGTACAAGAATATAACTATTAAAATACTGTCCCTATGTACAATAATATAACTACTATAATACTGCCCCTATGTACAATAATATAACTACTATAATACTGCCCATATGTACAAGAATATAACTACTATAATACTGCCCCTATGTACAAGAATATAACTACTATAATACTGCCCCCTATGTACAAGAATATAACTACTATAATACTGCCCATATGTACAAGAATATAACTACTATAATACTGCCCCCTATGTACAAGAATATAACTACTATAATACTGCCCCCTATGTACAAGAATATAACTACTATAATACTGCCCATATGTACAAGAATATAACTACTATAATACTGCCCCCTATGTACAAGAATATAACTACTATAATACTGCCCCCTATGTACAAAAATATAACTACTATAATACTGCCCCTATATACAAGAATATAACTACTATAATACTGCCCCTATGTATAAGAATATAACTACTATAATACTGCCCCTATGTACAAGAATATAACTACTATAATACTGCCCCTATGTACAAGAATATAACTACTATAATACTGCCCCTATGTACAAGAATATAACTACTATAATACTGCCCCCTATATACAAGAATATAACTACTATAATACTGCCCCCTATATACAAGAATATAACTACTATAATACTGCCCCCTATGTACAAGAATATAACTACTATAATACTGCCCCCTATGTATAAGAATATAACTACTATAATACTGCCCCCTATGTACAAGAATATAACTACTATAATACTGCCCCCTATATACAAGAATATAACTACTATAATACTGCCCCCTATATACAAGAATATAACTACTATAATACTGCCCCCTATGTACAAGAATATAACTACTATAATACTGCCCATATGTGTATGCTGTGAGGGCCTCTTGTGGAGGAACCCGTCCATGCACCCCTCTAGGATCTGTGGCACCAATGCGCAGCAGGGGCCCCATTAGCACCTGCCCGTTACCTGCCGTGCCTGCCAGCCAGCCTACCTGGAGGCTCCTGCCTGTTATTATTATTATTGTTATTATTTTTTATTATTATAGTTCCATTTATTCCATGGCGCTTTACATGTGATAGGGATATACATAGCTGTTACCTGCCGTGCCTGCCAGTCCGTCTGCCCGGATCACCCGTCAGCCTGCCAGCCATGCTCATCTGCTGTACCGGTCAGTTCCTGCTTTCTGACCCGTGGGAGTCACCTGCTCTCATACAACGTCGGTCCCCAGAGTAGCACCTGGTCCTTCTGCTCGGTCCCTCCCTGGTCACGGAGTCGATTGAGCCGCCGTACGACCTTGGTCGGTCCGAGTTGATACCTAGTTACGCCCCTATGGTCCTTCCTTGCACCGCAGCACAGAGGTTTCACCACCTCGATCTATAACAATAACTACTATAATACTGCCCCCTATGTACAAGAATATACCTACTATAATACTGCTCCTATATACAAGAATATATCAACTATAATACTGCCCCTATGTATAAGAATGTAGCTAATATAATAATGCTCCTGTGTACAAGAATATAACTACTATAATACTGCTCCTATATGCAAGAATATAACTACTATAATACTGCTACTGTGTACAAGAATATAACTACTATAATACTGCCTCTATGTACAAGAATATAACTATTATAATGCTCCTGTGTACAAGAATATAACTACTATAATACTGATCCTATATGCAAGAATATAACTATTATAATACTGCTACTGTGTACAAGAATATAACTACTATAATACTGCCTCTATGTACAAGAATATAACTATTATAATGCTCCTGTGTACAAGAATATAACTACTATAATACTGCCCACTATGTACAAGAATATAACTACTATAATACTGCTCCTATGTACAAGAATATAACTACTATAATACTGCCCCCTATGTACAAGAATATAACTACTATAATACTGCCCCCTATGTACAAGAATATAACTACTATAATACTGCCCCTATGTAGAAGAATATAACTACTATAATACTGCCCCTATATACAAGAATATAACTGTTATAATGCTCCTGTGTACAAGAATATAACTATTATAATAATGCTCCTATGTACAAGAATATAACTACTATAAAACTGCCCCCTATGTACAAGAATATAAGTACTATAACACTGTCTCCTATTTAGAATAAAATAACTACTATAATACTGCCCCCTATGTACAAGAATATAACTGCTATAATACTGCCCCCTATGTACAAGAATATAACTACTATAATACTGCTCCCTATGTACAAGAATATAACTACTATCATACTGCCCCTATGTATAAGAATATAACTACTATAATACTACCCCTATGTACAAGAATATAGCTACTATAATACTGCTCCGATGTACAGGAATAGAACTACTATAATACTACCCTTATGTACAGGAATATAACTACTATAATACTACCCCTATGTACAAGAATATAGCTACTATAATACTGCCCCATATGTACAAGAATATAACTACTATAATACTGCCCCTATGTACAAGAATATAACTACTATAATACTGCCCCCTATGTAAAAGAATATAACTACTATAATACTGCTCCTATGTACAAGAATATAACTATTATAATACTGCTCCTATGTTCAAGAATATAATTACTATAATACTGTCCCTATGTACAAAAATATAACTACTATAATACTGCTCCTACGTACAAGAATATAGCTATTATAATACTGCTCCTATGTACAAGAATATAACTACTATAATACTGCTCCTATGTACAAGAATATAACTATTATAAAACTGCCCCCTATGTACAAGAATATAACTACTATAATACTGCCCCCTATGTAAAAGAATATGACTACTATAATACTGCTCCTATGTTCAAGAATATATCTACTATAATACTGCCTCTATGTACAAGAATATAACTACTATAATACTGCCCCTATGTACAAGAATATAACTGCTATAATACTGCCCCCTATGTACAAGAATATAACTACTATAATACTGCCCCCTATTTATAAGAATATGACTACTATAATACTGCTTCTAAGTACAACAATATAACTACTATAATACTGCCCCCTATGTACAAGAATATAACTACTATAATACTGCTCCCTATGTACAAGAATATAAATACTATCATACTGCCCCTATGTATAAGAATATAACTACTATAATACTACCCCTATGTACAAGAATATAACTACTATAATACTGCTCCTATGTACAGCAATAGAACTACTATAATACTACCCCTATGTACAGGAATATAACTACTATAATACTACCCCTATGTACAAGAATATAGCTACTATAATACTGCCCCATATGTACAAGAATATAACTACTATAATACTGCTCCTATGTACAAGAATATAACTGCTATAATAGTGCCCCCTATGTACAAGAATATAACTACTATAATACTGCCCCCTATGTACAAGAATATAACTACTATAATACTGCTCCTATGTACAAGAATATAACTACTATAATACTGCCCCCTATGTACAAGAATATAACTACTATAATACTGCTCCCTATGTACAAGAATATAAATACTATCATACTGCCCCTATGTATAAGAATATAACTACTATAATACTACCCCTATGTACAAGAATATAACTACTATAATACTGCTCCTATGTACAGCAGTAAAACTACTATAATACTACCCCTATGTACAGGAATATAACTACTATAATACTACCCCTATGTACAAGAATATAGCTACTATAATACTGCCCCATATGTACAAGAATATAACTACGATAATACTGCTCCTATGTACAAGAATATAACTGCTATAATAGTGCCCCCTATGTACAAGAATATAACTACTATAATACTGCCCCCTATGTACAAGAATATAACTACTATAATACTGCTCCTATGTACAAGAATATAACTACTATAATACTGCCCCCTATGTACAAGAATATAACTACTATAATACTGCTCCTATGTACAAGAATATAACTACTATAATACTGCCCCCTATGTTCAAGAATATAATTACTATAATACTGACCCTATGTACAAGAATATAACTACTCTAATACTGCCCCTATGTACAAGAATATAACTACTATAATACTGCTCCCCTATGTACCACAATATAACTACTATAATACTGCTCCTATGTACAAGAATATAACTACTATAATACTGCTCCTATGTACAAGAATATAACTACTATAATACTGCTCCAATGTACAAGAATATAACTACTATAATACTGCCCCCTATGTACAAGAATATAACTACTGTAATACTGCTCCCTGTGTGCAAGAATATAATACTATAATACTGCTCCTATGTACAAGAATATAACTACTATTATACTGCTCCTATGTACAAGAATATAACTACCATAATACTGCCTCCTATGTACAAGAATATAATTACTATAATACTGACCCTATGTACAAGAATATAACTGCTATAATACTGCTCCTATGTACAAGAATATAACTACTATAATACTGCTACTATGTACAAGAATATAACTGCTATAATACTGCTCCTATGTACAAGAATATAACTACTATAATACTGCTACTATGTACAAGAATATAACTACTATAATACTGCCCCCTATATACAAGAATATAACTACTATAATACTGCCTCCTGTGTACAGGAATATAACTACTATAATACTGCCCCCTATGTACAAGAATATAACTACTATAATACTGCCCCCTATGTACAAGAATATAACTACTATAATACTGCTCCTATGTACAAGAATATAACTACTATAATACTGCCCCTATGTACAAGAATATAACTACTATAATACTGCTCCTATGTACAAGAATATATCTACTATAATACCGCTCCTATGTACAAGAATATAAGTACCATAATACTGCCCCCTATGTACATGAATATAACTACTATTATACTGCTCCTATGTACAAGAATATAACTACTATAATACTGCCTCCTATGTACAAGAATATAATTACTATAATACTGACCCTATGTACAAGAATATAACTACTATAATACTGCCCCTATGTACAAGAATATAACTGCTATAATACTGCCCCTATGTACAAGAATATAACTACTATAATACTGCTCCTATGTACAGGAATATAACTACTATAATACTGCCCGTATGTACAAGAATATAACTACTATAACACTGCCTCCTATGTACAAGAATATAATTACTATAATACTGCCCCTATGTACCACAATATAACTACTATAATACTGCTCCTATGTATAAGAATTTAACTACTATAATACTGCCCCCTATGTACAAGAATATAACTACTATAATACTGCTCCCTATATACAAGAATATAACTACTATCATACTGCCCCTATGTATAAGAATATAACTACTATAATACTACCCCTATGTACAAGAATATAGCTACTATAATACTGCTCCTATGTACAGGAATAGAACTACTATAATACTACCCCTATGTACAGGAATATAACTACTATAATACTACCCCTATGTACAAGAATATAGCTACTATAATACTGCCCCATATGTACAAGAATATAACTACTATAATACTGCCCCCTATGTACAAGAATATAACTACTAAAATACTGCCCCCTATGTAAAAGAATATAACTACTATAATACTGCCCCTATGTACAAGAATATAACTACTATAATACTGCCCCCTATGTAAAAGAATATAACTACTATAATACTGCTCCTACGTACAAGAATATAACTATTATAATACTGCTCCTATGTACAAGAATAAAACTACTATAATACTGCTCCTATGTACAAGAATATAACTATTATAAAACTGCCCCCTATGTACAAGAATATAACTACTATAACACTGCTCCCTATGTAAAAGAATATGACTACTATAATACTGCTCCTATGTTCAAGAATATAACTACTATAATACTGCCTCTATGTACAAGAATATAACTGCTATAATACTGCACCTATGTATAAGAATATAACTACTATGATACTGCCCCTATGTACAAGAATATAACTACTATAATACTGCCCCTATGTACAAGAATATAACTACTATAAAACTGCCCCTATATACAGGAATATAACTACTATAATACTGCTCCTATGTACAAGAACATAACAACTATAATACTACCGCTATGTACAAGAATATAACTACTATAATACTGCCCCTATGTACAAGAATATAACTGCTATAATACTGCCCCCTATGTACAAGAATATAACTACTATAATAATGCCCCCTATTTATAAGAATATGACTACTATAATACTGCTTCTAAGTACAACAATATAACTACTATAATACTGCCCCCTATGTACAAGAATATAACTACTATAATACTGCTCCCTATGTACAAGAATATAACTACTATCATACTGCCCCTATGTATAAGAATATAACTACTATAATACTACCCCTATGTACAAGAATATAACTACTATAATACTGCTCCTATGTACAGGAATAGAACTACTATAATACTACCCCTATGTACAGGAATATAACTACTATAATACTACCCCTATGTACAAGAATATAGCTACTATAATACTGCCCCATATGTACAAGAATATAACTACTATAATACTGCTCCTATGTACAAGAATATAACTGCTATAATAGTGCCCCCTATGTACAAGAATATAACTACTATAATACTGCCCCCTATGTACAAGAATATAACTACTATAATACTGCTCCTATGTACAAGAATATAACTACTATAATACTGCCCCCTATGTACAAGAATATAATTACTATAATACTGACCCTATGTAGAAGAATATAACTACTATAATACTGCCCCTATAAACAAGAATATAACTATTATAATGCTCCTGTGTACAAGAATATAACTATTATAATAATGCTCCTATATACAAGAATATAACTACTATAAAACTGCCCCCTATGTACAAGAATAT
Source organism: Phyllobates terribilis (assembly GCF_046119375.1). Taxonomy (NCBI): domain Eukaryota; kingdom Metazoa; phylum Chordata; class Amphibia; order Anura; family Dendrobatidae; genus Phyllobates; species Phyllobates terribilis. Next base: position 4,093,736 of record NW_027362903.1, on the reverse strand, counting down.
AAGTACTATAATACTGCTCCTATTTAGAATAATATAACTACTATAATACTGCCCCCTATGTACAAGAATATAACTGCTATAATACTGCCCCCTATGTACAAGAATATAACTACTATAATACTGCCCCCTATTTATAAGAATATGACTACTATAATACTGCTCCTAAGTACAACAATATAACTACTATAATACTGCCCCCTATGTACAAGAATATAACTACTATAATACTGCTCCCTATGTACAAGAATATAACTACTATCATACTGCCCCTATGTATAAGAATATAACTACTATAATACTACCCCTATGTACAAGAATATAGCTACTATAATACTGCTCCTATGTACAGGAATAGAACTACTATAATACTACCCCTATGTACAGGAATATAACTACTATAATACTACCCCTATGTACAAGAATATAGCTACTATAATACTGCCCCATATGTACAAGAATATAACTACTATAATACTGCCCCCTATGTACAAGAATATAACTACTAAAATACTGCCCCCTATGTAAAAGAATATAGCTACTATAATACTGCCCCTATGTACAAGAATATAACTACTATAATACTGCCCCCTATGTACAAGAATATAACTACTATAATACTGCCCCCTATGTACAAGAATATAACTACTATAATACTGCTCCCTAAGTACAAGAATATAACTACTATCATACTGCCCCTATGTATAAGAATATAACTACTATAATACTACCCCTATGTACAAGAATATAGCTACTATAATACTGCTCCTATGTACAGGAATAGAACTACTATAATACTACCCCTATGTACAGGAATATAACTACTATAATACTACCCCTATGTACAAGAATATAGCTACTATAATACTGCCCCATATGTACAAGAATATAACTACTATAATACTGCCCCCTATGTACAAGAATATAACTACTAAAATACTGCCCCCTATGTAAAAGAATATAGCTACTATAATACTGCCCCTATGTAAAAGAATATAACTACTATAATACTGCTCCTATGTACAAGAATATAACTATTATAATACTGCTCCTATGTTCAAGAATATAATTACTATAATACTGCCCCTATGTACAAGAATATAACTACTATAATACTGCTCCTACGTACAAGAATATAACTATTATAATACTGCTCCTATGTACAAGAATATAACTACTATAATACTGCTCCTATGTACAAGAATATAACTATTATAAAACTGCCCCCTATGTACAAGAATATAACTACTATAATACTGCCCCCTATGTAAAAGAATATGACTACTATAATACTGCTCCTATGTTCAAGAATATAACTTCTATAATACTGCCTCTATGTACAAGAATATAACTGCTATAATACTGCACCTATGTATAAGAATATAACTACTATGATACTGCCCCTATGTACAAGAATATAACTACTATAATACTGCCCCTATGTACAAGAATATAACTACTATAAAACTGCCTCTATGTATAAGAATATAACTACTATAATACTGTCCCCTATGTACAAGAACATAACAACTATAATACTACCACTATGTACAAGAATATAACTACTATAATACTGCCCCTATGTACAAGAATATAACTGCTATAATACTGCCCCCTATGTACAAGAATATAACTACTATAATACTGCCCCCTATTTATAAGAATATGACTACTATAATACTGCTTCTAAGTACAACAATATAACTACTATAATACTGCCCCCTATGTACAAGAATATAACTACTATAATACTGCTCCCTATGTACAAGAATATAACTACTATCATACTGCCCCTATGTATAAGAATATAACTACTATAATACTACCCCTATGTACAAGAATATAACTACTATAATACTGCTCCTATGTACAGGAATAGAACTACTTTAATACTACCCCTATGTACAAGAATATAGCTACTATAATACTGCCCCATATGTACAAGAATATAACTACTATAATACTGCTCCTATGTACAAGAATATAACTGCTATAATAGTGCCCCCTATGTACAAGAATATAACTACTATAATACTGCCCCCTATGTACAAGAATATAACTACTATAATACTGCTCCTATGTACAAGAATATAACTACTATAATACTGCCCCCTATGTATAAGAATATAATTACTATAATACTGACCCTATGTACAAGAATATAACTACTCTAATACTGCCCCTATGTACAAGAATATAACTACTATAATACTGCTCCCCTATGTACCACAATATAACTACTATAATACTGCTCCTATGTATAAGAATATAACTACTATAATACTGCTCCCCTATGTACCAGAATATAACTACTATAATACTGCTCCTATGTACAAGAATATAACTACTATAATACTGCTCCTATGTACAAGAATATAACTACTATAATACTGCTCCAATGTACAAGAATATAACTACTATAATACTGCCCCCTATGTACAAGAATATAACTACTGTAATACTGCTCCCTGTGCGCAAGAATATAATACTATAATACTGCTCCTATGTACAAGAATATAACTACTATTATACTGCTCCTATGTACAAGAATATAACTACCATAATACTGCCTCCTATGTACAAGAATATAATTACTATAATACTGACCCTATGTACAAGAATATAACTGCTATAATACTGCTCCTATGTACAAGAATATAACTACTATAATACTGCTCCTATGTACAAGAATATAACTACTATAATACTGCCCCCTATATACAAGAATATAACTACTATAATACTGCCTCCTGTGTACAGGAATATAACTACTATAATACTGCCCCCTATGTACAAGAATATAACTACTATAATACTGCCCCCTATGTACAAGAATATAACTACTATAATACTGCTCCTATGTACAAGAATATAACTACTATAATACTGCCCCTATGTACAAGAATATAACTACTATAATACTGCTCCTATGTACAAGAATATATCTACTATAATACCGCTCCTATGTACAAGAATATAAGTACCATAATACTGCCCCCTATGTACATGAATATAACTACTATTATACTGCTCCTATGTACAAGAATATAACTACTATAATACTGCCTCCTATGTACAAGAATATAATTACTATAATACTGACCCTATGTACAAGAATATAACTACTATAATACTGCCCCTATGTACAAGAATATAACTGCTATAATACTGCCCCTATGTACAAGAATATAACTACTATAATACTGCTCCTATGTACAAGAATATAACTACTATAATACCGCTCCTATGTACAAGAATATAAGTACCATAATACTGCTCCTATGTACAAGAATATAACTACTATTATACTGATCCTATGTACAAGAATATAACTACTATAATACTGCCTCCTATGTACAAGAATATAATTACTATAATTCTGCCCCTATGTACAAGAATATAGCTACTATAATACTGCTCCCCTATGTACCACAATATAACTACTATAATACTGCTCCTATGTACAGGAATGTAACTACTATAATACTGCCCCGTATGTACAAGAATCTAACTACTATAATACTGCTCCTATGTACAAGAATATAACTACTATAATACTGCTCCTATGTACAAGAATATAACTACTATAATACTGCCTCCTATGTACAGGAATATAACTACTATAATACTGCTCCTATGTACAAGAATATAAGTACCATAATACTGCCCATATGTACAAGAATATAACTCCTATAATACTGCTCCTATGTACAAGAATATAACTGCTATAATACTGCTTCTATGTACAAGAATATAACTATTATAATACTGCTGCTATGTACAAGAATATAACTACTATAATACTGCCCCCTATATACAAGAATATAACTACTATAATACTGCCTCCTATGTACAGGAATATAACTACTATAATAGTGCCCCCTATGTACAAGAATATAACTACTATAATACTGCCCCCTATGTACAAGAATATAACTACTATAATACTGTCCGTATGTACAAGAATATAACTCCTATAATACTGCTCCTATGTAGAAGAATATAACTACTATAATACTGCTCCAATGTACAAGAATATAACTACTATAATACTGCCCGTATGTACAAGAATATAACTCCTATAATACTGCTCCTATGTACAAGAATATAACTACTATAATACTGCCCCCTATGTACAAGAATATAACTACTATAATACTGCTCCCTATGTACAAGAATATAACTACTATAATACTGCTCCTATGTACAAGAATATAACTACTATAATACTGCTCCCTATGTACAAGAATATAACTACTATAATACTGCCCCCTATGTACAAGAATATAACTCCTATAATACTGCTCCTATGTACAAGAATATAACTACTATAATACTGCCTCCTATGTACAAGAATATAATTACTATAATACTGCCCCTATGTACCACAATATAACTACTATAATACTGCTCCTATGTATAAGAATTTAACTACTATAATACTGCCCCCTATGTACAAGAATATAACTACTATAATACTGCTCCTATGTTGAAGAATATAGCTACTATAATACCGCTCCTATGTACAAGAATATAACTACTATAATACTGCTCCTATGTACAGGAATGCAACTACTATAATACTGCCCCGTATGTACAACAATATAACTACTATAATACTGCTCCTATGTACAAGAATATAACTACTATAATACTGCTCCTATGTACAAGAATATAACTACTATAATACTGCCTCCTATGTACAGGAATATAACTACTATAATACTGCTCCTATGTACAAGAATATAAGTACCATAATACTGCCCATATGTACAAGAATATAACTCCTATAATACTGCTCCTATGTACAAGAATATAACTGCTATAATACTGCTCCTATGTACAAGAATATAACTACTATAATACTGCTCCTATGTACAAGAATATAACTACTATAATACTGCCCCCTATATACAAGAATATAACTACTATAATACTGCCTCCTATGTACAGGAATATAACTACTATAATAGTGCCCCCTATGTACAACAATATAACTACTATAATACTGCCCCCTATGTACAAGAATATAACTACTATAATACTGCTCCTATGTACAAGAATATAACTACTATAATACTGCCCGTATGTACAAGAATATAACTCCTATAATACTGCTCCTATGTACAAGAATATAACTACTATAATACTGCCCCCTATGTACAAGAATATAACTACTATAATACTGCTCCCTATGTACAAGAATATAACTACTATAATACTGCTCCTATGTACAAGAATATAACTACTATAATACTGCTCCCTATGTACAAGAATATAACTACTATAATACTGCCCCCTATGTACAAGAATATAACTACTATAATACTGCCCGTATGTACAAGAATATAACTCCTATAATACTGCTCCTATGTACAAGAATATAACTACTATAATACTGCTCCTATGTACAAGAATATAACTACTATAATACTGCCCGTATGTACAAGAATATAACTACTATAATACTGCTCCTATGTACAAGAATATAACTACTATAATACTGCTCCTATGTACAAGAATATAACTACTATAATACTGCTCCTATGTACAAGAATATAACTACTATAATACTGCTCCCTATGTACAAGAATATAACTACTATAATACTGCCCCTATGTATAAGAATATAACTACTATAATACTGCTCCTATGTACAAGAATATAACTACTATAATACTGCTCCTATGTACAAGAATATAACTACTATAATACTGCCCCCTATGTACAAGAATATAACTACTATAATACTGCTCCTATGTACAAGAATATAACTACTATAATACTATCCCCTATGTACAAGAATATAACTACTATAATACTGCTCCTATGTACAAGAATATAACTAACATAATACTGCCCCCTATGTACAAGAATATAACTACTATAATACTGCTCCTATGTACAAGAATATAACTACTATAATACTATCCCCTATGTACAAGAATATAACTACTATAATACTGCTCCTATGTATAAGAATATAGCTACTATAATACTGCTCCTATGTACAAGAATATAACTACTATAATACTGCCCCCTATGTACAGGAATATAACTACTATAATACTGCCCCCTATGTACAAGAATATAACTACTATAATACTGCTCCTATGTACAAGAATATAACTACTATAATACTATCCCCTATGTACAAGAATTCTACTATGATAACATACAGTCGAGAAAATAAGTATTTGATACACTGCCTACAAAGAATGGAGAGGTCTGTATTTTTTGTTATGGGTCACTTCACCTGTGAGAGACAGAATCTAAAAATAAAAAAAACAGAAAGTCACATTGTATGATATTTGCATAATTAAATTGCATTTTATTGCATGAAATAAGTATTTGATCACCGGCCAACCAGCAAGAATTCACAGACCTGTTAGTTTTTCTTTAAGAAGCCCTCCTACTCTGCACTCATTACCTGTATTAATCGCACCTGTGTGAACTCGTTACCTGTATAATAGACACCTGTCCACACACTCAATCAATCACACTCCAACCTCTCCACCATGGCTAAGACCAAACAGCTGTCTAAGGACACTAGGGACAGAACTGTAGACCTGCACAAGGCTAGGATGGGCTACAGGACAACAGGCAGCAGCTTGGTGAGAAGACAACAACTGTTGGCACAATTATTAGAAAATGGAAGAAACACAAGATGACTGTCAGTCTTCCTCGGTCTGGGGCTCCATGCAAGATCTCGCATCGTTGGGTAAGGAATAATGATGATTCTGAGAAAGGTCAGGAATCAGCCCAGAACTACACGGGAGGACCTGGTCAATGACCTGAAGAGAGCTGGGACCACAGTCTCAATCATTACCATTAGTAACACACTACGCCATCATGGATTAAAATCCTGCAGGGCACACAAGGTCCCCCTGCTCAGACCAGCACATATCCAGGCCCGTTTGAAGTTTATCAGTGACCATCTAGATGATCCAGAGGAGGCGTGGGAGAAGATCATGTGGTTAGATGAGACCAAAATAGAACTTTTTGGTATCAACTCCAATCACCGTGTTTGGAGAAAGAAGAAGGATGAGTATAATCCCAAGGACACCGTCCCAACCATGAAGCATGGTGGAGGAAACATCATACTTTGGTGATGCTTTTCTGTAAAGGGGACAGGCCGACTGCACCGTATTGAAGGGAGGATGGATGGGGTCATGTATCGAGAGATTTTGACCAACAACCTCTTTCCCTCAGTAACAGCATTGAAGATGGGTTGTGGCTGAGTCTTGCAGCATGACAATGACCCGAAACATACAGCCAGGACAACTAAGGAGCTGCTCCGTAAGAAGCATTTCGAGGTCCTGGAGTGGCCTAGCCAGTCTCCAGATCTGAACCCAATAGAAAATCTTTGGAGGGAGCTGAAACTCAATGTTTCCCAGTGACAGCCCCAAAACCTAAAAGATCTGGAGAAGATCTGTATGGAGGAGGGGGCCAAAATCCCTGCTGCAGTGCGTGCAAACCTGGTCAAGAACTGCAGGAAACGTCCGACCTCTGTGATTGTAACAAAGGTTTCTGGACCAAATATTAAGTTCTGATCCTGTATTGTATCAAATACTTATTTCATGCAGTAAAATGCAAATTAATTAATTAATGCAAAATCCTACAATGTGATTTTCTGGATTATTTTTAGATTCTGTCTCTCACAGGTGAAGTGACCTACGATAAAAAATACAGATCTCTCCATTTTTTGTAGGTGGGAAAACTTGGAAAGTCGGCAGAGAATCAAATACTTATTGTCCCCACTGTATGTGCATATGTGAGTACTGCAGCTATTCTCTGACCCTTTGTGACCTTTGCTCTCTCCGGTGTTTGGTCGTCTCTTCGGTCGTTGTTTGTTCGTTTGAGATTTTAATTTGAAGTTTTATTAAAGCGACATTAATGTTAAACAATAAAATCTGCTCGGATCCTTTTGGCTCCTTTGTTGATAGTCTCTGGGCGCGGTAATCCTCAGCTCTATTACGTGTTGGGACTGAATTGCTAATTTCTTGAGCTGAGATTTGCTGTAATTATTCCCAGGATGCAGCGAAGCAATAATTGCATTAACTTATGCTGCAGAGCTGCGATCGTTCTGTACAGGGACCCAACATCCCCAGCCAGTAATATGCAGGTGATGGTGACGCTTCATAATGAAATAGTAATTTGGTAATTCTGGATTTTGCTCAACTCAGCAGAGAATTATTTAGGGTTCATTCAGAGGTAAATGGAACTTGTTTTCATGTTCTTCTTCAGTACAATAATCTATGATTCCTCTATCATTAGGACATTGCATTGCCCACGTTCAGCCTGTTACAAGTTCCATTCTCAGGACAGTGTTGCAAACCTGGACTGTTGGGAAATATAGAATGGTCGAAGAAATGAACAAGATAGAAGTGCAGGCAGTGAATCGGTGGCAACCAATCTAGGACTAGGTCATTTCCAATGTATCTATTATTGCTGGTCCCACAGGGGTTACGACCCAACTTTCCGGACCCACGAATTGTATATCCCCTGAATACAGATGTATAACTGGAAAGGTTTGTGGCGCCCTCTGTGATGGGGGTCATTTTACTGCCATTACATCCTTTGAACAATCCTCAAAGTAAAACTAAAAGGAAATGTTACTTTGGTCAAACTTTTATCATGTTGTTAAGAGCCTCTTTAAAGATGATCCCACTGCCGAGAAATCCATGGATCAAGGAGGTTTAAGAGAGACATATAGTGTAATGCCCCAAGGAACCAAAAAGGGATCAATGATGTTTAAGAGAGACATATAGTGTAATGCCCCGAGGAACCTAAAAGGGATCATTTGCCCCAAGAAGATAGGATGGCAAAGGGTAGGTGTAGTTCGCATATAGTCAGAGGCAATGATCCTTGTGAAAAATGGTGCTGGCTACATAGACATGAATAGTGGACGTAAGAAATTATTAAATCATGTTTGAAGCATTTTCCTGTGCCGTTTGGTCAGCCCATTAAGCACTAGCACCCACCAGATCCCACACAACAATTTACGAGAAGTGCTGCTTACCCTGATTTTTTTTTGATGCACGTTATTTGTGTGACTAGTGACAACTGTGAATATTTCCAGCCCTGGGGGGTCTTCTTGTGCTCCTTTAATCTTCTCATCTCATAGCAACCCATTAATGGGGGAGATAAGTTCAGGGAGAAGAAAGTAGCATTTCTCTCTTGATTATATGGGTGAAACTTGCCCTTCTCATCTTTAATCCATTGTCAATTCATGATCTCTAAACTTATCCAAAGATCCTTCGTTCATACAAAGTGGTGCACGGCTGACAGTAGGGAATTTCAGTAGGCTGAGGCTGGATGGGTGGCAGTTGTTGGATGGTTGGGGTCTTTAGGAAAACTCTGGAGGTCTAAATAGACCATTTGGTTGATTGGGGTTCATCGGCATCAGCTGTGGAAAAAAAAAGCTTGGTCCGGACTTGACAAAGTTGTTTAGAGTTCTCTTTGTCTGTGAAAGGTTTAAAACAAGAATATGGATCACTCGGTTCCATCACATTGGCCGTGCTCCACAATGATTTGTCATGCTTGTCTTCTGGGTGTTTGACTATGAATCCAAAATGTTTCCTACACACTTTTCTTTTGGGTCTTCTCTGGGACATTTCAGGTGCCATTAAACTGAATTCTGTAGTATAAAGGTACAAGAAAGTGTTCTGAGAGTTCAAACAACTCCTCGAATGGCTAAGATTTCTAATCGGATCAGTGGTCTCGGTGGAATCATCCAAAACCAGAAAGTCAGCCGATTGCGCAGTAGTAACTTACATTTTTACTTTGGACTGATGAGGTCCAATGTTTCTTCTTAGTGGTGGGTCTCCCCCCACCATTCGTTTAAGGTCCAGCATTTATAAGAATTATTATATAGGTGGGCGCAGTGTGAGCTCTTAAGTCTAGTAAATTGTAGAAAGAATTGTGGCAGAATGTGTAAGGTTTCTCTTCTGTCTCTTGTCCATTTCATTCCACCCACCCCCCCTCCAAGAGGTGGCTTGGATCATACGCTACTTACATCATTTGTACACATTATTGCATAGTCTTAGTGAGGAGGGATTTCGATTACTTTGGCTACTCCAAAGAAGAAATATATATACCTTCTCCTAGGCTGCCATTACTGAAATCCTCAGAAATCCTTCTTCTAGGACTTAAATAGTAACTAAACTTTCTCTATTTTTTTTTAGAATTCTGTCCAGCATGTAAAGTTATAAAACTTTGCAAATCACTTTATTAAAGTATTTGTCTTCATGTCTATAAACAAAATTGCATGTAAGCGGATTCCAAACCTCTGCTGTTCTCCAGTCTATTTGCCTGAATTCTGCTGCATTGATATCAGAACATTCTCATTTGGAGTACAGATGCTGGCAGTGATGGGTCAGCACCGGTCTCCTCCTCATCAGAACAATCTCCTGCAGAAGCTTATCCTCAGAGTTAGACACAAGTGCTGAGCTGTCACTGCCATCATGTGTACTCCAAGTGAGGATGCTCTCATATCAATGCAGCTAAACAAAGAGAAGAATTCATCGCACACTCTTGTTTCAGTAATACAAAGAATTTAAAGATGCAGGCAAAGGCAGACATTAAAGGTGCAGGGACATGTGCAATATACAGTACAGACCAAAAGTTTGGACACACCTTCTCATTTAAAGATTTTTCTGTATTTTCATGACTATGAAAATTGTACATTCACACTGAAGGCATCAAAACTATGAATTACCACATGTGGAATTATATACTTAACAAAAAAGTGTGAAACTACTGAAAATATGTCTTATATTCTAGGTTCTTCACAGTAGCCACCTTTTGCTTTGATGACTGCTTTGCACACTCTTGGCATTCTCTTGATGAGCTTCAAGAGGTAGTCACCGGAAATGGTCTTCACTTCACAGGTGTGCCCTGTCAGGTTTAATAAGTGGGATTTCTTGCCTTATAAATGGGGTTGGGACCATCAGTTGTGTTGTGCAGAAGTCTGGTGGATACACAGCTGATAGTCCTACTGAATAGACTGTTAGAATTTGTATTATGGCAAGAAAAAAGCAGCTAAGTAAAGAAAAACGAGCGGCCATCATTACTTTAAGAAATGAAGGTCAGTCAGTCCGAAAGATTGGGAAAACTTTGAAAGTGTCCCCAAGTGCAGTTGCAAAAACCATCAAGTGCTGCAAAGAAACTGGCTCACATGAGGACCGCCCCAGGAAAGAAAGACCAAGAGTCACCTCTGCTTCTGAGGATAAGTTTATCCGAGTCACCAGCCTCAGAAATCGCAGGTTAACAGCAGCTCAGATTAGAGACCAGGTCAATGCCACACAGAGTTCTAGCAGCAGACACATCTCTACAACAACTGTTAAGAGGAGACTTTGTGCAGCAGGCCTTCATGGTAAAATAGCTGCTAGGAAACCACTGCTAAGGACAGGCAACAAGCAGAAGAGACTTGTTTGGGCTCAAGAACACAAGGAATGGACATTAGACCAGTGGAAATCTGTGCTTTGGTCTGATGAGTCCAAATTTGAGATCTTTGGTTCCAACCACCGTGTCTTTGTGCGACGCAGAAAAGGTGAACGGATGGACTCTACATGCCTGGTTCCCACCGTAAAGCATGGAGGAGGAGGTGTGATGGTGTGGGGGGGCTTTGCTGGTGACACTGTTGGGGATTTATTCAAAATTGAAGGTATACTGAACCAGCATGGCTACCACAGCATCTTGCAGCGGCATGCTATTCCATCCGGTTTGCATTTAGTTGGACCATCATTTATTTTTCAACAGGACAATGACCCCAAACACCTCCAGGCTGTGTAAGGGCTATTTGACCAAGAAGGAGAGTGATGGGGGGCTACGCCAGATGACCTGGCCTCCACAGTCACCAGACCTGAACCCAATCGAGATGGTTTGGGGTGAGCTGGACCGCAGAGTGAAGGCAAAAGGCCAACAAGTGCTAAGCATCTCTGGGAACTCCTTCAAGATTGTTGGAAGACCATTTCCGGTGACTACCTCTTGAAGCTCATCAAGAGAATGCCGAAAGTGTGCAAAGCAGTCATCAAAGCAAAAGGTGGCTACTTTGAAGAACCTAGAATATAAGACATATTTTCAGCTGTTTCACACTTTTTTGTTAAGTATATAATTCCACATGTGTTAATTTATAGTTTTGATGCTTTCAGTGTGAATGTACAATTTTCATAGTCAAGAAAATACAGAAAAATCTTTAAATGAGAAGGTGTGTCCAAACTTTTGGTCTGTACTGTAGATGAGAACTCAATCAACATTTTGTCTCTTCCCGGGTCTTTGCTATTAAGTCACTGAGTCCAGTATAAGGGAAGAGAGATACCCCGACATAGAGGGGCCAGAAGATTGCAGCGTCTGGTCACACAAATTCCTGCACTGATTAGAACTAATTCACCATCATACTAAACAGTATCGGTTTCCTTGCTGTCATGTCAACTGTTCAGTTGATCTGTTGGAGCTCTCCACCTTGAATTATCTCAGCTGTTCAGTGTTGGCCACTCCCCTCTGGTATATATGCTAGCCTCTGGCACTTGGGATCTGCCAGTGATAGTTCTTACTGTATGGTTAGGTGTTAGAGGAGAAATTCAGTGTTCGGAGTAGGCGGTTGGAGATTTGTTCAGGAGATTTATGCGTGGAGTTGGTTTGCATGCTTACCCTCATCCTCTCCTATTTGGTTTCTCCTACCTATCCCTCCTCTGTTTTCCACTCTGTAGTTTTGTGAGTATATTTGTATGATTGTATTTTTCATTTATCCCTGTCTGTCTTCTCTTGTCTGTCTGGTTAGTATAATCCTATACACTTCATTTTCCAATGATTTTATTAATTTTTAGGCAGAAATAAGGAAAGGAAGGAATAGGGAATATTGTTGGGAACAGGGGAAGGAAAGGAAAGGAATGAGGGGAAGGAGAATAGAGGTACTCAATAATATCATATGATACAATCAAATGTAACATATGAACAAAAAAATTACATAACGAAGTAACCAATACAATTTATTGCAATAACATTTCATTGAAAAAAATATTATATTAAATCAATTAGAACTTGAATTGAACAAATAACCAGATATATGTTTCACCTATGACGTGGTTAAGTGATGAACTAGTTTATCAGGGAAACAATTCAGACCATCTTAGCCATTTTTTGGAAAATTTATGAAATTGATTATTTGTAATGGCAAATTTATGTTCATAGATTTTATGGAGTTTGATTCTTTCTAGTATGTCTGGAAAGATAGGAGGATCTGTTTTCTTCCAATGAAAAGCAATGGCGTTTTTTATAACAAGGAATATGTGTATAATAATAGGTCTAATTGAGCCATTGAAATTTTCCATGCTAATAGACAATAATGCCATTTGAGGGGTTATAATTATTTTACTTTTAGAGATCTTATAAATGAGTTCAAAAGTTTGTGACCATAAAGATTTAATTTTTGGACAATTCCAAAAAATATATGAAACAAATCCCCTTTGGAACCACAATTCCTCCAACATAGCGGTTGATTATTAGGATTTATATATGATAATCTTGTAGGAGTATAATACCACCTAGTAAGTAATTTATAATGTGCCTCATGGAGGGGCATTGAAATATTCGACGTATAAGAGTAGCTTAAAGCATTTTCCCAATTTTCTGGAGGAAGAGAGAAATTTTGAATTGATTCCCATTTAGACATATAGGAATTCTTAACCAATTCCGTGTCCTTGTATAAATGTTTTTAAGGTTCCAAAAAATTTTATGATTAAAATTGCTAAACAAGGTTGAAGTGGCTTCAGAACATAAAGGTTTGTTACTAATAAATTTTTGGATAAGATCCTTTGCTATTAAGTAATGTAAGAAATCTGTTGAGGGTAAATTAAATTTATTTTTGAGATCTATAAATGAAAGAAAATTTTCTCCCTCATAAAAATCTTTTAATTTCTTTATTCCACAGGGGGTATATAAGAGTTTTCTAAAGAAGCAATGAATGTTAGTGGAAGGAATTTTACATAGTGAAATTTATCTGAACCTCTTATTGGTTTAGATCATTTTTCCCAAGCGTATATAATGGCTTGAAAAATAGGATGGGAGGGAGGACTAGAAGGTTTTGGAAATATGTGTTTAAAAAGTAGAACACGAGGATGTGTGTTATTATTTAGTGTAATCTCTAAGTCCAGCCAGGCCGGGGCATCTAAATTTTGTAGCCAACATGAGCTTTGCTTGACTAGGCATGCTAGTGTTTTGGAGACCCTTTTTGGTTTAAGGAGAACTTTAGTTTAGACAGCAAAGAGTCTTCACATTGCCAATGAGATTCAAATTAAGATACTTCATCGATGAAGGGAGAGAGACAGAATACATGTGACATTCATTGTCAGCAAGTAGAGTCTTCTGGTGTGGCAACATAGACTCACCAATTTATTAGCTAGACAAAAAAGCGGAACTTCATTGTTACATACAACTGAACAGACAGCTGAAATAGCTTATCAGTAACAAAGACATTTCCCTTTGCCCAACGTAAAAACTTTCTCAGACTTCACAGGAAACCAGTATCTTAGGTCAGACATTTCACAATGTATGTCTTAAAACACTCAAGCAGACTTCAGACGTAGTAAAAATATAAATTGATTTTCTAATTAATAATGATATTTAGGTATTAAAAATTAACCATACCACTAGATAATATGCCATAACATTTGGAAGACCAAGTCCCCCATGTAGTTTTTTTTGTCTTATAAAGGATATCTTTAGCAATTCTAGCTTTTTTGTTTCCCCAAATAAATGAATTAAGAAGGGATTGGAGGATAGTTAAATAAGTTGTTGATATTTTCAATGGAAGTGATCTAAAAATATAAAACATTTTTGGGAGAATAAAAGTCTTTATTGTTAAATTTTTATCCTGGTTACGATATATTACTAAGTCTTTTGATATTGTATTAATTAGTTGATCGAGATTAGAAGATATTGTAGATTTAACATCTTTTGTTATTATAATACCTAAATAAATAAGTTTCTTTTCCGCCCAACCAAAAGAAGAGAGCTTTTTAATGTTATTAATTAAATCATTTTTTTAAATTGAAGGAGAGTATTTTTGATTTGTCATTATTTATTTTAAATGAGATGAGCGTTGTTCTACTCGAACTGTTCGCCAATCTCAAATTCGAGCTGTTTTGGGCGGTGTTCGAGCCGTTCGGCGAACACGAACAATTTGAGAAAAATTTGGCTGTTCGAGGTTATGTTCGATAACTGTTCGTGCACCAAAATCATAACTGGATTTTTTCTCAGTAATGATGAAAATTAATGTTAATCCGCAGTTTGAGTGTACAGCGGGGCGGGGGGAGGGGCAGGGGATGGATCTCTGCAGGAACAATGAAGATCTCCATTTTTTTTTCTCTTTCCCGCATTTGCAGTGGGGAGGTGCAATCTGTCAGCCTATCAGCAGCGCACACACGGAGCGAAGTGCTTTTTTTCACACAAGCAAGGGCATGTGTGATTGGCAGTGTATGTCACATGTCCTTGCCCTATAAGACCAAGCCATTTTCCCCGTCGCCACCATTTTCTCACTGCTGCAGCTGCGTGTTAGACGGCACCGCTGTTGCTGTGTGCGCTATACCTTGTTAATTTCAAGCCAATTTTCGCACAAATATACAGATAGCTTGGGAGTAGGGAATAGTTGTGATTGCAGTCCTTTTAAGGACTAGGTTACAGCATTTCCTACGACTTTTATCAGGGAGGTCTGTGCTCTTAAATAGATAGGTTGTGGGAGTAAAGACTAATTGTAATTGGAGTCCTTTTCAGGACTAGGTTACATCAGTTCCTATCAGTTTTTGCCAGGCAGGTCTGTGCCAGTGCTGTGCAAGTTTTTTTCACAGCATTTGGCTGAATCTAGCAAAGCTAATCCTTTTTGGCCTATTGCAGAGTGTGTTAGTCAGTGGAGTAGCCTATCTGTGTTGCAAGATATACCACCTGTGTATAGAATACCAATTTTTTTACTGCACCTAGTGAAGTAAAATCTTTTGGGCATAGCATCATTCTATTAGTCCATCTATACTGACCTCCATCAGGTTGCAAATTAAAACTAATTTTTATCTGCATCTACAGTACCTCTGAAAAAATATTTGGGCTTCTAGCAGTGTGTGGGACTTGTTCTATTAGTCCATCTATACTGACCTCCATCAGGTTGCAAACTGAATATAATTTTTTTCTGCATCTAGCTCTGAAAAAATATTGGGCTTCTAGCTGTGTGTGGGTCTTGTTCTATTAATCCATCTATACTGACCTCCATCAGGTTGCAAACTGAATATAATTTTTTTCTGCATCTAGCTCTGAAAAAATATTTGGCCTTCTAGTAGTGTGTCGGACTTTCTCTATTAGTCCATCTATACTGACCTCCATCAGGTTGCAAATTAAAACTAATTTTTATCTGCATCTACAGTACCTCTGAAAAAATATTTGGGCTTCTAGCAGTGTGTGGGACTTGTTCTATTAGTCCATCTATACTGACCTCCATCAGGTTGCAAATTAAAACTAATTTTTATCTGCATCTACAGTACCTCTGAAAAAATATTTGGGCTTCTAGTAGTGTGTCGGACTTTCTCTATTAGTCCATCTATACTGACCTCCATCAGGTTGCAAACTGAATATAATTTTTTTCTGCATCTAGCTCTGAAAAAATATTTGGCCTTCTAGTAGTGTGTCGGACTTTCTCTATTAGTCCATCTATACTGACCTCCATCAGGTTGCAAATTAAAACTAATTTTTATCTGCATCTACAGTACCTCTGAAAAAATATTTGGGCTTCTAGCAGTGTGTGGGACTTGTTCTATTAGTCCATCTATACTGACCTCCATCAGGTTGCAAACTGAATATAGTTTTTTCTGCATCTACCTCTGAAAAAATATTTGGGCTTCTAGCTGTGTGCGGGACTTGTTGTATTAGTCCATCTATACTGACCTCCATCAGGTTGCAAACTGAATATATTTTTTTCTGCATCTACCTCTGAAAAAATATTTGGCCTTCTAGTAGTGTGTCGGACTTTCTCTATTAGTCCATCTATACTGACCTCCATCAGGTTGCAAATTCAAAATAATTTTTTTCTGCATCTAACCCAGCCAATAGTTTTGGCCTAATACCACAGTTTGGCCACTCAGCTCTGCTCGGTTACCATCCATTGTTTTTTTGTGCAAACAACTCCAGAGTTGTGAATTAGTTAACCACCAAAATGAGTGGAAAAAGGCCTGCTGCTGGTGGAAAGGGGAATAGGCGTGTTGGGAAGGGGAAAAAAGGTTGTGTCCGTGGGGTAGGTGTTAAAGCAACAGTAACATCTGCAGAAGAAAGACCATCTTCCAGCCAAACTAAAATGTCTACTTCTTTTAGCGGACAATGTGATAAGATCCCTTTCTTACGGCCACGCCAATCGCTACAAATTCCAGATGAGGCACAAAAACAGCAGGTGCTTCAACGGATATCAAGTGCTCCTTTAAGTGGGCTCTCCTCCACATCAACTTCAACATCACAAATACTCCAGTCCTCAAAGGTGTCACCCAAATCGCACTTGCTTCCTCACAGCTCCCAAATCTCCAGCTGCCCGTCTGAGTATGAGGTAGAACAGATGGTTGAGTCTGCAGAGCTGTTTACTCATACTATAGCCTGGGAATCAGAGGTCGACTCCAGCGCTTCTGTGAATCCAGACGAGGAAATGATCTGCACTGATGCCCAGAATCTTTATGAGTCGGATCCAGGACCAGACGCAGAAGGTTCTGACCATAATGTAGACCCTCATTCCCAAACTGTAACTCCTGTTGGTGGAGACAATGAGGAAGACGATGATAAGACTCAAATACCTGATTGGAGCGACAACTTTAGTTTTTTGTCAGGGCAGGAACAGGTTGGCTCTGAGGACGACGGGTGTGATAACGCACAGGGTGATGATGATGAGGTCGGAGATCCCACTTACTGTCAACCCACAGTCAGCCAAGAGATGAGGTCAGCAGAGGAGGTGGAGGAAGATGCTAGTGACGACGAGGTCAGGTTGCGCCTTCCTGGACAGAGACGTAGTACTGGAAGCACGTCAACAACTGCATCCTCAAACACAACTCTGCCTCTCACCACAAGTCGTGGTGGCTCTTCAGGTCGCATGGGTGCTAAGCCTTGCATAGCCTGGGCATTTTTTCAGATCGATAAAGATGACCCAACTCGTGTTATCTGTAACATTTGTCAGCAAAAGCTAAGTAGAGGCCAAAAAATACATAGTTTGAGTACTTCATGCATGAACCGGCACATGGACATGAAGCATAAGTTGCAGTGGGAAGCTCAGTGTGCTACAATGCGGCCTAGCCGGCCGGGCCAACCACCGTCTGCCATATCTTGTGCATCCGCGGCCTCTTCATCCTCTGTGACTGGGGGGACAGCAGTCACACCTGTTTTGGGGCGCAGACCTGCCACCTCTTTACCCGCAACAGCCAGCGTGATTGGCAGGTCATCATTTTCTTTGGAGTTGGTAACACCAGCTGGTGTTGAGCGCTGTCCGACATCGATAGCACCACCTTTGGATGAAGGCAACCTAACATGTCCGCCTGCATCTTCCTCACAGACCGGCAGTTTGCCGGGGACACCCTTATCAACCCCGTCTAAGCACAATAGCCAGCCCTCGGTCCCTCAGATGTGGACAAGTAAAAGACCATTTCCTCCTAGCCATGAGAAAGCTAAGAGGTTGAATTTCACCATCTGCAAGCTCTTGGCTACAGAAATGCTGCCTTTCCGCCTGGTGGACACAGAGGATTTTCGAGACCTTATGTCCGTCGCAGTGCCCCAGTACCAGATGCCCAGTCGGCACTACTTCTCAAAGAAAGGTGTGCCTGCGCTCCACCAGCATGTCGCACACAACATCACCGCTTCTTTGAGAAACTCTGTGTGTGACAGGGTGCATTTCACCACAGACACTTGGACGAGTAGGCATGGACAGGGGCGTTACATGTCGCTGACTGGGCACTGGGTAACTATGGTGACAGCAGGACAAGGGGCTGCTGTCCAAGTCTTGCCGTCCCCACGAGTTGTGCGTCAATCCTCTTTATGTCAAAGTTCCTCCACTGCTTCTGCCTCCTCAACCTCCTCTCGGGCCTCCACCTGCACCCAAAGCCTGTCTGGTCATGCCACAAGCTTTCTAACTGCGCAGAAGGGATCCTGCACACCTCCTTACTATGCTGGCAGTAGGGCTCAACGTCATCAGGCGGTTTTTACATTGAAATGTCTGGGAAATGTGAGTCACACAGCTGAGGAGTTGTGGTCAGCTCTGGAGAACCAATTTCATGAATGGTTGTCTCCACTGGACCTGAAACCAGGGAAGGCCGTGTGCGACAATGCTGCAAACCTGGGTGCGGCCCTTCGCCGGGGCAATGTCACACACGTGCCTTGTATGGCTCACGTGTTGAACCTGGTTGTCCAGCAATTTTTAGCCCACTATCCCAGACTAGATGGCCTTCTGCAGAGGGCACGGTCACTGTGTGCTCACTTCCGCCGTTCGCATCCCGCAGCTCAGCGACTTACATCTCTACAGAAGTCGTTGGGCCTGCCACTTCACCGGCTAAAATGCGATGTGCCTACCCGGTGGAATTCAACTCTGCACATGTTGCAGCGACTGTGGCAGCACCGACAAGCCCTGGTGCAATACGTTCTGACGTATAGCCTGGGCCAACGAGATTCAGAGGTGGGGCAAATCACGCTGGAGGAGTGGTCTCAGATCAGGGACCTATGCACCCTTCTGCACAGTTTTGAAATGGCGACGAAGATGTTTAGTGCTGACGATGCCATTATCAGCATGACTATTCCGGTGATTTACATGCTGGAGCACATGTTAAACAGAATTCGGAGTCAGGTGGTGGCACAAGAGGAGGTGGAGGAAGTAGAGGAGGAGGAGTTGTATGCGGAAGGGCTAACATCTGCAAGGTCCAGAAGGTCGGCAGCACCAAGGCGGCAGGCATGTGAGGGTGGGGGAGATGGTTTTACCAGGGCGCATGGTAGCAGCCAAACTAGTGAGGAAGGTGCAGGAGCCCAGGAAGAAGTGGAGGACGAACTGATGGAAGACTCATCAGATGAGGGAGACCTTGATCACATTTCTGTTGTGCGAGGTTGGGGGGAGAGGGCAGAGGAAGGAAGCATGATTGTTACCTCGCCACCAACACAACAGGGACTTGGTGCTCCTGGATGCGCAACACACATGAGTGCCTTCTTGCTGCACTACCTGCAACATGACCCTCGAATTGTGAGAATTAGAAATAATCCTGACTACTGGGTTGCCACACTGTTAGATCCCCGGTACAAAAGTAAATTTGCAGAAATTATTCCTGCCATAGAAAGGGATGCACGCATGCAGGAGTATCAGCAGAGACTGTTGCAGAATCTTACATGTGCTTTTCCACAAAATACCAGTGGTGCACGTAGTGAATCTCACAGTTCCAACTTGCCAACCGTGGGACCGTCAAGTGTTCAGCACTCAAACCGTAACAGAACCACAGTATCTGCTGGTAACATCAATTTTGCGGAATCATTTCACCACTTTTTTAGCCCATCCTTTGCAAGGCCACAGAAGACAAGAAGTCTGACACATAGTCAACGCCTAGAGACGATGGTACAGGAGTATCTCCAAGTAAACATTGAAGCCACGACTGTGTCACTGGACCCTTGGTCTTTTTGGGCTTCCAATCTGGATAAATGGCCGGAGCTAGCCACTTACGCCTTGGAGATCTTGTCATGCCCCGCAGCCAGCGTTCTGTCTGAACGTGTGTTCAGCGCTGCTGGTGGTGTGCTGACAGATAAGCGCACGCGGCTCTCCACTGATAATGTAGACAGACTCACGTTCATAAAGATGAACAAATCATGGATCCGAAACGACTTTTCTACCCCTGTGTCATCCTGGGGAGAGTAAAAGCTTGATGATTGGTTAAAATCACCCTACCAAACGTTTTAAGCTTTCAAATTACTAATCATGTTTATCTGTATCTTGACTGGAAAATAATTTGGGCTTTGTAGCAGTGTGCAGCACTGATCCTATTAGGCCATCTATAATAAGCTCCACCAGATTTAAAATTAAAAATAATTTTTAGCTGCATCTAGCCCGGAAAATAATTTTGGGGCTCCGAGATGCGCAAGACACATAAGTGCCTTCTTGCTGCACTACCTGCAGCATGACCCTCATATTGTCAGAATTCGAAGTAATCATGACTACTGGGTTGCCACACTCTTAGATCCCCCAAACTTTTCGATCAACCTTTTCATTTTAATAAAGACCAAAAAAATGGTCATATTTGAAATTATAAGCATTAGCAGGTTGTTAGAAACTGAAATCAAACAGTTTTCAACTCAAAACTTTATTCTAGGTGATGTTACATTTTCACATAGGACCCCTTGTTCGAAAGGAGCTTCTGAACTCTCTCGTCCATTGAATTTGTCAGGTTTTGGATGGTTTCTGCTTCAATTGTTTTGCATGAGGACAGAATACCCTCCCAGAGCTGTTGCTTAGATGTGAACTGCCTCCCGCCATCATAGACACTCCTTTTAATGATGCTCCAAAGGTTCTGAATGGGGTAGAGGTCAGGGGAGCATGGGGGTCACACCATAAGTTTTTCCCCTTTTATGCCCATATCAGCCAGAGATGCAGATGTTTTATGTGCAGCATGAGATGGTGCATTATCATGCAGAAAAATGATCTTGCTGTGAAATACACGGTTCTTCTTCTTGAACCATGGCAGGAAGTGCTGTTTGAGAAAATCCACATACATTA
The DNA here is from genome assembly GCF_046119375.1 of Phyllobates terribilis. Classification (NCBI taxonomy): domain Eukaryota; kingdom Metazoa; phylum Chordata; class Amphibia; order Anura; family Dendrobatidae; genus Phyllobates; species Phyllobates terribilis. The sequence continues at coordinate 4,071,985 of NW_027362903.1, read as the reverse complement.
TGGAGTTCATCTTTAGCGCCTTCAGGGATCCTAAAGGGGCCGACAATCTCTCTCCCCATGATTCCAGCCCAAAACATTACTCCACCTCCTCCTTGTTGGCGCTGTAGCCGTGTTTGCGTGGGGTGTCCATCAACCAGCCATCCTCCACTCCATCCATCTGGACCATCGAGCGCTGCACGGCACTCATCCGTGAACAAAACAGTTTTGAAATCAGTCTTCATGTAATGTTTGGCCCACTGGAGCCGTTTCTGCTTGTGTGAAGTGGATAGAGGAGGTCGACAGGATGGCGTATGCACAGCTGCAAACCTCTGAAGGACCCTGCATCTTGTTGTTCGGGGGACGTTGGAGGCACAAGCAGCTTCAAAAACTTGTCTGCTGCTATGACAAGGCTTTTTTGCCGCTGCTCTTTCAACCTGACGTAATTGCCTGTAGGAAAGAGTCCTCAATTTGCCCTTATCAGCACGCACACGTGTGTACTGTGAATCAGCTACATACTTCTTGATTGCCAAGACACTTCATCCTGATCATCGCACAATGTTGATTGTAGTCATGCCTTGACCTAAACACTCCACAATTTGTTGCTTCTCAGCAGCCGACACATCCTTTTTCTTTCCCATTTTGGCAGAAAATGTAGGCTGCTTAATAATGTGAGAGAGCCTTCTTAAGTAGTCTTGCCTTTCATTGGACACACCTGCCAAACTAATTAGCACAGGTGTCTGCAATTGCTTACAGTGATATAAAGAGCCCTGACACACATCACCATCAATGAGTTTAACTGACAAACAAACAAATTCTTCCCTTATCACTCCTAAACACTTTTTGCATAATAATTTGGAACGCGGTGTACATGTGCTTTTCCACAAAACACCAGCGGTTCACGTAGTGAATCTTACAGTTCTAACTTGCCAACCGTGGTCTGTATGGAATTGTTCAATAAAGGGCCCAAAATTAAGATAACATAGATGGGAGAGGTCTCTATGAATAGGAATTCCTAAGAATTTGATACCCTGTGAGGGCCAGGCAAAGGGAAAGTTGGACTGGATGGAATCCTATATGGATTTGGGGAGGGAGACATCGAGGGCCTCAGACTTCGCTGCATTGATTTTAAAATTTTACCATGTAACAAAGTGATCTATTTCAGCCATAACAGCAGGGATGGATATATGTGATTGAGTGATATATACTAGGACATCATCAGCAAATAGAGAGCACTTGTACTCGGTGCCTCCCACCTCAATCCACCTAATATTGGGGTTATGGCGAATTGATGAGAGCAGGTGCTCCGTCACTAGGATGTATAAGAGAGGGGACAGAGGACATCCCTGCCTTGTCCCATTGGTGATTGTGAAAGGTGATGAAAATGTTCTGACGCACCCCCTGGGCCTTGGGACACCCGGAGCCGGACCCTTTTTGGTGGATGCTGGTGGTTGTAGTCTTCGTGGCGGCGACCCGGTTCCGTGGCTCAGGGCGGTCAAACCAGTGGCGGAACTATTTATGTGGTTTTGATGTTTAAATGTCCGACTACGCCACCCGTGGATTGCGGTCAGAGTGAACCGCCGCTACAGGGCAGACCGCTGAGGCTGGTGTTGTGGGTGCAGCAGAGCGTAGCATAACTCCCCACGGGAGGAGTATAGCCTCAGGGCAGTGTATGCGGAGGATGGGGGTGATGGTGCAGGGCAGCAGCAGTAACGACACGGAGTCAGTGATGCAGTCCAGGGCCTTTACTCACAGTTCTTATTATCCAGACCACGTCTGCAGGTAACGGCTGCCCACGTCGTACTGTGCTCACCAGGTGAGGGGCTCAGACAACTCTCAGATAACTTTGGAGCACTTCACAGGACCCCCTTTGTGTGTCCTTTGTCTGGCCTTTCTTACCAACACTTCTGTCCGGCTGCCTCGGGCCTCCTCTTGGTAAACTTGGCGCCAGTTTCCCTGACCCTATGTGGTGCCTTCCTAGCGGGTGTAGCGAGGGGCTGCGCCACATAAAATGTCAGAGCCTCCGGTTTCTAGCTGAGGGTCGTTTCCTGCCTCCACTAGTTCGGGGACCGGTCTCCCCCTTTGGCCTGACCCCTCCACGCAGGTGGATTCGGGCGTGCGGTGGCGACTCGCCCGTCCGCACCCCTGGGATCCCTTCATTCCTCGTTCCTGGAGCCTTCTCCGCTCCTCTTCCTTCCTTCTCCCTCTTCCAGGCCTGGGCCTCTGTTACTAGGCCCGCCTCCGGAGCAGAGCTCATGCAGAGCCCCTGCTCCCTGCCACTTCTGCTCAGACTTCTCTGCACTGAACTAAGATGGTGCCCACCTTTTATACTCCCTTCTCAATGCACCCAGGAACTGCTTCCTCCCTGCTCCTGCACTACAGGGTTCCCCTTCCTCAGTGTTCCCTCCCCCCACTCCAGCCAGGGACAGGGACTGTCGTGCCCATCTCAGGGGCATATTGGTCGCCCTGCCCCACGGCAATGTGGTGTAATGCATGCAGGTGTCGGGTCCTGATCCACACTCCATCCTTACCTGAGAGTGAGATATCACACCTCTGGGTGAGGTGCAATACGTCTGTAGCAACCGAGCCCTCAGGGTGCTACAGTTCCATTTATCTTCAGCCTAGGTGACGTATTGCGATACAGGGCTGTGATTTTGGCTATAAAAGGGTCCCCTAGACCCCTACCCCAAGCTTTTTAAGAGAATCATATATGGCGTGCCAGGAGACTCTATGGAATGCTTTCTCAGCATCCAACGAGAGTATCTAATTACAAATTTTTAACTGCATCTAGCCCAGGAAATACTTTGTGCCTAGTAGCAGTGTCTGCTAGTCAGCGGATTATCCCGGCTGTTAAGCAAGCTACACCACCTGTAGTTTAGACACTTAATTTTTTTAAAGGAAATGCTTCGGGACCATGGGATACTCAGTGAAGAGCATCAGGAGGCACCCCAAGGCATAGGGGCTGGGACTGGCAGTAGGATGCCTTGCGGTGGACAGCCGAGCTCGATCCTTATAAAAGCTTTTTAACTGCAGCAGCTTTAGTGGACGCTACTGGAGCTGGAATTACGCGGCTGCTGGCATGAGACTTGCCCTCCAATAGATCCTTGTAAATGGATTTAAAGTGTATTCATTCAAATTAGAGAGACAATTTAAATTAAAAAGCTTAGAGCTGCCTCCACCACAGGGGGGCTCGCTCGACCCACCAACGGACAGGCACCAGTATCGGGAGAGGGGGGCTGGCCGTCAGGGTTCACCGCGGCTCTGGCACAAACCCGGCGACACGGAGGTGGCACGGGCAGGAGCGGACTGGCCGTGTCGGCTTCTCACTTTTTGGATTTTAGAAGGGCATGACATGCCTATATCTGTGTCTCCCCCTCCTTTTACTCCTCCACCTCTTTTATTTTCGCATGACTATATGTACTTGTCACTTTTCCATGTGTTAGTTGTGTCTTCTGAGCAGTTTGTCAGCTTTTGGACACCTTTGAAGGTGTTTTCTATGTGTTTCTATGTGTTTTTGTTTGCCTGCCATTGGTTTTAACGGTGTTCGAAGGTGTTCGACGAACAGTTCGACGAACAGTTCGGCGAACACACGGGTGTTCGACGAACCGAACCGAACTCGAACACTACGGGGGTGGCTCAACACTAGTAGGATATTTCTGAAAATTTTAAGGAGATCAATTAACTCCTTTATTGAGTTTAAAGGCTTCGAAAGGGTTAAAAAATATGTCGTCTGCATATAAACTAATCTTAAAGTGGCGCGAAGGAGTATGTATGCCGACTATATTTTGGTTTTCTCTAATCTCTTGAGCCAGCGGTTCCATGGCTATTGCGAACAACAAAGGGGAGAGGGAACATCCTTGCCTGGAGCCGTTAGAAATTAAAAAGGAATTAGAAAGGTGATTATTTACATAAATTTTTGCACTCGGATTTGAATATAATGCCATGACATTAGTCAAGAATTGGTTATTGAAGTCGAATTTCAGTAAGGCATGTTTTAAAAATTTCCAGTTCAGTCTGTCAAACGCTTTTTCAGCGTCCAAAGCAACTAAAACAGATGGAATTTTAGAGGAATTAATTAATTTAATGGTATTAATTAGCCTTCTTGTGCCATCTATAGATTGCCTACCTTTAATAAATCCGATTTGGTCATTATTGATTAAATTGGGCATTATCTTGTTCAATCTATTTGCTAAAATTTTTGAATATATTTTTATATCTACATTTATTAAAGAAATAGGCCTATAATTTTTGACTTCCTCTAAATCACTATTTGGTTTGGGATTAAAACGATCGTTGCTTCCAACATCTCAATCGGAAAGGAACCTTGAGAAGATACTACGTTAAATGTTTGGGTTAGGTGTGGTGTTAAAATTTCGCTAAAATTTTTTGAAATATTCACCACAAAAACCATCTGGACCGGGGGATTTTGCATTTTTAAGATTTTGAATTATTTCAGCTGTTTCTTTAAGTGTGAAAGGGGCATTTAATAGGGCTAACTCATTACTTAAGTTTAGGTAATTCAATAGAAGAAAGGAATGATTCAATGCTACTCTCCTTTGGTTGCAGGGTATGAGACTGGAGGTTGATATTATATCAATTTTGATAAAAGTTAGCAAATATTTCTGCAATATCTTTGGGATGTGATTTAAAGGAGCCATCGGCCGATTTAATTCTGTCGATCCTATTATGAATTATTTTTTTTTTTATGCGATTCATCATGAATCTAGTTGGCTTATTAAGAGACGAGTAAGATTTGAATTTTAATGTTTTAATCATGGAGTCATATGAAGAAAAATTTTTTTGCCTTTAACTCCTGTCTAAGTTTTCGCTTTGCAATACGGATGAGGGAGATGAAAGGTTAGTTTGTTGAGATTCTTTATCCCTGATTAGGAATTGGAGTTTCGAAATTTTGACTCTATTGATTTTTTTATGTCTCGAAGAAATTTGCATTAATATTCCTCTTACGAATGCTTTATGGGCATTCCATCGTACAATAGGATTTATAGAGTCTGAATTATTGTCTATGAAAATTTTTTTAAGGGCTGATTCTATTTCAGATTTATAGTTAGGATGTGAGATTAGATATGAATTACACTTCCATAAAAAAAATCATTTTTAATTGGAGTACCTAAATTAATTGTTCCAATAACAGGGGAATGGTCTGATATAGTCTTTGCATTAATAGTGACTTTTTTTAAACTTGGAAAGAGCAAAGATCTCAGTGACAATTAAATCTATACACGAGGCGGACTGATGGACATCTGAAAAAATGTGTAAATTCTTTGGAAGAAGTATTTATACATCTAAAAACGTCGAATAATTCGTTTTTGAATAACCAACTATTGAGAGAAGAGGAAAGGTGACGTGTTGATGATGAAGAATCCATAACACCATCTGGTACGATATTAAAATCACCCAACATGAGCAAAAATTCCTTTTTTTATTAGTGATATTTTTTCCAATAGCTTGTTGAGGAAATCAATATGACCTCTGTTGGGGGCATATAAGTTGACAATGGTGCAAGGTTGGTCGTTTAGGTAACATACTAGTATATGAAATCTACCTTTGCTATCTTCTATATTCTTCAATAAATTTGAAAGGGGTGGAATTTTTTATTATAGTAATTACGCCTGCTTTTTTCTTAATATTTAGAGATTCGAAAATATGTGGGAAATTTTTGTGGTAAAATCTAGGATGATTGTTTATTGAGAATTTTGCTTCTTGGATACAAATTATATCCGCTTGATGATTAGTAATTTCTTTCCAGAATAAAAACCTTTTATTAGGACTATTCAATCCCCTAACATTATATGTCAGGAGATTGAAACTCATCCTAGGGAATCACAAGATACAATTAAGGGTCGTTATGTATTTTACTGACCCAAAGACAAGACTCCAATGACACTCAGGTGAAAAATGTATGTAACAATTCGAGTTCAAATTATAACAATCTGCACAAGATAATAATATAACCAAAGTAATATAAAATAATAGAGTAAATAAAAAAGAAGAAAAAAAAACCAAAAAACTTGAAACTTCAAAACAGAGTCCTCTTGAAGGAATCCAACTATCTGATGGATTTTGCTTCTTCTTTCGGGGACTGTTCGTGAAGAGCCCGTAGAGACTATTCCAATTTGATAAAGGATATTATAAAAATTCAATAGATCATCTGAGGATACTTGAAAGGGTAAAATCAGCTTAAGAGTAAAAAAAAACTTTTGAAATGTAAAATTCACCACTATACCCATCAACGGGCATCTTTGAGCGGAGACCTAGACTTAGCGGGAGAGTTATTTTTAATTTTGTCTATAAAGTTTCTACCTTCTAGCGGGGAATAGATAGGTACAGATTTCCCTTTGTAAAAAACGATTAGTTTCAAAGGAAAACCCCATTTATAGGGAATTCCTTTGTCCCGAAGAGAAGTTGTTATTTCATTGAAACTTTTCCTGCCATCCATTGTGGCTTTTGATAGATCTGAAAATATTTTAAGTTGATTAAATGGGGCTGGAAAATACTTTTTTTCTTTGATAAAACCAAAAAATTCTCTCTTTTGTATTATAATAATGAATAAGAAGCAATACATCTCTGGGTATGTCTGATGAGATGAAACTAGGACGAGGAAGCCTATGGATTCTGTCAATGGTCAAGTCTATATTGGACAATGAAGGAATAGCCTTTTTGAAAATTGGTTTAACAAATTCAGGTAACTCTCCTGAAGGAACATTTTCCGAGATCCCCCTTATTTTAATATTATTCCTTCTATTTCTTTCCTCTATATCGGCAACTTTTATTTTAAGTTTTTCGATTTCTTGAACTAGATTTTGATTGGTTTTAGTAAGTTGAATGTTTTTTCGCTCAACATTTGTTATTCTTTTTTCTTGTTCTTCCATCTTTTTATTGAAAAGATCAAATGTCGATTGGAAAATCCCTGCTTGCTCTTCAAAGGAAATCTTCATATTAAGATTAATTTTTTTTCGGCCAGGTCCGTCATAAATAATTCTAATTCATTCCTCATAGGTAAAGATAGATCATCTTTATTAACAGGAATTTTACCCATAATGTTTGAGGAAGGAGAATCCGGATGTTTCCTAAAACCTGTTTCTTTCTGGGCTTAAGCTAGGGGAAGTATTGTCAAAATCATTTTCTAGATCCTCATGTGAGGATCTATAACCCCAGCTACCGGGACCCTTCCTTTTTGATGATATCGAAAGATCCTTATTGTCTATTTGTGTAGAGTCAGAATTCAGAAGTATAGGATCGTCTTTTCCCAATATTTTTTCTGACGGATCTTTGGATTTTGACAGATTTTTATTATTCCCCTCATGTCTAACGGCTTTAATGTATGATAAAGATGTGTTAGATTTGTTTGATTCAAATTTATCCGTAACCCTTTTTAATGGGGATCTGGATTTAGTGGGGCTTAGGAGGTTAGTAGTAGCAACTGCAGGATCAATACAAGAATGGAGCTGTTTGGGTATACCCTTTTGTAATTTGGGGGGACTTCTTGGAAGTCGGGACATTAGATTTGGGGATAGCCCCTAATTTACACATTTTATATAAAAGAGATCGGATTAATTAATTTATTTTATAAGAAATCCAATAAGTCACTACTTATAATTTTAGATAAGTGTACTATTTTAAATATCTTAAAAACTACATAGAATAATCCTATATTGGAGTAAGAGAGAAATAATAGGATTTCAATGAAATCAGTGGGGTTTAAAAATAAAAAAACAATATTTTACAAGACTATATTTATCTGTGTAAACTATCTTCTTTTGTCATCAGTATTTCAATGGGTTAAATAACAAATCCTTACAGATATAAGCTACAGTATATCATATCTGGAATTAGAGCATAAAACGAAATCTTACTTAATAGGGTTCTAATATATAGGAATAAATTAATTTCCTTATCACTATAAATTCAATCAAAAACTGAACCCAGAGTTGTATATACTCACTATACAATAAAATTATAACAATTAAAACATTTAGATAAATAGATTTCAGAGAGGGGAGAGGTAAAGCATAGAATAATCACCACTCTTCACCTCTTCACCTCTTACAAATACTCAAGGACAGTAAATTAGATGTAAAATCAGAGAAATGTATGTTCTTGGTCCAGGAGATCTCTTTCCTGGGTTATTAATTATCATATACTGGTTTTCGCATAAATCCAGCAAAAGTCTGGGCGGTACTGGATTGGGATCGTCCTGAAGACTTAAAAGCTTTACAAAGATTTTTGGGATTTGCCAATTACTACTGTAAGTTCACCAAGAACTTTTCAGCAGTGGCCAAACCTCTGACGGATATGACCAGGAAAGGGACGGACTTTTCCAAATGGTCCAGTCCGGCCAGTAAGGGAGATGCTTTGCTTCTGCGTCGATTCTTATACAGCCTGACGTCACTCAACCATTCATTGTAGATGTTGACTCGTCTGAAGTGGGGGCTGTGTAGTCACAGGGTTCATCTCCAAATAAATGTCATCTGTGTGCATACTTTTCCAAGAAACTGTTGTCCACTGAGAGAAACTATGACTTTGGTAATAAGGAACTCTTGGCAATAAAGTGGGCCTTTGAGGAGTGCGTCATTTTCTGGAGGGGGCAGTTCATCCGGTCATGGTAATCATAAAAATCTTTTGTGTTTGGAATCTGCTAAGAGTCTGATGCCTAGACAGGCAAGATGGTCAATGTTCTTCACCAACTTCAACTTTTTTTGTGACATAGGCCGGGGAATAATAAAATTAAGTTGGATGCCTTATCTCGTTGTTTTCCGGGGGAAAGAAGTAATTGTGAGTCGGTTCCCATATTACAGAAGTTATTGCTACTATATGTTCTGATCTGGAGAAGGAGGTTATAGAGGCTCAGGGGGACGCCCCTGCTGCCTGTCCTTTAAGTAAACTGTTCGTACCTGTGAATCTCCTTCTTAAAATTTTGAGTGGTGAACATCATGGTTCGGTCTTGGCCATCCTGGTAGTAAAGCCACCACAGCTCTTCTCACTCGTTGTTTTTGGTGATCTGGGGCGCATCAGGATGTTCAGTATCATGTAGCTGCCTGCTGTGTGTGTGCACTTTCTAAGATCTCTCATACTCGTCCGTCCGGGGCTTTTCAATCATTGGTGATTCCCTGTAGACCATGGACTCACATGGACTCATTTGTCTGTAGATTTCATCACTGATCTACCCGTGTCAGCAGGTAATACTGTAATATTGGCAAATTTTTATTAAAGAAATCGTCAGATTACATGGGATTCCATCTGATATTGTTTCTGACCGGGGGGTGTAATTTATTTACAAATTGTGGAAAGCATTTTGTGCTCGCTTGGGGGTTCATCTTTCATTTTCATCCCCTTTCATCCACAGTCCAATGGGCAAACTAAACGTGTGAACCAGAATCTTGAGACATACAGTATCTTAGGTGTTTTGTTTCTGAGAATCAGGAGGATTGGGTTTCTTATTTACCTCTAGCTGAGTTTGCTGTGAATAACCATTGTCATGAGTCTACTGGTAAGTCCCCGCTCTTCGGGGCATATGGTTTTCATCCTCAATTCTGCTCCTTCAATCTTAATTGTTCTTCAGGAGTACCTGAGGAGGAACATTTTTTTTCGTATATTACATCAGTGTGGCAAGAGGTTCTTAATAATTTGAAGAAAATGGGGTCAAAATATGAGTGTGGCTGATCTGAGACGCTTGGTGGGTCCGGACCTGTGCGTTGGTGATTTGGTGTGGTTGTCCTCGAAGAACATTAAGTTGAAGGTTCCTTCTTGGAAACTGTGTCCCAGGTTCATTGGCCCCTATAAGATAGTTGCTGTCGTTAATCCTGTAGCGTTTCGCCTTGCTTTGCCGCCCACCATTAGGATTCATAATGTGTTTCACCGGTCCCTACTCAAAAAATATATTCCTTCCTTTGAACCATCTTCACCACGTACACCCCGGCCATTGTTAATGGGAATCTGGCATTCCAGATAGCCAAGATCATCAATTCTCACTTGGTACGCCGGTCTCTTCAATATTTGGTACATTGGAAGGGTAGAGAATATGTGTACCAGCGTCTAATGTTCATGCGATTAGGTTGATCCGGTCTTTTCAGGCTTCACATCCAGATGAACCTGGTTCTGAGATTCCGGAGGTCCCTCTTAGGAGGGGGTTACTGTCATGGGGATACTTTGATGGAGAGGAACCAAAAGATCGCAACGTCTGGTCCCACAGACTCCTGCACTAATTATAACTTCGTCACCATCCTATTAAACAGTGCAGGTTTTCCTTACTCTGTCATGGCTTTCCAACCTAGATTATCTCATCTGTTTAGTGTTAGACACTCCTCTCTGGTATATATGCTCGTCACTGGCACTTGGGAGTTGCCAGTGATAGTTCTACCTGCCTGGTTAGGTGTTGGAGGAGTAGTTTGTGTTCGGAGTAGGCGGTTGGAGAGTTGTTCAGGAGATTTCTGCTTGGAGTAGGTTTCCATGTTTATCCTCATCCTCTCCTATGTTACGGATCCGGATGGTGGAACCTCTGTGCTGCGATGCAAGGAGGGACCAGAGGGGCGTAACTAAGTGCCAACCCGGACCGACCCTGGCCACACGGCGGCTTAGTCGACTCCGTGAACCAAGGAGGACCGGGCAGGTGAACCAGGTGCCACTCTGGGACCGACCTTGTGTGAGAGCAGGTGACTCCCATGGGTCAGGTGGCTGAGGCTGACAGGTACAGCGGATAAGCACGACAGGTATCCTGACGGGTGATCTGGGTAGGCAAGCAGGCGGGCATGACAGGTAGCCAGACAGGTGATCCGGGTAGGCAAGCCGGCGGGCACGGCAGGTAGACAGGCTGGTGGGCACGGCAGGTAGACTGGCAGGCGGGCACGGCTGATAGACAGGCTGGCGGGCATGGCTGATAGACAGGCTGGCGGGCACGGCTGATAGACAGGCAGGCGGGCACGGCTGATAGACAGACTGGCGGGCGTAGCTGATAGACAGGCAGGCAGGCATGGCTGATAGACAGACTTGCGGGCACTGGAACCTGAGGGCTGAGGAGAGTGTTAGCACACAAACAACAACCTTGCACAGGCACCTCCATTTTGTAGGAGGTGCTTTAAATAGGCAGGAGGCAGAGACGCCGACGCTACATCCTATTTGGTTTCCCCTACCTTACCCTCCCCTGTGTTCCACTCTGTTGTTTTGTGAGTATGTAGCGCCCCGAGGGTTCGGTCGCTACAGAGGTATTGCATCTCACCCAAAGGTGTGATATCTCACTCTCAGGTAAGGATGGAGTGTGGCTCAGGACCCTAACACCCACATGCACTACACCACATTTCCAGGGGACAGGGCGACAATGCTCACAAGAGTGAGCACAACTGTCCCTGTCCCTGGCTGGAGTGGGGGGAGGGAACACCTAGAAAGGGGGAACCCGGTAGTGTGTGGGTGGAGAGAGTAAATCCAGGGTGCACTGAAAAGTAGGAGTATATAAGGTGGGCACCATCTTAGAGTCAGGGAGAAGTAGAGGGAGCAGAGTGAGAGAAGGAGAGTGGGAGCAGGGGCTCTGTGCGAGCTCTGCTCCGCGGGCAGGCCGAGTCACAAGGCCTGGGCCTGGAAGAGAAGAAAGGAGAGGAGCAGAGGAGGCTCCAGGAGTGGAGTGAAGGGACCCCAGGGGTGCGGACCGGCCAGTCGCCACCGTACGCCCGCCGCTACCAGAGTAGGGGGGTCAGGCCAAGAAAAGGAACCGGATCCCTCATCTAGTAGAGGAGAGCAACTACCCTCAGCTAGTAACCGGAGGCCGTGGCATTGCGCGTGTTATGGCCCCTCACTACACCCGTTAGGAAGGCACCATATAGAGCCCAGGGAAACGGAACATACGTTTGCCCGCCAAGGCCCGAGGCAGCTAGACAGAAACGTGGTCAATTGTGGGGTACGACAGGCCAGAGAAATGACACACGAAGGGGGTCCTGAAAAGCATTCCAAAGGTACCTGGAAGTTGGCCGAGCCCCTCACCTGGTGAGCACAGTATGATGTGGGCAGCCAGTACCTGCAGAAGTGGCTTGGAGTGTAAAACTGTGGGTAAAGACCCTGGACTGCATCACTGGACTCTGAGTCATTACTGTTGCTCCCGCGCACCATCACCCCCACCATCTGCACTCACTGCCCTGAGGCTATACTCCTCCCGTGGGGAGTTATACTACCCTCTGCTGCGCACACAACATCAGCCTCAGCGGTCTGCCCCGCAGCGGTGGTTGTCAGTGACCGCAATCCACGGGTGGCGTAGTCGGACATTTAAACATTAAAAAGGAAATAAACAGATCCGCCACTGGTTTGACCACCCTGAGCCACGGGACCGGGTCGCCGCCACGGAGACTACAACCCCCAGCATTACACAGAGACCTGGCCCCGGGTATTCCCCACACACGGCCCAGGGGGCGCGTCAACTTTGGCGTAGTCGGCAGGATCGGAACCAACCCGTTATCATCGGGTATTGTGTGCCTAGAGACTGTTTTACTGTATTGAATGTGGCGCCCGCCCCAGAAGAACGGACGCCATTATGTGCGCGCCAAAAGACAACAAGAAGCCACCTCCCATCGTGGGCCAGGTCCCAGAATGGCGCCAAAGACGCCCACCCCCAACGGCCATGAGTGCGGCTGTAGAGATGTCCATCAACGTGGGGGGGTTGCCCCGGGACCACCCCCAACAGGGGCGGAAGGGAAAGAAAACCGAAGGGCAGGGTGTGGTTTGGATCAGTCTTGGCGGACCACACCCAGAGATGGTGAGGAGCGCCAGCCCCGGTACCCTCACGAGTGGCCTGCTGCAGGAAGAAGCGGCTCCGTCCAGCCTCGTGGAGCTGATGGCCCAGCTCCCCGGAGAGGACCCTGAATTCCTCCAGGCTGGACTGGAGGATTTAGACCAGAGGATGGTCCAGGTGCAGCGGGAGGCCATCGCGAGTGTCGTTGCCAGCACTCGACAGCGTGCCTGCCCCTGAGGACAGAGAAGGACCACCGGAGGCAGAGAGCAGCGCTGCAGCGGGAGCAGGTAAGGGGGACACCCCTGCTACAAGCCCAGACGCCACTAGCCTGCCCCTGGACCCCGTCGCGGAGTCGATCGCACCGGGAGTCGCTGCACCTCCTCCGCTCCCGCTGCCTACACCTAGGCCCCAAGCCCCGAGCGCAGCCACCGGACCATGCCCCACGCCGTGCCCCTTGATCCAGGGTGCGGCCGGAAGCGGCCCGCTCCAAGCCTGGTCGCAAGGTCTGATGCCCCCGGGCGCCTTCCACCAACTAGCGCCCCCTGTCCCAACATTACCACCCCTGGGCACGGACTTATATAGTCAGCTCACCGGTCCTGATGGGGAGCCGGTTCTCCTGCTACGCGGATGGGTTCGCCGTTGCCACCGGAGGGACCCGTCCGCGGAGGCCAAAGCCCCGCTTTCTCCGCTCCTGCCCGCTCCACAGCCAGTCACCATTCCCCAGCTCCAGGAAAAAGAGGTCCAAATCGAGTGGGACCAGACCAGGGAGGACCTGATGGGGTTCTCGCAAGAGACGCCGGCGGACGCAGCACGCAGGCGAGAATTCTGCCGCCGGGAGATAGCGCAGCTGGAGAGGGAGAAGCAGGCGCGGTGCCAAAAGCAGGAGCAGCTACAGGCCCGGAGCGTGGAGGAAAAGACCCGAACCCGCCGAGACCCCAAGGCTGCACGCGGTCCCAAAGTCACCGGGATCGTGGTCAGGTTCCACCAGGAGAAGGGGTGAGGGTTCATTCGGGACCTGACGACAAACACAGACCTCTTTGTTAATCGGAGAGATGTGGAGAGTCGCCTGCCCGCTGGTCACCCGAAACGGGATCTGTTCCCGGGAGATCAGGTGTCGTATACCCGACATCGAGGCCTGCGAGGGTGGTACGCTCTCAACGTCCAGCGGGAGGAAGAGGAGTGCTACCCTGGATCCTGCTACATGGAGGACCCGGACGGGTCTGAAGAGTACGAGGAGCAGGAACGCTACTAGATGGCGGCAGCATGCACTGTAAATAGTTACCCGTCGGGGTAGAAGAAAAAGAGTTTCAAGTTATGCCCATTTGGGGATTATAAAAAAGTTCACCCGCTTCGGGATTGTTGTCCGTTTATTTGTTAAAGTTACCCGAAAAGGGTCCGTGAACTATCCGGCTGAGGACTGGGAGCAGCCAACCCTTTCTATCCGGCTGAGGACTGGGAGCAGCCAACCCTTGTAAATAGTTGTACTTATTAAAGTGCCCCCCATTGGTTTTATATTAATACAACCTATGACCTCAGAACAAAAACCCGTTGGAGGTGGCCGAAGACGTGGCCCGACACCTGGATCATCGATGCCCTGCAGCCACCCCAGGGCCTACGTTGAGGGTTTGGGACGGGTCCCTCAAGTTCGCAAATCTGCTCTTTATGGAAAGATGAACACCTGGTTGAAAAGTGCACTGTGACTGGTTGATAAAAGTGTTATATGAAGAATGCTTATGAAGGAAAATGTTTTATATGTGACAAATGTGTTTATGTAAGTGAAAAGAGTTTTATAATGTCTTGTGTATGTGAAGAAAGTATTATAATATTTTTGAAAAGAGAAAAGTTTTATGACAAGTAACGTTAAAAAAACAAACAAAAAAAAAACAACCTTTCATTCTGCATGTCTTGAAATCAATTGTCTTTTGCTCTGTTCCAGCCCGCGGATGTGCTGTGATTTACCAGGGGGGAATGTAGCGCCCCGAGGGTTCGGTCGCTACAGAGGTATTGCATCTCACCCTGCCCGCAGCGGCGGTTCTCAGTGACCGCAATCCACGGTTGGCGTAGTCGGACATTTAAACATTAAAAACCAAAAAAACAGATCCGCCACTGGTTTGACCACCCTGAGCCACGGGACCGGGTCGCCGCCATGGAGACTACAAACCCCCAGCATTACACAGAGACCCGGCCCCAGGTATTCCCCCACACACGGCCCAGGGGGCACGTCAAGTATATTTACATGATTGTAGTTTTCTTTAATCCCTGTCTGTCTTCTCTTGTCTGTCTGTTTAGTATAATCCAATACATTTCATCCCCTCACCTCCCTGGGTGGGGGAGGGAACAGATAAGATAGAAGCATATGAAGGTATGTGACCCTAGTGTCTCCACCTTCCGGGGTAATCTGGGGGACAGGGATAGACTAGGGCGTCCCCTAGTTCGAGGGATCAGGTAGGCACCCATAGTCCCTAGTCACTACGTGAAATCAGTCATGTTTGTCTGATGACTTTGGCTACACATGACATAGGCACAGGAGCGCTCTTCCCTCATACTGGACTCAGCGACTTAATGACAAAGATCCAGGAAGGATCGAAACGTCAATCTAATTCTGATCTAAGTCGCACATGTTCTTGCACCTTAATGTCTGCCACATTGAATGAATTCTTTGCATCATTGAAGCAAGAGTGTACGATTGTGATATGCCGAATTAGTGCTGTTGCAGAGTGTGACATGCAGAAGTAGTGCTGTTGCTTTAAAAGCATTCAGCAACTATTATAAGTTACAGAAGCACAGGAAGTGTTGTGCTCCAGAAGCATCCAGCAACTAGAGGGGTTAACACAGTCACAGGAGAAGGGGAGTGTTTTAGCAGAGTATCAGGGGGATTTGTGGGGAAGTTGTTTACTGTCTGGCTGGAGCCGAAGAGAAAGGTGGTGTGTGTGTTCTGTATCTCACAGAAGCGCCCCTGCAAGTGAAAAGGATTCAAGTCAGGAGTGAAGCTAAGCATAGGTCAGGTAGAGTTCCTGAACAAGCAGTGCAGAGTATTGTCAGGCAGAAAGATAAGGACTGGAGGAAATGGTGTCACAGGGATCATCTCCCTCAGCAAGCCCTCCTCCCCCCACCTCACTGTGCTGTAAAGAATGCTGTGTTCATTAATGTGCCTTTGCATTAGAACTGTGCTGTCCTGTACTACTGGGAAGACTGTGAACTGCTGTGCTGCTAAGGAAACTGTACTGTTTGTCACTGGAGCCTGTTGCTCATAAGACTTAACTTGCACTGGCTGTGTGACTTTTTATTAAATGCTACTGTTCTACCATTTATGAGGACTCTTGTCAAGTGTGTCTGGTCAGCAATTGAAACAACCTACGTGTCTGTGCCTGAGGGTCAATACCCCTGTGTGCCTGAGAGAAGCTGAAGCCCAGGGTCTATGGTCACCCTGAGTAACAGTTCCCCCTGGATTCCAAAGAATTCATGTAACCTGTCTCGCCCCTATCTGATCCTAGTGGCGTGCGTGTAACACGGTGAATTACGTTCTTCGCTTAGCATCCCATTCTGCCAGCACCTCAAAAAGTCCTACTGTGTGAAAGAAAGAAAAAAAAAGAAGCCTACTGTGTGAACACCAATTTTCTCTATGTATCAATGCAGATAAAGGCAGCAAATAGATGGGGGAAAAGTCAGTGTTTGAAAGCTACTTACAAGCAATGTATTTCCAGGAGTGAAAATAAATCACTTACTAAAGTGGTTTACAAAGTCTCATAACTTTCCATGCTGGGCAAAATTCTAACAAAAAAAATAAAAGTTTAGTTACTCTTTAAGTAGAGATGGATGGATTGGTTCATGGATCTCTGGTCCTTCTCAAATTTCTATCCAAAAATTACTTCTGTTGTTCTTGATGGCAGCCAGGATTTATAATTGCCTTGAGTTTTAGACCAGACAAACAAAAATCATCATCTACAAGAAAATAGAAGCAATTAGAAATGTTAGGAGAAGTTTATGGACTCCTTAGATGGACCTTACTGGAATCTCCACCGTATCGTACTATATTATGTGCTTTGTGTTACATGTGTATATTCAATATATATATATATAATCGTCTTATCCCGTCTGTCTGTCTGTCTGTGTGTCTGTCTGTCCAGGAAATCCCACGTCGCTCATTGGTCCGGCAGCGGCCAATCAGCGCCGTGGGATTTCTGAAAAAAGATGGCGGCCGTTAGTGGCTCATCTGCGGGACGGAGCTGAGCGGCGATGCAGCCGGGAGATGAGCGCCGCGAGGCCAATCACTGATCTTAGCGCAAAAGTTAAACACCGCTGTGCTGATTGGTCGCCGACGCTGCCCGCGACCAATCACCGATTTGGGCGCCACATTTAAATATCGGCCGCGACCAATCAGCACAGCGTTGTTTAAATCTGGAGCCAAGATTGGTGATTGGTCGCGGCCGATATTTAAATTTGGCGCCCAAATCGGTGATTGGTCGCGGGCACCGTCCGCGACCAATCAGCACAGTAGTGGTTAACTTTAGCCGCAAGATCAGTGATTGGTCGCAGGCCAAGACCGCGACCAATCACCGATTTGTGCGGCACATTTAAATAGCGGCCGCGACCAATTGGATGTCAGCGCCGCTCCCCGGTCCTCCCTTCACGCCCTAGCCGCATGGATGTCAGCGGCGCTGCCTGTGCGGATACTTCCGCTGCGAGAACCCGGGACATGAGCGGGCGCTCGCAGCAGAAGTATCCCGACCCGCAGCGCTGCTCCCCGGTCCTCCCTTCACACCCTAGCCGCTGATGTCCCCACAGTATCCGCATGGTGTTACAAAGATCCGGACATTTGTGTTAAAAATCGCTGATTGGTCGCTGGCGGTGCCCGCAACCAATCACCGATCTTGGCTCCACATTTAAACACCGCTGTACTGATTGGTCGCGGCCGATATTTAAATTTGGCGCCCAAATCGGTGATTGGTCGCGGGCAGCGGCCGCGACCAATCAGCAGAGCGGTGTTTAACTTTAGCGCCAAGATCACTGATTGGTCGCGTGTGGAGAGCGCGACCAATCAGCGAATCGTATTGGTGAGGAGCGGGGAGCGGCGCTGCCTGTGCGGCTACTTCCGCTGCGAGAACCCGGGAGATGAGCGACTGCTCGCAGCAGAAGTATCCCGACCCGCAGAGCCGCTCCCCGGTCCTCCCTTCACACCCTAGCCGCTGATGTCCCCACAGTATCCGCATGGTGTTACAAAGATCCGGACATTTGTGTTAAAAATCGCTGATTGGTCGCTGGCGCTGCCCGTGACCAATCACCAATTTGGGCGCCAAATTTAAATATCGGCCGCGACCAATCACCGATCTTGGCTCCACATTTAAACACCGCTGTACTGATTGGTCGCGGACGCTATTTAAATGTGACGCCAAAATCGGTGATTGGTCGCGCCCAGCGTCGGCGACCAATCAGCACAGCGGTGTTTAAATGTGGAGCCAAGATCGGTGATTGGTCGCGGCCGATATTTAAATTTGACGCCCAAATCGGTGATTGGTCGCGGGCTGCGCCAGCGACCAATCAGCGATTTTTAACACAAATGTCCGGACCTTTGTAACACCATGCGGATACTGTGGGGACATCAGCGGCTAGGGTGTGAAGGGAGGACCGGGGAGCGGCACTGCGGGTCGGGATACTTCTGCTCCGAGCAGTCGCTCATCTCCCGGGTTCTCGCAGTGGAAGTAGCCGCACAGGCAGCGGCGCTCCCCGGTCCTCACTAATACGATTCCGCTCCCCGCTCCTCACCAATACGATTCGCTGATTGGTCGCGCTCTCCGCACGCGACCAATCAGTGATCTTGGCGCTAAAGTTAAACACCGCTCTGCTTATTGGTCGCGGCCGCTGCCCGCGACCAATCACCGATTTGGGCGCCACATTTAAATAGCGGCCGAGACCAATCACCGATCTTGCCGGCACATTTAAACACTGTTGTGCTAATTGGTCGCGGACGCCAGCCGCGACCAATCAGCGAGCTTGGCGCCGAATTTAAACAACGCTCTGCTGATTGGTCGCGGACGCCAGACGCGTCCAATCAGCGACATTGGCGCCAAATTTAAACAACGCTCTGCTGATTGATCGTGGTCGCTGGCCGAGATCAATCAGTGATTTTGGCGCCAAATTTAAACACCGCTCTGCTGATTGGTCGTGGCCGGCGACCAATCAGCGATTTTGGCGCCAAATTTAAACCCCGTTCTGCATCGCTCTGCTGATTGGTCGGGGTCGCCGGCCGCGACCAATCATCAGTATTGTCGCCAAATTGAAACACCTCTTTGCTGATTGGTCGTGGTCGCGACTAATCAGCGATTTTGGTGCCAAATTTAAACACCGCTCTGCTGATTGGTCGTGGCCACCATCCGCGACCAATCAGCGAGATTGGCGCCAAATTTAAACAATGCTCTGCTGATTGGTCGAGGCCGGCGACCGCGACCAATCAGCAGAGCGATGCAGAGCGGGCTTTAAATTTGGCCCCAAAGTCGCTGATTAGTCACGTCTGACGGCCGCGATCAATCAACAGAGCGTTGTTTAAATTTTGCGCCAAAATCGCTGATTGGTCGCGGCCGTCAGACGCAACTAATCAGCGACTTTGGGGCCAAATTTAAACCCCGCTCTGCATCGCTCTGCTGATTGGTCGCGGTCGGCGGCCGCAACCAATCAGCAGTATTGGCGCCAAATTTAAACACCGCTCTGCTGATTGGTCGCGGCCGTCGACCAATCAGCGATTTTGGTGCCAAATTTAAACCCTGCTCTGTATCGCTCTGCTGATTGGTCACGGCCGCCGACCGCGACCAATCAGCAGAGCGATGCAGAGCGGGGTTTAAATTTGGCCCCAAAGTCGCTGATTAGTCGCGTCTGACGGCCGCGATCAATCAACAGAGCGTTGTTTAAATTTTGCACCAAAATCGCTGATTGGTCGCGGCCGTCAGACGCGACTAATCAGCGACTTTGGGGCCAAATTTAAACCCCGCTCTGCATCGCTCTGCTGATTGGTCGCGGTCGGCGGCCGCGACCAATCAGCAGTATTGGCGCCAAATTTAAACACCGCTCTGCTGATTGGTCGCTACTAATCAGCGATTTTGGTGCCAAATTTAAACACGCTCTCCAGTCCTCACTAACACGGTTCGCAGATTGGTCGCGGCCGCCGCCCGCGACCAGTCACCGATATTGCCGCCAAATTTAAACACCGCTTTGCTGATTGGTCGCGGTTGCCGAACGCGACCAATCAGTGATTTGGGCGCCAAATTTAAACGCCGCTCTGCTAATTGCGCCCCGTCGGCCGCATACATATTCTAGAATACCCGATGCGTTCGAATCGGGCCACCATCTAGTATATATATATATATATATATATATATATATATATATATATACAAGACAATGATCCCAAACATAAAGCAAAATCTACAATGGAATGGTTCAGAAATAAACGTATCCAGGTGTTAGAATGGCCAAGTCAAAGTCCAGACCTGAATCCAATCGAGAATCTGTGGAAAGAGCTGAAAACTGCTGTTCACAAACGCCTCCATCCAACCTCACTGAGCTCGAGCTGCAAGGAAGAATGGGCAAGAATTTCAGCCTCTCGATGTGCACAACTGATAGTATGCATACTCCCGGCCACATTTCGACTAGACTGTTTCTGGACTCGCTCAACACTCTTGCACTGAGCGAGGTCGCATCCATCTAGTCGTAATGTGGCCAAGAGTATGCATATCGTATACTTGCAGTCACATGACCACCGCTCCTGCCGCTAACACCGGAGAATCCTCACAACGCGCAGTGCGTGCGATGAGAGGATTCACAAGTCTGCAGTCACAGAGAGTGACTGGAGACATGTAGTTTAAGACCGGACCACCCTTTTAACCTCCATAAGTTAGCAACAACTTCTTGCAGTATACAACAACTTCAGGCTTATGCTGTAAAAGGACTATCTTTATAAGATATTACTGTGTTCTACACTATATAGTATGACTTGTTTTGTCTTTTTCTTCCTGTGATCCTTCAAGGTATGATGATGCAGCTATTATTTGCATGTGTATCCCAACTAAAACAGTTAATTCTCATGTGATGCTTGATTCTGCTGAAATTTCTGCAACATAAATGCCACTTACTAGTGCAAGAAACACTAAGGCTCCGATTCATCATTGCTGTTTCTCAAGTTTTCCGGAGTAAATTGTTCCTTTTTAGTGGCTTCTGAGGATAAGTTTATCCGAGTCATCAGCCTCAGAAATCGCAGGTTAACAGCAGCTCAGATTAGAGACCAGGTCAATGCCACACAGAGTTCTAGCAGCAGACATATCTCTACAACAACTATTAAGAGGAGACTTTGTGCAGCAGGCCTTCATGGTAAAATAGCTGCTAGGAAACCACTGCTAAGGACAGGCAACAAGCAGAAGAGACTTGTTTGGGCTAAAGAACCCAAGGAATGGACATTAGACCAGTGGAAATCTGTGCTTTGGTCTGATGAGTCCAAATTTGAGATCTTTGGTTCCAACCACCGTGTCTTTGTGCGTCGCAGAAAAGGTGAACGGATGGACTCTACATGCCTGGTTCCCACCGTGAAGCATGGAGGAGGAGGTGTGATGGTGTGGGGGTGCTCTGCTGGTGACACTGTTGGGGATTTATTCAAAATTGAAGGCATACTGAACCAGCATGGCTACCACAGCATCTTGCAGCGGCATGCTATTCCATCCGGTTTGCGTTTAGTTGGACCATCATTTATTTTTCAACAGGACAATGACCCCAAACACCTCCAGGCTGTGTAAGGGCTATTTGACCAAGAAGGAGAGTGATGGGGGGCTACGCCAGATGACCTGGCCTCCACAGTCACCAGACCTGAACCCAATCGAGATGGTTTGGGGTGAGCTGGACCGCAGAGTGAAGGCAAAAGGGCCAACAAGTGCTAAGCTTCTCTGGGAACTCCTTCAAGATTGTTGGAAGACCATTTCCGGTGACTACCTCTTGCAGCTCATCAAGAGAATGCCAAGAGTGTGCAAAGCAGTCATCAAAGCAAAAGGTGGCTACTGTGAAGAACCTAGAATATAAGACATATTTTCAGTTGTTTCACACTTTTTTGTTAAGTATATAATTCCACATGTGGTAATTCATAGT
This sequence comes from Phyllobates terribilis, assembly GCF_046119375.1. NCBI lineage: Eukaryota > Metazoa > Chordata > Amphibia > Anura > Dendrobatidae > Phyllobates > Phyllobates terribilis. The sequence continues at coordinate 4,050,156 of NW_027362903.1, read as the reverse complement.
TTTGATGCCTTCAGTGTGAATGTACAATTTTCATAGTCATGAAAATACAGAAAAATCTTTAAATGAGAAGGTGTGTCCAAACTTTTGGTCTGTACTGTATATATATATATATATGTGTGTGTATATATATATATATATATATATATATATATATATATATATTCATTCATAGTATATTGATATATACACTTTATATTTCCGGATTCTGGTGCTGCACTCAGGACTGTATGTTTTTAGGTTTTTTCCATTTCCTATCTGTGATATTCCGTTATTCCCTGCTGGGATTCTTTTGTTAGTTTCGCTCCTTTCTATTCTCTGTTGCACATGAAACTATCCGCCTGTTGTACAAGATGTAATTTGGAAATTTAAATTACACTGCAAAATTCTGTCCTATAAACAAGCGCGACAATGAGCGTCCTGAGACCCTATTACATTATTTATGGATGTGCAGAGCTGAGGTTTGGGGTTCTGGGACTTCTTCTCCTGGGAGAACGGATGAGCTTTAAAATGAAGAAGTCCGTTAGCTGTTACTATCAGCAATTATATATATTCGCCAAGATGTTCACCTTCTAGGTTCATACATTCCATAAAATTGTGCCATCATTTCATTTTGCCATTCGTTTTACTAATTTGGAAATCTTTTTGAGGAATCACACCAGAGAGATGAGGAACCAAACCTCGATCACCAACGTTCTTCTCGTGAGTCTGTCAGATAATCAGAGGACCATCCATGTCCTCTTCACCGTCTTTCTTCTCGTCTACCTGATGACCGTCTTCACCAATGTTCTCATCATCCTCCTAGTAGTTACTTGCTCTTCTCTTCACACACCCATGTATTTCTTTCTTGGAAACTTGGCATTCTTGGACATGTCCTACTCATCGGTGACTGCTCCGAGGATGCTCCTTGGCCTCACCACCCGTCATTGGTCCATCTCCCTCCCAGACTGCATAGCACAAGTGTTCTTTGTCATCTATTTTGGGACATCTGAGATTTTCTTGTTGTCCTCCATGTCTTACGACCGATATGTTGCCATCTGCCACCCCCTCCATTACTCTCAGGTCATGTCCTGGAGCAAGTGCTCTCAGATAGTGTCTTTGGTTTGGTCTTCATCTCTCCTAGCCCCCATTATTTGTACCTTATGTTTAATAAGGTTGACGTTCTGTGGTCCCAACTTCATCCAGAATTTCTTTTGTGATTTGCCCCATTTGTTCCAGATCTCTTGTACTGATTTTTCCATGAATGTCCTAGTCCTAATAATTGTTGGCTTTTTTCATGGCGCCATAGCTTTTGTTACCACATTTTACCCCTACGTTAGAATTTTTAGCACAGTGTTCAGAATTCGCACCAGTGATGGAAAACGTAAAGCTTTCTCCACCTGTACGTCTCATCTGACTGTGGTTTTTATTTATTACACGTCAGTAACTTTTATCTATCTTGTTCCTAACACGAGTAATCTTCTTACACTAAACCGAGTTTTCACTGTGATATATATGACGCGCCCCTGGGCCTGAGTCGCGCAGCGTTGCGCACGCGGGAGCCTACCCGGAGCCGGATCAGATGGGGGTAGTAGTCGCGTGGCGGTGACCCGGTCCGTGCCCAGGGAGTCAGACTAAGTGGCAGTCTATTAGCAGTAGATGGTGGATGACTACGCCACCCGTTGAATGCAGCTATGGAGCTGCCGCTGCAGGGCAGACCGCTGAGGCCGGTGGAAGGATGGTGCAGCGTGGATGGTATAACCCCCAACGGGAGGGGTATGGCCTCAGGGCAGCCGACGTGGATGATGGGGGTAGCAGGAACCACTCAGAGACGATGCGGTGTAGTTCAGGGTCTTTACTGGTGACAAAGATAGACCCTCCCGGAGTACTTGCTAGCAATCGGGGCCTGGTCAGTCCTTGAGCAGATGGGATCTCCCCTGGCCAGGCGGAGTTGTAGGCCTTCCCAACTAACTGTACTCTTCTGGCTACCTTGCTAGAGGCGGGTAAAAGTAGCCCACGTCCCTGAGTGTACCGTGTGGTGCTCACCCGTATGGCCGGTGACTCGGGGCCTTCTAATGGCTTCTGCTCCACGATGGCGGTGCTGGTCCCACGCGTGTGACCGTGCCTTCGGGTTTCTGGGCCAGAGGACCTGCAATCCCCTGCCGGTCGGTTTCTGCTGCTGGGTAGAGATTAGTCCCCACAGCCTCGGACTCCGGGTCCGGTGATACTTCTCAGTCAGGGCGAGCTCTGCAGCTGCCAGCCCCTGACTCCTTGTAGCACTGTTCCCACAGAGTTCCTGATGTTCTTTTCCTATATCTGCTTCTCTGTCTCTACTTCTTCTCTACTCACTCACCCTGCCTCAGCCCTAGGTTTATATAGGGGAAGTTCTTCCCCTCCCAGGACTGGGCAGGAGGTGTGGCATGCATAGGATCCCTGACCAAGAGACCTCCCACCTGCTCTCAGACGTAATATCTCTATCACTGTGGCAACCAGACCCCTGGGGTGTCACATATACACTAATCACCCCCTTACTGAACCCCCTAATCTACAGCCTACGTTGCAGAGACCTGAAGGCGGCACTGCAGAGAGCGATCCATGTGCACTGATTCCAGGCAGCGGCACGGGGCCATCTAACATCATATCCAGTTGCCAATCAAAATCTGCAGCACAATTCGGCTTATCCACCTCTTCCCTTAACCTTTGCTCTGCTGACACTTTGTGGCTTCAGGTGAAGTGATATCATTACATGGCGACTTGTTGTTCTGCTGACATGTGCCTGCTGGGAGCATTTTCATGTTGATTTCCTCAAGCTTTTCATAATCTTCTTCCGGATGACTGCAGCAATGTCGGGTGTCCTAACACGTAGTGTCTATTTTTTGGTCTCCAGCCACGGATTCTATGTTCCACACTAAACCATGTAAACTGTTTGGAATGCAAGCTCGGACTGGCCCACCGGGAAGCTGGGGAGTCTCCTGGTGGGCTCCTAAACCGAGAAGATTTCCGTGTGCTCTGTCAGTAAACTCCATCCCCGAGGGGCACAGAAACAATTGCCATGCTGACTCTGTCCTAGAATCAGCACTGAGGGGCCACTCTTCCTCCTTCCATGGGCCCAACACCTTTTATTAAAGGGAAAATGAATGCCTCAATGCTCTAACATGCAGTAGCTGCCCTTGCTGCTTGGGGTCATTAACAATTAGAAGAGCTGATTCATTGGAGGATGACCTTTCAGTACTTTTGACTGAGAAGTGTTTCTCAAATCCACACTTCTGGTCAGTAAGGCTGTGGCTACATGTTCTAATTTTTCAAAGAATCGCTGCAAAAACACCGCATTTTGCTGCAGTTTTTGAGAAAATTAGAACATGTAGACTTATATTCACAGTGGAGCTCTGCAAGCAACGGGTGGAGGAGTCTGTCTCATTATCTGGGCACCACCAACATGAAGACTATGTAGCCCGCACAGCTTACCATAAACCTGTCGGAGGGTCAGAATATAAAGCAGGTAGGGCAAAAAGATATATTTGTGTGTGTTGTAATGAGCAGAAAACAATAAAAACTTAAATTATTAGTGGAATGTTAATAAATAGTAAAATACAAAAGTGTTCACTGTTGCAAGCACTTTCCAGCAAAACTTATCAGTGAAGATGGGACTAACCATTTAATGCAAGGTATAAATGCTTTCTTTTGAAGTTGTTTTTTTTTGCATCTATACTGCCACAATTTATATTAGCACATCTTACTACTGAGCTTAACTCGACTAGCACATCTTAGTCTTCAGATTGCTTCTGTTACCATATCTTAGTCCTCAGATTGGTAATGTTACCATACCTTAGTACTGAGCTTGGTTATGTTACTGTATCTTAGTACTGAGCTTGGTTATGTTACTGTATCCTAGTCCTGAGCTTGTTTTTGTATCTTAGTAGCAAAACAGAAGAAGGATCCAGCATCCGCAGGAAAAAGTAAGTTAAAACATGACTTTATTTATGACCATAAAAAAGGGGAAGAGGAAAACACAAATAAAATCACAAGGGAAATATAACAGACAACATGGGTCTATGCTTTTCGAGCTGCAAAGAGCCCTTAGTCCTGACAAAGTGAGTGTCTCAAGTCCAAGAGTTTATAGGGGAACAATTAAGGAAAAAACAATAAGGAAAGACGCAATATTGGGAACAACCCACAGAGACTAACGTCACTGGTGAAGGTGTAGAAAAACATAAACAATAAAAGACAAAGTGTCACATACACATAAATTATTCAAATGAAAAAGAAACGGCCCAATACATAATAACACTCGAAGGTGCCAGATGCCCAGTCCTAAGTAGGCCGGGCGCCTACACATAGAAACGCAAACTCAAAAAATATGAGAAAAAGGGAGAACAAGAGTATAACTGGTGTATGAATACAATTTTATTAATAATTAGAATAACATTCACAAATCTTTAAATAACATCATAAATACAGACAAAGGAAATGAAAAGACCAGGGTCTGCGGGGCCACAGGACACATGGGCCAGAAATTTTGTACGCCAGAAATTTTGTACGTCATAATGGCAATCAGCGCATATGGAATATAAACACAGGGGTCACATGCTAGACACCAAAGTATAAGAATGCATCCAAGTGGAATAAAAAATATTAAGATTTGCGAGTCCTCAGTGGTTGATACCTTTTAATGGCTAACTGAAAAGATGGTAACAAGTTGCAAGCTTTTGAGACTACTGTAGCGTCAGCATCTCTGCCTCCTGCCGGGCAGAGACGCCGTTCCCCTCACCGTGGCGGTCCAGGTCCGGGGTCCTCCAGCTCCCCTTTCCATATGGATCAAGGATGAACTAGCCGGCCACCTCCCTCCCTGGACGACCAGGTGTCATTAGCTACGCGGATTGAAATCCGTTTTCTGGAACACGCTAAGGAGATGATCCGTGAGAGGAAACCTCTGCATCTTGCTCCCATCCTCCAAAGTCCAGTCTCGCAACTTGCACTCCCCCGGGTGTTTTCTCCAGAGCCTATGCATATTGATCAAGTTAAGATGGTCAAGTCTCGCCAGGAGACCCGTCGTGCCGAGGGGAGTTGCTTCTATTGTGGCAATATAGAGCATCAGATCTGCCCGGTGTGACCGGGAAACTCCAGTGTCTAGGATCGCTCGGAGAGGACGTCCTAGGCAAGAGTTCTTCCTCTTCGCCCTTGACTCTGTCCGTTTCCGTTACCAGTGGTGAGACCCGCTTCTTTGAGACTGCCCATCTGGATTCCGGAGCCGCTGGGAATCTCATCAAACAGGCCGTTGTGGAGCGTTTTCAGATTCCTGCCATACGTCTGGAGGATCATTTAGCGGTTTCCTCTGTGGATGGAAAGCTTCTCCCTAAGACCATCTTGTTGGTCACTGAACCGGTAACTCTTCAGATGGGAATGCTGCACTCGGAGAAGATCTCCTTTTACGTAGCGTCCGGTCTCTCTCATCCCCTCTTGCTTGGCCTGCCTTGGTTACAGAGACATGAGCCCGTCCTGAATTGGAGCTCGGGTGAGGTGCTCCGTTGTGGTCAGGAATACCATAAGACCTGTCTGGTTCCAGTTCGTCCTATTCGACCCCCGTCTACTACGGCTAACCTACCTGGCCTGACAGCACCCTACTGGTCCTATGCGGACGTCTTCGATAAAAAGGAGACAGAGACACTACCACCTCATAGGCCTTATGATTGCCCCATCGACCTAATACCTGGTGCTTCACCTCCTCGCGGGCGAATCTACCCCTTGTCGCTGGCCGAGACCCGTGCCATGTCTGAATACATTGAAGAAAATCTTGCTAGACGATTTAACCAGAAATCCACCTCTCCGGTCGGAGCAGGATTCTTCTTCGTCAAAAAGAAAGACGGCTCTCTTCGTCCTTGTATCGACTATAGGGGCCTAAACCAGATTACCATCAAGAATAAGTACCCCCCCTGCCTCTCATATCGGAGCTGTTTGACTACCTAAAAGGCGCAAAGATCTTCACTTAGCTCGACCTGCATAGGGCGTACAATCTGGTCCGGATTCGCAAGGGAGACGAGTGGAAGATGGCATTCAACACTCGGGATGGTCACTACGAGTAAAGCGTGATGCCCGTCGGTCTCTGTAATGCTCCAGCCGTCTTCCAGGAGTTAGTAAACTATATCTTTCGAGATCTCCTGTATTCCTGCGTGGTGGTGTACCTGGACGATATCTTGGGGTTCTCCCCTGATCTGCCTTCTCACCAGAGGGATGTTCGTCAGGTACTGCTGAGGCTCCGGAAGAATCGCCTGTATGCTAAGTTCGAGAAATGCCTCTTTGAGCAGACCTCCCTGCCATTTTGGGGGTATATCATCTCTGAGACCGGACTGCGGATGGATCCCGAGAAGGTGTCTGCCCTCTTAAAGTGGCCCTGACAGGAGGGCTTGAAGGCTATTCAGCGGTTTCTGGGATTCGCAAACTATTACGGCCTCTTCATTCCTCATTTCTCCTCCCGGACAGCTCCCATCTCTGCTCTTACCCGTAAGGGAGCAAATCCCAGGGAGTGGTCTTCCGAGGCAGAGAATGCCTTTATCTCTCTTAAACAAGCCATCTCCTCCGCTCTTGTGCTACACCGTCCAGATTGCAATAGACAGTTCTTCCTGGAGGTTGATGCCACTTCCTCCGGAGCCGGAGCAGTGCTTATCCAGAAATCCTCGTCCGGGCGAATGGTGTGTTCTTTTCCAAACTCTTCTCACCGTCCGAGTGCAATTACTCCATAGGAGATCAAGAACTGCTGGCCATCAAATTAGCGCTGGAGGAGTGGCGCTACTTGCTTGAGGGGGCTCTGCACCCGGTGGTCATCTACACTGACCATAAAAACCTTGCTTATTTGCAGACCGCCCAAAGACTAAACCTGCGTCAGGCCAGATGGTCTTTGTTCTTTGCTCGATTCTGCTTCACTCTCCATTACCGCCCGGCAGACAAGAACATTAAAGCCGACGCTCTATCCCGCTCTTTTCTGTCTTACGACCTAGAGGAGGAGCCTCTACACATCATTGACCCCTTCAGAATTATGACTGTTGCTCCATTTGACCTGTTTCATCTACCTCCTTGTAAGACATTTGTAGCGGCTCAGGATCGGAAGAGAGTCTTACTCTGGGGCCATTCGTCCAAACTGGCTGGCCATGCCGGCCAAAGGAAGACGCTTCTGCTCATTGCCCAGCATTATTGGTGGCCCACCCTGCGCAAGGATGTTGCGGATTTTGTCGCGGCTTGTTCCTCTTGTGCCCATAACAAGATACCTAGACGCCTTCCAGCAGGTCTTCTCCTTCCTCTTCCCGTGCCTTCCGCTCCATGGCAACATATTGCAATGGATTTTATCACGGATCTTCCTGTATCGGCTGGTTGTACTGTCATTTGGGTGGTCGCCGATTGCTTCTCCAAGATGGCTCACTTCATCCCTCTGCCTGGTCTTCCGTCTGCACCTGTGCTGGCTAAGGACTTCATCCGTCACATCTTCCATCTCCACGGCTTACCCCTCCACATTGTCTCGGACCGAGGAGTTCAGTTCACTTCTCGCTTTTGGAGAGCCACGTGCAAGCTGCTGGATGTCTCTTTGGATTTTTCTTCGGCCTATCATCCTCAGTCCAATGGTCAAGTGAAACGCATCAATCAGATCCTTACCAGTTTTCTTCGGCACTTTGTCAAAGCTCACCATAGCGATTGGGTTGAGCTCCTGCCCTGGGCCGAGTTTTCCTATAACAACCATGTGACTGAGTCTTCTGCTAAGTCTCCGTTTTTTGTGGTCTACGGTCGACACCCCTGGATTCCGTTTCCTGTCTCCTCTTCAGTGGACAATCCTGCCGCGGAGTCTCTCGTCAGTGAATTTTCTGCGATTTGGGAAGACACTAGATCTGCGCTTCTTTAGTCCTCCGAGCCAATGAAGAAGCATGCTGATAAGAGACTTCTGGATCCGCCTCAATTCCGTCTGGGAGACCAGGTCTGGCTTTCCTCCAAATATGTCCGTTTCAAGATACCATCATACGAGTTGGGTCCGCAGTTCATCGGTCCATTCGAGATTCTGAACCAAATAAATCCAGTGGCTTACAAGCTGAAACTCCCGGCCTCCTTACGGATCCCTAACTCCTTTCACGTGTCTCTCCTCAAACCAGTTGTCCTTAATTCTTTCTCTGATGATCCAGGTGGCAGGTACCACTCCAGCTCCCGTCTCCACTGAGGATGTCTTTGAGGCAGAAAACATTTTGGCCATCAAGAGGGTAAGAGGAAAGACTTTCTTTCTTGTGGATTGGAAGGGGTTTGGCCCGGAGGAGAGGTCTTGGGAGCCCAGGGAGAACATTCATGCCCCTCGTCTTCTAGAAAAATTTCTTGCGGGCCTAAAGAAGAGGGGGCGTAAAGGGGGGGTACTGTAGCGTCGGCATCTCTGCCTCCTGCCGGGCAGAGATGCTGTTCTCCTCACCGCCGCGGTCCCGGTCCGGCGTCCTCCTGTTCCCCTGCCGCTGTTGCGCACACTGCGCGCAGATTCCCGGGCACTGTGCTTAGGGTGCGCACACGCTCCCTCCATCTTAAAGGGGCCGCGCGCGCCGTCGTAAAGAGTACCCGACCACTCCTATTTAAAGCACCTCCTCCGGTGCCTGTGCAAGGTTGTTGTTTGTGTGCTAACACTCTCCTCAGCCCTCAGGTTCCAGTGCCTGCCAGTCTGTCTGTCAGTGGTGCCCGCCTGCCTGCCTTTCATCCATGCCCGCCTGCCTGTCTATCAGCCGTGCCCGCCAGCCTGTCTGTCAGCCGTGCCCACCAGCCTGTCTACCTGCCATGCCCGCCGGCTTGCCTTCCCTTTTATTCACTCCTGCCCTAGCAGGTGGTGCGAACCTATAATGGGTACTGCTGTCTTGGGTGCAGCTCCAGGCTCTAGTTATACCGCTGTGCTGCCGGGCTTCTGCTTGTGGCCAGAAAACTTGCAGTCTCCTGTCCCCCAGATTCGATTGCCGGGACGTGCAATGCCCGTACAACCCAGGACTCTGGCGTCCTCTGCTCCGCTGACTGGGGTGATCTCCTCACTTGCTCTACACCGCAGAACTTTCTCCTTCTCTCTCTGCTACTTTCTCCCCCTCTCCCTTCTCTCTCACTCACTGACTAACTCCTCCCCCAGCCAGAAAAATCAGCTCCCCAAAATAGGGTGTAGAGCTCCCCCTTCAGGTCAGGGATCAAAACCTGTGTGTGCATGTGGCGTTTACCTGACGTGGGGAGCTCTTCCTGCTTCCAAGTGTAATATCACCTCTGGTGAAGCAGGCAACACTACTGTGGCAACCGGCCCACGGGGCGCCACTTTCCCCACTAATGAAGCACAGTACGTCCTGGACTGTAAAGACATAAGGGTACAAGTTAACAATGTACAATTTCTTCCCTTATGGGGAGGCGCATTTCCTAAACGATACATTATTATCAAAAATGCAAAAAGTACAAAAACATGAGTACTGATGCAAAATATAAACCATTCAACAAGGTGCCCGTGATAACGCCTATCCGTGGTGTCACCTCACAGGTTTGTAGTGCAGCTCGGTGGGAACTGCCGCAAACCACCTCAAACTTCGTCCCTGGGCGTGGCTACAGGGCACAAAGACCATGGTTTGACCTGGTTCTTCGGCTACGCTGAGGCTGCGTGCACACGATGCATTTTTCATGCGTTTATGCTGCGGAATTTCCGCAGCAGAAACACATAAAAAACCGCATGGTAATCCGCACCCCATGGTCCCCAATGGCATTCCGCAATGTCAATGCACATGCTGCGGATTTTTCCGCAGCGTTTCTGCAGCGCTCATAAATCCGCAGCATGTTCATTCATTTTGTGGAAGCGCAGCGGAACTCCCGCCATTGACTTGCATTGAGACTCATAGAATGCGCGACTGTACATTTTTACAAGCGGCTTCTATGCGTCTCTATGTGCTGATGGTACCCAGTTCTGGAGGAGAGAAGACTCTCATCCAGACCTGGGTACCATTGTACCTGTAAGAAAAAGAATAAAAGAATAAATAAAGTTTATATTCACCTGTCCGGCGGCTTCTCTCTGCATGCCGGCAGCGCTGAAGGACCTTCGGTGACGTCACAGTCATGTGACCGCAGGCCCTTCACCGCTCTGTCTCGCGATATGCCGGCAGCCGGGAACCAGACAGGAACGAGCGCTGCAGCACACGCCGGGGCATCGGCGGTGAGTATAGCTTTATTTGAAGCATTGTTTTACGGTCACACTATATAAATCCATGCTGTTTGCTGTTTGCATGGATTTATATAGTGTGACCTAGTTGTCAAGCACTTTCCAAGTGATGCTATCGCCTGGAAAGCGCTTGCCAATCTGCATACGGAAACGCATGTGGATCCGCATGTATTCTGCAGGAAAAACGCATGTGCAATCCGCATGTACAATCCGCATGTACAATCTGCATGTACAATCTGCATGCGTTTTTCCTACCAGGGAGATGCAGAAATGCTGCAGAAATTTTCTGCTTCATATCTGCAGCGTGGGCACAGAGCCTGACGGTTTTTGAGGTCAGGGTTGGATGCGAACCACCCTTTTGTTTTTTCATTGTCCTGGCCACACCTAGTCCTTTGCCCCAATTGTCCATTAACAGTTTAGTATGTACACTTATTCAATTTAGCTTAGAAGTTTATACAGTAGTCTCTGTAGGTAGTTTACGAGTAGTGATTACTGGGCACAAGCTTTTTCAACATTTTAACCTGGTCATATGTACATTTGCTAACTCTTATAATACTCTATAAACCATGCTTGTAATGAACTGGGGACTGACCTAGTGTACTACGCTGCGATCTACGTAACACTGGTGTTTCTGTTGACCTTTCTTACTCTGAGGTGTCTACTGCAGGGGTGGTAGGCTCACTGTGGACTACACTACGGTTAGCATGACGTAGCACAGGTAGGCTTGGTAGTCTTCTACGACCTCTTTGACTCACCATGGGCACGACAGATTCACCGCTAGCAGGGGGTAGATTCTCCTGGTTCGCTGTTGATGAGGCATCTGTTTCTGGGGCCAACTGGTCTTCACGAGGACCCAAGGTCTCTGCTGTTTCTCGTGTAGTCATCGGTGGAAATGTCAAAACTGGTACCACCACTGCCTGGTTTACCTGAGTCCAAGACTGAGGAAATTCTCCTAATATGGTGCGGATTCTATCTGTTGAGGATTGTCTTGACCTCTACCTCTTTCACGCAGTTGATCTGGGCACACCTTCAGGTGGTTTCTAGATACAGTCGCAGAAGTTCTCCGTCCATCTTTAGTAATGAGGCAAACCTTACTGTTGTCAAAGTGAGAGGGCAAGATGGTATACTGCTCAGCCTCCCACTGGTCTTCCAGCTTATGAGTTCTCCGCTTTCTTTTCAGCACCTGTTCTCCTGGTGACAAGGGAGCAGCAGGGGCTTGCTGATTGTAATCTTTCTCTTGTTTCTGTCTGGCTCGCAATAGACTCTATTCCATGCACTGTTGTACTTTACGGTACTGTAGCTGTCTTTCAGTGTCCCAGTCTGTGTCTGGCTGTACTGCTGCTGGTGTTAGGACACCCATGTCCAGATCGATGGGAAGTTTACTTGGTCTTGCCCGCATCAGGTAGGCTGGGGTACAGTTGGTCGAATTCACCAGAATGTGATTGTACAGGTCCACCAAGTCTGGTAACTTCTCGGGCCACCGGTTGCACTCTTCCAGAGGTACAGTTTTAACAAGTCAATCACCACCTCGTTCATCTTTTCGCACAGACCGTTGGTTTGCGGGTGATAGGGTGTTGTCCGAATTTTCTTACTGCCGTACAGGTTGCAGAATTCTCTAAATATCTCCGCTTCAAAAGCTAAACCTTGGTCTGTTAGGACTTGCTCAGGATAGCCATGAGGTCGACAGTAGTGCTCTTGAAAGGCTTTAGCAGCTGTCCTCGCCGTCTGGTCCTTGACTGGTACAACCACTAGGAAACGGGAGTAGAGGTCCACAATCGTTAAGGCGTAGGTGTATCCCGACCGACTCAGGGACGCCTTCACATGGTCCAGGGCCACGATTTCAAGTGATTGTCTTGTGATGATGGGTTGTAAGGGGGCTCTCTGGCTACCACGATCTCTTCGTCTTAGATTGCATGGGCCACACTCTCGACACCACCTCTCGATGGAACTTCTCATGTTCATCTAGAAGAAACGCTCACAGATCAGGACCTCAAACTTCTTCCACCTGAAGTGTCCTGCCCCGTCGTGGTAAGCTTCCAGGACCATTAGCGCATCCTTCATTGGAGCCACTATCTGCCATACCAGCTCGTGCGTGCGGGAGTTGATGGTTCTTCTGCACAATTTACCTTCATAAAACAACAACTTGGCTCTCTCCTTCCACAGCTGCAAGGCTTCTGGGGGTGCATCCGGGCCTTGGGACGAATTGGCTTGGCTCAGCGGTTCTTTCACCATGTGGACGGCCGGGTCACTGTCCTGCGCTTCTGCCCATCCATGGTGGGGCAATGGGTTGAAAGTGACTTCTTGAACAGCCGACTGCTTGTTTTTCACACAATGGGAGCATTGGGAAGCACCCTGGCGGTGGAAGGCCGGCATCTCAATTTCTTCGAGGTCTTCCAAATCTTCTCCTGAGTCTGGTAAGTTCGGCATGCGGGACAAAGCATTGTCATTGGCGTTCTTGTTTCCTGCTTGATATTTGATCACAAACTTGTAGTTAGACAGCCGAGCCATCCATCGTTGTTCTAGGGCACCAAGCTTCGCAGTCTCCAGGTGTGTCAGCGGGTTGTTATCGGTGAAGACTGTAAATCTGGAGGATGTGAGGTAGTGTTTGAACCTCTCAGTCACTGCCTAGACTATGGCCAGGAACTCCAGCTTGAAGGAGCTGTAGTCGGTGGGGTTCCTTTCGGTAGGGCAAAGCTTCCTACTGGCATAGGCGAAGACCCTCTCTTTGCCTTTCTGCATTTGAGACAACTCGGCTACTAACCCAACGTTGCTGGCATCTGTGTACAGGATAAACGGCTGACCATAGTCGAGGTAAGCCAGGATTTTGTCTCCCGTGAGAGCTAGCTTCAAGCGGTTGAAGGATTCTTCCACCCTGGCATCCCACTCAATCGGAGAGCTCTTGGTCTTCGCCTTTTTGAAGTGGCCCACAAAGAGGTCCTGAAGGGGAGCTGCTATCTTGGTAAAGCCCTTGATGAATTGTCGGTAATAGCCAACCAATCCTAGAAATTGTCGTACCTCACGAATGGTAGTTGGCTTCTGCCAGTCCTTGATGACGGTGACCTTATCCGGGTCTGGTGACACGCCTTCTGCGCTCACAACATGGCCTAGGTATTGTACCTTGGGTTTCAGGAGATGACATTTGGACGGCTTCACCTTGAGACCAAAGTTGAATAAGGCTTCGAAAACCTCAGCTAGGTGTTTCAAATGGTCTTCGTAGGTTCTGGAATAGACAATGACATTGTCCAGGTATAACAGTAGCGTTTCGAAGTTATTATGCCCAAGGCAACACTCCATTAATCTCTGGAACATTCCAGGGGCGTTGCATAGCCCGAATGGCATACAGTTGAACTCACATAAGCCCATTGTGTTACGCTCGCGCCCGGACTAACTGGCGTGAGCGTGATTAGTGATCCCACTGTACCACGAACCAAGGAGTGCTTGGAGGGGCGTAAATAAGTATCAACCCGATCCGACCAAGGTCGCACGGCGGCTCAGTCGACTCCGTGAACCAGGGAGGAACCGAGCAGAGGGACCAGGTGCTACTCCAGGTCAGACCCCTCTCACAGCTGTTGACCCACACCGGGGAATGCAGGAACAGGCAGGTTAGGCTGGCATACAGACAGGTGGGTACTGGCAGGCATGGCTGGTATGCAGACAGGTGGGTACTGGCAGGCACGGCTGGTATGACCGCAGGTGGGTACATAGCAGGCACGGCTGGTATGAAGGCAGGTGGGTACTGGCAGGCACGGCTGGTATGCAGACAGGCGGGTGCTGACAGGCACGGCTGGAATGCAGACAGGCAGATACTGGCAGGTATGAATGCAGGCTGGATAGGGACCAGTACAGACTGGGATACAGGAACAGAGCCGCAGGTGCAGTGGACTAGCAGAGCAAAACCGCAAGAGCGGTGAACAAGCAGAGCGGAGCAAAACCGCAGGTGCGGTGAACAAGCAGAGCGGATCAAAACCGCAGGTGCGGTGAGCAAGCAGAGCGGAGCAAAACCGCAGGTGCGGTGAGCAAGCAGAGCGGAGCAAAACCGAAGGTGCAGTGAACAAGCAGAGCGGAGCAAAACCGCAGGTGCGGTGAACAAGCAGAGCGGAGCAAAACCGCAGGTGCGGTGAACAAGCAGAGCAGAGCAAAACCGCAGGAGCGGTGAACAAGCAGAGCGGAGCAAAACCACAGGTGCGGTGAACAAGCAGGGCGGAGCAAAACCGCAGGTGCGGTGAACAAGCAGAGCGGAGAAAAACCGCAGGTGCGGTGAACAAGCAGAGTGGAGCAAAACCGCAGGTGCGGTGAACAAGCAGAGCGGAGCAAAACCACAGGTGCGGTGAGCAAACAGAGCGGAGCAAAACCGCAGGTGCGGTAAACAAGCGGAGCAGAGCGGAACCGCAGGAGCGGTGAACAAGCAGAGCAGAACAGAACCGCAGGTGCGGTAAACAAGCGGAGCAGAGCGGAACCGCCGAAGCGGTGAACAAGCAGAGCAGAACAGATCAGAAGGTGAAGGCAGACAGGACAGGGCTCTGTTCACATGGAACAGATTGGAAAATACAGGAAGATGGTTAGAACACAGGAGGTACATACGGAGACAGGGAAAGGGGACAATCAGAACCAGATACACACAAGGTACTTACAATGAAGTAGCGAGTGGACACAAAACTCACAAACAGAAGTACAGAGACAACGAGTTGGAGTTAGGTGCAGGTTCAGACACTGCAGGAAAAGGGAAGGTACGGACATAGAGAGAAACAAGTTCAGACAGGAACTGAACCGGGAACAAGATACAGGAACGAGCCTGGGAACTCAGCCCCCAGGGTGGTGGAAACAGACTAGAAGTCAGAGATACAGGTAGCGGCCCTGGGTACTCAGCCCCCAGGGTGGCAGAACAGACTAGATACAGGACAGGACCTGGCAACTCAGTTCCAAAGGCAAACTGAGTGAAAGTGTTGCTCAGGCACCTTCTACTGGGTGGAGGGGGTTTAAGTATCCAGTGACTCACAGCAATAGGCTGGGGACGCATTAGGACTGTGCACACAGTAGCTATAAGAAACAAGCAGAAGGCCACGCCGACGCCCTAAGCAATCAGACAAGAGACATGGACAGAGCAGGTACTGGAGCAAAGAGTGCAGCATGGACTGACAGGTAAGATTGCGGTCTTGCATGGTGGGAGGTGGTGCACCATGCAAGCACGCCGCCAGGGATGTTACACATTGGTGTAGTGAATGCGGTCTTCTCTTTGTCTGCCTCTGCAATGGGAACCTGACAGTACCCACTGGTGAGATCCAGTATTGAGAAGCATTTAGCTGATTTCAGGGCAGCTAGCGACTCCTCGATACGCAGCAAGGGATAGGCGTCTTTATGGGTGATTGATTGATCTGCCTATAGTCGACGCATATACGCCTGATACCATCCTTCTTTTTGACTAGTACCAAGGGGGCTGCCCAGGGGCTACAACTATCCCTTATTATTCCTGCCTCTTTCATTTCTCGCAACATGCTCTTGGCACATTGATAGTGAGCCGGAGGGACAGGACGGTATCTCTCTTTAATAGGGGGGTGGTCTCCCGTAGGGATATGGTGCTGGATCCCTTTTACTTGCCCAGAATCCAGGGGGTTCTTACTGAATACCCTTTCGTATTCCTGGACTACCCGGTGGACCCCATCTTTCTGATGTGAAGGGGTGGAATCAGTACCAATGCGCAGTTTCTGACACCAGTCCTCCAACTGTCCCAAAGAGCCGTTGTCCTTCGTAGTTTCAGACGGGTCCAAGGGTTCTACTGCCTGGATTGCGTTATTACTAACAGTAAAGAGCTTGGCTACTGTAGCGTACCTGGGTAAGCTGGCCTCTTTTTCCCCACAATTTAAAACTCGTATGGGTACCCTCCCCTTTCTGACATCCACCACCTCTCGGGCTGTCAGGATAGTGGGTCTGCTGTCAGAGTAAACGGGCTCTACCAAGGCCTGGTAGTCTTGGCCTCTGATGCCCATGGCTGCACTACACCATATCATCATTTCATTCTTGGGGGGTAGCACAATGGGGTACGGGTCACTCACCCTTACTCTGCCAATCTCTCCACCTGACAACTCTACCTGTTGTCTTTGCATGAGTGCTCTAATCTCTTTGTGCTGGGCTCGTTGTTGTCCTGCTTTGGCAGTTTCAACTACCTGCTGTAGCAACACAATTATCTCTCCAGTTTTCAATAATGTTTGTACCTAGGGTGATCATGGGATGGCATTCACGTTTATCAATGTCCACAATTATCAAACCCTGCGATTTAAATTCCACTCTCCCCACCTCTTTATACCCCACCTTAGGCAAGGGCTGACCGTTTCTTGCTACTATAGTCAAGTCATCATCAGGGCGATGGGTAAGGTCAGTGTCAGCCCAATAGCGTTTGTAAAGGATATGAGACATCGTGGTCACTTGGGAACCAGTGTCCACGAGAGCGTTCAATGGAATGCCATCAATCACGACGGGAAGGATCGGCCGTCCCTCTATGTACTTGTCCCTCCAGTTGTGTGGACCAGGTTGCTTTACTCCTGGGGGTTCGTCCTTTGCCCCAGGGGTCGTTCGTTTAACGGACACCACCTTACGATGTGACCCACCTTGACGCAGCGTCAGCAGATGGGCCGCCCGGTCGGGTCGTAGCAGTCGGTGCCTCTTCCTTTGGTGCGGGTGGATGGGATCCTCTTCTGTCGTCATTCGGACTCGAGGCCAGCTGGATCTTCTCTGTAGGGGAAGACACTTTCAGAGACTGAACTGTTTTTGCCAATGCAGCCATACTTCTGGTTAGCTCTTGTACCTGTAGACGTAAGTCTGCAGAGGGTTCGTTACTCAGTGTCAGGGCATCAGCCTCAACAGGTTCCTGGGGCAAAGACACTGCCTCCTGGTGGTAGAGTATTGCTGGGCATTTAGTGGGCGCGGTGTCGCTAGGGGTCGTCTCTCGTAGCACACGGATTGCCCTGTCCTTAAATTGAGCAAATTTCATGTCAGGGTTTTGTAAGGACATTATACGCAATTGGGTCTTATGCATGGTAGACAGCAGTCCTTCTATAAATTGCTCTGTTAATAGCTTGTCCTCTTCCTGCACGCTGTCAGGATCAATCTGCTTAATAGCTCGCAGCGCCTCCTGGAGGTTGAGGGCATAGTCTCTCACACTGTCCTGCACCCTTTGTTTGCAGCTAAACAACCGCATTTTTATTTCTGCCGCGGTGCGGGTATCAAAAGTGTCTTGCAGCTTTGTTAAGATGTGCTTGACTGTCCGTTTATCAGTGTCCGGCCAGGACCTGACTTCCCTCTGCGCGGCACCAGTTACCTGACCGATTAGAATGCTGACCGATTAGAATGCTGACCGATTAGAATGCTGACCTTCTGCCCTACGGCCAAGGGGTAAACGTCAAACAGGCTGCGCAGTCTCTCTTTGAAATCTCTAAGGGTATGCGACTCCCCTGAGTATTGTGGTAACCAGGCCGCTCCTGGGATGTATGGCATAGACAGTGGCAACATGGGGGCTGCGGCAGCACCTGCTGTTGGAGCTTCGCCTAAGTTGGGCATCTCCCCCCCCCCCCCTAGTTCACCCTTGCCGGGGTAGGACTCACTGCTCCGGATGCTTATATCGTCGCTCCTTGCACAGCCGGTCACCGAGACTGCTCTGCTGGTCACTGTACAGCCACACTCTTGCTGCACAGCTTCTCACACTTGTATTGTATTCACAGAGCTGCAGCGATTTTTAGATGCCACCGTACTTCCTGCTGGGTTAAGCAAGTGACATTTAATGGAGAATTTTTGTCATCACTGATCATGTTTTCTGTCATGCGATTTTCTTGTGTAAATACTGTTGAAAAAAAATAATTTAGCATATTGGCTTTTTCCTCATCCTCATCCACCATTTCATCCAGACTATTTTTAAGGGGGCCTACACTATCATTTTTTAGTTTCTTACTATTTGTGGAGTTAAAGAATATTTTGGGGTTATTTTTACTTTCTCTGGCAATGATTCTCTCTGTCTCAATCTTTGCTGCCTTGATTTGGTTTTTACAGAATTTATTTCATTTTCTGTATTTATTTAATGCCTCATCACTACCTACTTGCTTTAGTTCTCTAAATGCTTTCTTTTTGTCACTTATTGCGCCCCTTACAGCTCTATTTAGCCATAGTGGTTTCCTCCTATTTCTAGCATGTTTATTCCCATAGGGTATATATTGTGCACAGGTCCTATTCAGGATATTAATAAATGTCTCCCATTTGCTTTGTGTAGTTTTATGTCTCAGAATATCATCCTAGTGGGGCGTGGCCTTAGACACTCGCCTTGTTACTCTCTCAAATTCCCGTCAGACTCCGTCTTGTGTATTTTCAGTTCCTGACACTTAGTAAAGTATCTACATTTTTGTCAATAAGATCACTTTTTGAATCTAAATTTACTATTGGTGTACAGGAAAACCACGGAAGGATTTGCCCTTGCACCAAAATCCATGTCAATATGAATGAGCCGTGAGTTTTTTTTAAAAATAATACTTTAAAACTGCTTGGAAAATAATTAATAATCTCAAGCGACAAACACAAAACTGCAAAATATAATTACTGCTCTGAGGATCTGTTGGAATAATCCAAGCCTGACATCTCTTGGGAAGGTAAATATTTCTCTATATCTTTCAGGCAACAATGACTCCACTTGAACAATATGAACCTTTCAGGTGACGTCTGTGCCGACCTCTTGTGTCCTCGAGTTTTTTCTAATTACCCAATGTCTCTTTGACCCACACCATTCAGGTTTCTAAATACCGCAAGGACTTTGATCAAAGCGATGAAGAATTTAACCAAGATCTCTGCGTTTCTCCTCATCGGCCTCTCAGATCATCCGCACAACTTACATCTTCTCTTCGTTGTCTTCTTCTTCATCTATATCTTGACTGTCATTACAAACTTTCTGATCATCATTTTTGTCTTCACCGACTCCCAGCTTCACACTCCAATGTACTTCTTTCTCGGAAATTTGGCCTTCATAGACGTCTCCTACTCTTCGGTCACGGCTCCTAAAATGCTCCTTGACATGGTCACAGAGAACCACTCAATATCTTTTCCAGCCTGCAGTACCCAAGTCTTCTTCTTCATCTACTTGGCCAGTGGGGGGGTCATCTTGCTCTCTGCTATGTCCTATGACAGATACATTGCCATCTGCCACCCCCTACACTACACGCAGATCATGTCCTGGACGGCTTGTACCTACATGGCCTCTGGAGTTTGGGTGCTTGGGTTCCTCTACTCCTTGGTCCACACTTTATTCACACTCAGGTTGACCTTCTGTGGTCCAAACACCATCCATAACTTCTTCTGTGACCTTCCTCATCTGTTCCAGATCTCTTGTACTGATATTTTCCTAAACATCTTGGTCTTATTATTGGTAGGAGGAAGCTTCGGAATTGGGGCTTTTTCCGTCACATTTGTCCCCTACTTTCGCATCTTACGCACCGTTCTCAGGATCCGGAGCAGTCACGGAAAGCTTAAAGCCTTCTCCACCTGCACCTCTCATCTGACGGTGGTGTTTATCTTCTATGGGTCCATTATCTTTATCTATTTTGTGCCGACCACCAGTAATCTCTTTACTCTTAACAAGGTGGTTTCTGTGACATATGCCCTCATTAACCCTTTACTTAATCCCCTGATCTACAGTATCAGAAACAAAGACTTGAAAGATGCCGTCAAGAGAGTCATCTATCCATGTAAGCAAAAAATTGACCATCTGTTATATTATCAGATTGGGGTTTAGTGGCGCTGAGGCGGCATCACGACCTTCTTACGGTAGAATCCCGGGTTGTAATCCAACCTATGGTTTTTTAGAGGTCAAGAAAAGGTCATTTTTTCCTTTTCTTGTCTTATCGTATTTCTTATTGTAATATTGGCCTGAGGAAGGTGCTGGTCCAGTGCCGAAATGAGTCGCTTATTTTATCCTGAATAAATCTGTTACTTCCATTTCTGCGTATCTTCTTAAATCAGTAGCACCGTTCGTCACCTTTTTTTATTTTTAACCTTTTTACCCCTGGTAGCGGCGGTCCATTGCCAAATTATCGGCATCATAGCTCCCATCGCTGAGTGCGTACAAACAATGACAGGTAGGACCATCGGAGCTTCCGTTATACTGTAAATGGTCACAGGAAAGAATTGTGATAGTTTATTATCTAATCCTGTTACATTTTTAACAGGTTATTTTGCTGCATAGGAAGTAGAGAAGACATTATTAGTATTAGTATAGTCACGATATGTCCATGCATTGTACCAGGGCACTTGTAGATAGACCACATAGGAGGGTCTGTGGAGACATTGTGAGCCCCGGCTTATAAAGGGCCTATAAGATGTGGGCAGTAGGATCCTGCTCAGGGCCCTGGACCTGCAAAAACAAAGGTGAGGAACAATTACCAAATCTTATGACGCGCCCCCTGGGCCTGTGCTGTGGTGCAGCGTTGCGCACGCGGGGAATACCCGGAGCCGGATCTGGTGGGGGTAGTAGTCCTCGTGGCGGTGACCCGGTCCGTGCCCAGGGTGTCAAACTAAATGGCAGTATTTAGCAGTAGATGTTAGAATGTTCGACTACGCCACCCGTGGATTGCGGTCACGGAACCGCCGCTGCACGGCAGTCCGCTGAGGCCGGTGTTGTTTGTGCAGCTGAGAATGAGATGACTCCCCACGGGAGGAGTATGGCCTCAGGGCAGATCTGTTAGAGATGATGATGGGAGTGATGGTGCGGGTGTCCCAGTGCTGAGGGTGCAGGTGTGACGGCAGGAACACAGAGGCGGGAAGTGCAGTTTCAAAAGCTTTACTCACACTTTACTCAGATCCTTGTGCACAGTAGGACCACCCGAGCCGTGCTGCGTCCACCAGGTCAGGGACTCGGCCAACTCCCAGGCGATTCCAGAGCGTGGTCCAGAGCTCCCCTCTCTTCCTTCCTACTGGCCGTCCTCACCAGGGACCCACCTATGTCCGGCTTCCTCGGGCCTTATGGGGCAAAACCTCTCTCCGGCTTTCCTGACCCTATGTGGCGTGCCTTCCTGGTGGATGTGGCGAGGGGTCACGCCAAAGCTTGACCACGACCTCCGGTTCCTGGCTAAGGATGATTGACCTCCACCAGTTTGGGATCCGGTACCCTTCTCTGCCAACCCTTCACCCGTTTTAGTTCACTCATGGGATCTCAGGGTTCCTTCTGCTTGCGTCTCTGGGCCTTTCCTAGTGTTCCTCTTCTTCCTTCCCTCTCTTTGCTTCAGGCCTGGCTCTGGAGCTGGGCCCAGACGGAGCCACAGCTCCCCCTCAGCCCTCTCTGGCTGAGCTCCCCTCTCCACTCCTCCAGGCTGAACAGACCTCTGTCTTAAGATGGTGCCCACCTTATATACTCCCTCTGACACCCGAGCCCAGGTGACTAGCACCCAATGGGCTCCTACCTATGCCCAGAGTCCCTCCCCTATCTGCTCCTACACTACTGGGATGTCCCCCCCCCCCCCCACTCCAGCCAGGGACAGACGCTGTCGTACCTGCACATCTATATGGTGGGAGTACCGTTGTTCTGTCCCCCGGAAATGGGGTGAGTGTAGTGCATGCAGCTATCTGAGCTCTGTCCCACACTCCATCCTTACCCGGGAGTGGAATACCACACCTCTGGTTTGAGGTGCAATACTCCTGTAGCAGCCGAGTCCTCGGGGTGCTACACTTACCTAGATGTGGGTGAGAAGACACAAGTGATGGGCAAAGGAGGAAGTCAACCACTGAGTCTTTGTTCTGCGCAAGAGAACCAGCAGACACCAACAAGAGATGAGAGAAATTCCCAAAATTTGTTTCATCTTCAAGTCGGCTGAAAAATTCAAATAGATCCGACGCGAAAAGTGTGCTGCAAAGAATCCAACTGTCCGGAAAAGGCGTGTGTAACACTCTGAGGTCTCCTAGGACTGATTCCAAACTCTTTCAAGCTTTTTATTAGAAATACAACCTTAGTGACCTCAGCATATACAGTGGGGGAAATACGGATTTAATCCCTTGCTGTTTTTGTAAGTTTGCCCACTGACAAAGACATGAACAGTCTAAAATTTTAAGGGTAGGTTAATTTTTAACATTGAGAGATAGAATATCCAATAAAAAAAGGAAGAAAATCACATTGTATGAATTAGATAATTTTTTTTGAATTTTGCAGTGAGAAATAAGTATTTGATCCCTCTGGCAAATAACACTTAATAGTTGGTGGCAAAACGCTTGTTGGCAAGCACAGCAGTCAGACACTGTTTGTAGTTGATGATGAGGGTTGCGCACATGTCAGGAGGAGTTTTGGTCCACTCCTCTTTACAGATCATCTCTAAATCATTCAGATTTTGAGGCTGTCACTTGGCAACTCGGAGCTTCAACTCCCTCCATAAGTTTTCTATGAGATTAAGGTCCGGAGACTGGCTAAGCCACTCGATGACCTTAATGTGCTTATTTTTGAGCCACTCCTTAGTTGTCCTGGCTGTGTGTTTTGGGTCATTGTCTTCCTGTAAGACACAGCCACGACCCATCTTCAATGCTCTTACTGAGGGAAGGAGGTTGTTGGCCAAAATCTCGCGATACATGACCCCATCCATCTTCCCTTCAGTACGGTGCAGTCGTCATGTCTTCTTTTCAGAAAAGCACCCCCAACATATAATATTTCCCCCACCATGCTTCATGGTTGGGATGATGTTCTTAGGGTTGTTCTCATCCTTCTTCTTCCTCTAAACACGGCGAGATGAGTTAATGCCAAAGAGTTCAATTTTTGTCTCATCTGATCACAGCACCTTGTTCCACTAACTCACAGAATCATCCAGGTGTTCATTGGCAAACTTCAGACGGGCCTGCACATGTGCCTTCTTGAGCAGGGGGACCTTGCGGGCACTGCAGGATTTTAAACCTTTAAGGCGTAATGTGTTACCAATGGTTTTCTTGGTGACTGTGGTCCCAGCTGCCTGGAGATCATTAACAAGTCCCCCCCGTGTAGTTTTAGGCTCACCTTCCTCATGATCAAGGATACCCCACGAGGTGAGATTTTGCATGGTGCCCCAGATCGATGTCGATTGACAGTCATTTTGTATTTCTCCTATTTTCTTACTATTGCACCAACAGTTGTCTCCTTCTCACCTCAGCGTCTTACTTATGGTTTTGTAGCCCATTCCAGCATTGTGCAGGTCTATGATCTTGTCCCTGACATCCTTAGAAAGCTCTTTGGTCTTGCCCATGTTGTAGAGGTCAGAGTCTGACTGATTAATTGAGTCTGTTGACAGGAGTCTTTTATACAGGTGACTATGTCAGACAGCTGTCTTTGATGCAGGTAACGAGTTGATTAGGAGCGTCTAACTGGTCTGTAGGAGCCAGAACTCATAATGGTTTGTAGGGGATCAAATACTTATTTCTCACTGCAAAATGCAAAAAAAATGATCTAATTTATATAATGTGATTTTTTTGATTTTTTTGGGATATTCTATCTCTCAATGTTAAAATTAACCTACCCTTAAAATTATAGACTGTTCATGTCTTTGTCAGTGGGCAAACTTACAAAAACAACAAGGGATCAAATACTTATTTCCCCCACTGTATGGCAATGGGTAGACGGATCGTAGCCAGAGGGAAAAGCCTGTTCAATAACACACAGCAGTGACAGAGTTTTATTGAGTTTCAAAATTAAAAATATAACATTTTTATTAATGACAACTGTCCGGACCGCCGGTGAGGATTGTGGCCGCTGCTGATGACCTGGCGCGGGGTCTTTCCTTTTACATCATCTTGTTCATTGTTTCTTTTACCAAACATTTTGAAATGAGGAACTTCTGAGCGCAGTGACGTGGAGTGACGTGGAGTGACGTGGAGTGACGTGGAGTGGCGTGGAGTGGCGTGGAGTGGCGTGGAGTGGCGTGGAGTGGCGTGGGTTGCCAGCGCCTGGGGCAAGTGTTTTGCGCCCCCTATCCCGTGCACCGTTAGCACCCACGAGTCCCCTCCACCCTTCCAGCATTGCAGCCCTTATCCCCCAGTTTGCTCTTTGACCCTCTATTTATTTTCTGCTGTTTGCTGAATTTTGACATCAAAATAAAAAGTTATACGTTCTTATGTCTTTTTTAACTTATTGTAACTATTTTATTACCCCAGTCCTGAGCTTTGTCCTAATCCATGTAAAGGTTCGAAAAATATCTAAAAGTTTAAATGTTTATCATAGGGCAGCACGGTGGCTCAGTGGTTAGCACTGCACGGTGGCTCAGTGGTTAGCACTGTACGATGGCTCAGTGGTTAGCACTGTACGATGGCTCAGTGGTTAGCACTGCAGTCTTGCAGCACTGGGGTCCTGGGTTCAAATCCCACCAAGGACAACATCTGCAAGGAGTTTGTGTGTTATCCCCGTGGTTGTGTGGGTTTCCTCCGGGTTCTCCAGTTTCCTCCCACACTCCATAGGGAATGTAGATTGTGAGCCCCAATGGGGACAGTGCCCATAATGTCAGTATATTGTCTGAATTGTAAAGCGCCGCAGAATATGTTGGCGCTATATAAATAAAAAGATTATAATGTTAGCGGGTTTGTTTTACACAATGCCCTATATTATATTTGTGACCAGTTCCTCAGCAGTGAGAGGAGGGGCGGAGCGCTGCGGGAGAGCACAATGCGGCCTTTGTCACCTCAGTTGCTGCCTATGCAGAGTGCAGCAGTGAAGATCAATTTGATTTCAGCTGCTGTGCTCTGTATAGGCATTGACAGAGACGACAAAGCTAATGGTATCATATTAAGAACTGCATCATCTCAGTCGCTGCCTATGAAGAGTGCAGCAGTCCATGGCAAACTCATCTTCAATGCTGCGCTCTGCATAGGAAGCTGCGTTACAACTGATAGTGGGGCCGTGGCATAATTGTACTCATCTAGCTGGCCAGCTGCTGGGTGAGAACTTACTGCACCCCAAAAAGAAGCAGCAGTAGGGGAAGGGTTAAGTTTTGTGCTTCATGCAATACCTCTGGGTGAGACTGCACTGATTATTGAGAATTATTCAGATTCGAAAACTTTGACAAATTTAGAATAATTTGTGCCAAACTCAATTTGTACAAAATCAACTCGATCATCTGTATCACCAAGACTTGTCTATTATTATTATTATAAGGCTCGGACTGGCCTGCCGGGAAATCGGGGAATCCCCTGATGGGCCTCACTGCTGGGCCAGCACTGATAAGAGATGCAAAGCTCCTCCCCCTCCTAGACTAGCACAGTGATGCATTGCTTGGCTAATCCCCATCCATAGCAGCACACTCCCTCCTTCTCCTGCTGTGCTGGCTCTAGGTGTTGGAGTCAGACTGACACCTGTGCAGGAGAGGTGCCACTGACAGTAACACCTCTCCAGCACAGGTGTCAGTCTGACTCCAACACCTAGTGCGAGTACAGCAGGCGAAGGAGGGAGTGTGTGTGACATGCAGAAGAAGTGCTGTTGCAGAGTGTGACAAGCACAAGTAGTGCTGTTTCTTTAAAACCATTCAGCAACTATTAGAAGTAACACAAGCACAGGAGACTGGGAGTGTTGCGCTCCAGAAGCATCCAGCAACTAGAGGGGTTAACACAGTCACAGGAGAAGGGAAGTGTTTTAGCAGAGCCCCAGGGGGATTGTGGGGAAGTCGTTTCCTGTCTAGATGGAGCCGAAGAGAAAGGTGGCTTATGATCTGTATCTCACAGAAGGCAAGGGAACAGAATTCAGGTCAGGAGGGAAGCTAAACACAGGTCAGATAGACTCCTTGACCTAACATTGTGGAGTATAGTCGGCCAGGAAGATCAGGACTGGAAGGAATCATCGCCCTCATCAAACCCTCCCCTCCCTCTATCTCCATGCAGGATAAAGAATGCTGTGTATGTAATGCAGGTGCCGGAATGCAACGCACAGAGACACAAGGCGAGAACAGTCAGAGATGATTATAAACAGTTTTATACAACAGGTATTCTGAAACAAGGGATTAGCAACAAGGGTAATGAACAGTGGTTTGAAATATCAGCAAAATACGAAATTTCTCAAAGTAAGGCGCAGTCTCTTAAAGTAAGGCGCAGTCTCTTAAAGTAAGATGATGCCCTCAATCATGGGAGACACCACGCAAGTTCTTTAACTGTGCATTTGGCCCTAGCGGGGGTCACCGGTTATTCCCGCTAGGCCGTGAGTCTCTTCTGGACAAATTCAATTAGATCACGTTGTGCTACTTTAGCCCCAACCGTTCCCCTCCCAACCTGAGTACATTAATCCAATTGTCCCCGGTACCGTGGGTGAACAGTGGAAGTTACGGCCCTGCTCACGTATGCAGCGTCTCTGATTCCGCTGGCGTGACTTTCCTGGGGCAACCGTCTCTCAACTCCTCTCTGCTTGGCCGTTGGAGGCAGTCTCTTGAGCCTTGGATAGGGGGGTCCAGGCCTCGTCTGTCGGCGGGCGACGTCGGGTTCCGCGAACTCACTCAGCACTGCGATCAGGTTCCTAGTCGCCTCAGCAGGCACAGCACTCGGGTCACAACTGTGAGGGATCCGGAGCTCTTTTACCGGTGCCCGGCTGGAGCACCTCTCAGGCCTCTGGATTTGGCCTGTCATGTGGGGTTTCTCAGGACGCAGGTAGCACGTCTGCTCCTTTCTGCTGCTTGGCGCCAAAGACCCCTCAGGTTTGGCGCGCTGGCCTCTTATCTCCTGGAACTCCTTCCTGGAAGTCACCTGATTGGGTCCAGCGTCTGAACCTGCCCTCCCTGCAACTTCCCTTGCATATTTTGGTTCCGCTTGACTGTATCTGGCCAGTAGATGGCAGTCTCGCTCCATCCTTGAAACGTCATGTTGAAGTCCTTTTACAAGCTTTCTTGCCTGTTCTACATTCCTCCCTCCTTTTTGCTCGCCAGTCCTCGCACGAGTGGACTTCTCGCAGAATTGATGTCTCCTTCCAGGCAGTGCAAGCTCAGACAGGAGTTGGGCACACTCCTGCGTTTTCTGTTGGATTCGAGACCAGATAAACTCTTCCTGAGCATACCGGTTAGGAGGAATTCCGGCATTAGCCCGCTCAGTTCTGCGGGGCTCTTCTTGCGGAGGAGACTCCGGGAGATCCGAGGAATCAACTACTGGGGATTGCAAATCATTTCCCGATTCATTCTGAGTTCCACTCGGGAGTGGCACCAGCGGTTCTGACGGGCCCAACTGCATTGTGGCCCATCCTTCTTCATCCCCCAAGGTTCCTGTATGTGGCACTTCAGCCAACACGTCTGAGGGCCCAACTCCGTTACAGACTTCTGCTTCAGAGGAGCAAGGTCGCAACATATTACGGTGCAACACCCTGGATGTCGCGGCGTCATCCCCTTCGGGCCTAACCTCGTAGACGGGGTTGTCTGGGTGAACCTTCCTCACCACCCGATATGGTATTGCCTCCCAACGATGGTCCAGCTTACTCCCAAATCGTTTAGCAGTCACCAGCACTCGTTCTCCTGGCTGAAGCGATCCACCTGTGGTCGGGGGCCGAACTGCATGCTCTTCTTCCTGAAACTTCTGAGCAACCAGTCTTCTCACGGTATGGAGTCGACGCTGGTATTCTCGAATCCAGGTACTTGGGCTACTGCCCGGGCCGGGGTCTTCTGAGTCTAGCTCCAGTTCGGTGATTTCTCGGCCACTTCTTCCAAACAGCAACATGTAGGGGGTGTAGCCGGTGGTTGCATGAACTCGATTATTATACACCCACACCAGCTCGGACACAAATTCGGGCCACTTCATCTTTTTGTCCGCTTCCAGTGTTCGCAACATATGCAACAGGGTTTGGTTAAAGCGCTCGCATGCACCGTTCCCTTGCGGGTGGTAGGGCGTTGTCCGGGAACGGTCGATCCCATAGATGCGGTATAGCTCATCCATCACTCGTCCTTGGAAGCAGGCTCCCTGGTCAGAATGTATTCGCTTCGGGCACCCATAAATCCGGATGAAATCTTGACAGATGGCCTTGGCTGCGGCTTCTGCTGTCTGGTCTTTAGTGGGCGTCACTACTGCGAACTTGGTGAAGTGATCAGTCATGACTAAACAGTGTCCATAACCGTTGTATGAAGTTCCTACCATCAGGTAGTCAATCATCAAGACTTCCAAGGGGGCAGAAGTTCGGATCGTCTGAATGGGAGCTCTTTGCTCAGGGGGCTTGTTCAACTCACACTGGCGACATGTTCGGCAGACCCCCTCGACTTCTTGTCGCAGTTGAGGCCAATACACCAGCCGTTGCAACCACCGGAAGGTCTTTTCTACTCCGAAGTGAGCACCTCTTCTATGAGCTTCTTGGGCTAGCTGTGTTGCTAGCGCTCCTGGAACTACCACTTGCCAGGTAGCATCAAACTCTCGAGGCAGCTGGATTCTTCGGCATAGCAAGCTGTCCTTCAGGAGGAGCCTCTCCCACTGGCCTAGGATTTGTAGGGTAGTTGGAAGTGAAGCGGCTCTGGTTTCCTGGTCGGGTCTCTGATTAAGGGCGACCCATTCTCACAACTTTGCTAGCTCCGGGTCAGATTGCTGCAGATGTATCCATTCGTCTCTTGAACGGCCCAGAATCTGAGTGGGCCTCGGGTCCTATCTGGTCTCTTGGGCGTCGACCACAGCAGCGGCGAACTGGCTGAAATCCGGGATCTCGTTGCCTTCGAGCTCCTCATCTCTGTCCTTCTTCGGCTCCGCCTGAGTGACCCGGGACAGGGCATCTGCATGTGTGTTCAGGGCCTTGGACTGATAGGCGATTTTATACTGGAATTTGGACATCCTTGCGCCCCACCGCTGTTTTAATGCGCCCAGTTTGGCATTCTCCAAGTGGGCCAAAGGGTTGTTATCTGTCAGCACTTGCACTTCTGACCCTGACAAGTACTCAGCAAATTTCTCGGTCATGGCCCACACCAGTGCCAGTAGCTTCAGCTTAAACGAATTGTAGTTGTCCGGATTCTTCTCCGTATCTCGGAGTGACCTGCTGGCATACGCGATCACTCGCTCTTTCCCTCCTTGTACTTGAGCCAGCACTGCTCCCAGTCCATACAAGCTTCCATCAGTGTACAACATGAAAGGCTGCGAAAAGTCAGCGTAGGCCAGAATTGGGGCATTTGTTAGCGCCATTTTCAATGCTCGGAATGCCTCTTCTTGTCGTGGGCCTCACTGAATGGGCTGCCGCTTGGCTGCCCCGGCCGTTCCTCTCAGCAATTCATTGAGCGGGATCGCAATCTTAGCGAAGTCTTTAATGAATCTGCGGTAGTATCCAGCAAGCCCCAGGAACGCCCTTAGTTCCCTTAGATTGGCGGGCGTGGGCCACTTCTGCACGGCAGCTACTTTCTGCGCAGTGGGGTGCACCCCTGCACAGGACACAGTGTGCCCCAGATATTAAATTTCTCGCTTGAAGAGACGACACTTACGAGGCTTAATTTTCAGGCCGTGCCTTTGTAGCCGTTCTAACACTTGTTCCAATCGGCGGAGATGATCCTCAAACGTAGCGGAATAGATAATTATATCGTCCAGATATATTAAAGTGGCTTCAAAGTTGAGGTCCCCCAAGCATCTCTCCATTAGCCGTTGGAAGGTTCCTGGCGCATTTGTTAGTCCGAACGGCATTCGATTGCACTCAAACAGGCCCATAGGGAGAACAAAAGCTGTCTTCGGACGATCCTTCTCAGCTACTGGGACCTGCCAATAGCCACTGGCCAGGTCGAGGGAGGAGAAGAATTTGGCGCTCCCTAGTGCAGATAGAGACTCTTCGATTCGGGGGAGTGGATAGGAGTCCCGTACTGTACAGGCATTCAGCTTTCGATAGTCTACGCAGAATCTCAGGGTACCATCCTTCTTTCGGACCAGCACGATCGGAGCCGCCCAGGGGCTCTGGCTTTCACGGATCACACCGTTCCGCAACATGTGGGCCAACAGCTCTTTCACCTCCTGGTACATTTGAGGTGGGATCTGCCAATATCTCTCTCGGATGGGAGCAGTATTTCCGGTGGGTATTTCATGCTGAATGTCCTGAGTGCACCCGAAATCATCTTCATGCTGTGCAAACACTCCCTGATATCGCTGTAGAAGTTGTTCGATCTGCCTTACTTGTCCAGCAGAAAACTCAGTCAGGTTAGCCTCCATTTCTTCCAGGAGGTGGCGTCCAGCCAACGGTTCTCTTCCATGCTCCTGGCTATTGAGGGACACCTCTAGGGTCCATGGCTTTCCTTCCACAGGTGCCAGCCCTATAGCGTCAGCTCTAGTAAGGGCTTCTGGCATTATGCACACTCGCGCCACCTCTTGTCGGGGCAACAACTGTAAACTGGTGCCACTTAAATTAATGCAGCGCACGGGTACTCGACCGTGCCGCACGGTGGCCAGAGTTCGAGCAATCAGGAGTCCTGAGGGCGCTTCCTCTCCCTCCACTTGTTCAATTTGAATGTCCACGCCCTCTAAGGACACATGTGCCAGCACCGGTAGAGTGAGTACAGTCTGTCCCACTGGCAGTGTCATTGTGGCTTTGGGTGGTATCGATACCTTACCAAGGTACTGAGAGGTAGTAGGCAACTTTTGAATCTGACTGACCCGCACGAGGTGCTGGAACACTCTCTTGCTAGCTGGGTCTCGAGTGGCGCGGGTCCAGTTGTTTCTGCTACAGCCCTCAGCCAGGAACTGTCCGACTTCTTTCAGCACATTCATGCCCAGGGTTACAATGGGCCCATCGCCTCCGGACCCTGTGGTCAGTACGATCCCTTTTCGACCTAGGTCCTTTCCACATGCCCGCACGGACATCCATACTACTCCCGCTACTGGGATAGGTAGTTGATTAGCCGCCACCTGTTTGACAGTGGATTCCCGGCAGGAACGAGCGACTTCAGGAAAGTGACTTTGGAAGTACGTCTCAGGCATAGTGGTCACTTGAGACCCGGTGTCCATCAAACAGCGGATCCGCTGTCCATTGAATTCAGCCCAGATGATGGGCCTCTCGGAGACAATGTCTTCAGAGCTCCCTCTTCTACTCTCTGAAGCTCGAGACCCCACGGTATGCTCCAGAACCGTGGGGCATTTTAGTTTAACGGCTGTCCCCTCCTCCTCCTTTCTCGGTTGGGACAGTCTTTGGAGATATGCCCCCTACCTCCGCAGGTCCAGCACTCCGGTCCTCGTTCTGCCGATAGATCGGGTACATGTCATGCTGGGGCCGGATAGGAACGTCTTTCTCGTTCTGGTCTCCGTCTGCGTTGAGCAGTACGGTCCGTCGGCAAGGGGGCAGTAGGAGTCTTCCTAATAGCATTCAGCTCACCCCGAATGTCTCGAATTTCCTGACGTATTTCCCGTACCCAATCAGGCTCTTGGTTGGTGAATCCAGGAGCAATTGCCTCATGACTTCTAACTGTGGCTTTGAGAACAGAAACCTCTCTCTCCAGGACTCTAGCTTCAGCCCCTACCTCCAGGAAGCCCATATCAGGGCTCAATCGCAGCCGATCCTTCAGGATCTGCCTCAGGGAAGGGTCTTTCAAGCCAGCAATCAGTTGGTCACGCAACACCTCATCCAATGGTCCCAGTCCTCGGTTCCCATCTCGAGTTTTCTTAGTGATATGGGCCGTCACTTCCTGTAATGCATTAACATACTGATTTACTGTCTCATTTTCCCCTTGGACCCGCTGAAACAACCGTAAGCGCAAGTGTCCCAAATCTGTAGTGTCACCGTGCATGTCCTCTAGCATTTTTATCACTTTATCCACGGTGTCACGGTCCCCAGGTGGGCGGTACATCACAGTCTGCCGGGCCTCTCCATCAAGGGTTAGGAGGGCCAGCTCCGCCTGGGCTAGAGGGTCAAGGGGATACATACGTAGCATACTTCTCAGTCTTTCTGCCCAGTCCCACAGTGACATGCCATCCCCGGTGAACTTGGGAAGATGGCTGAGCATAGCCCCTAGGGGTATATGGCTCCGGCCGGACCCAGCCACAGACTGATCCGCCATCTCTGCGTCTGAATGTTGCATCCTGCCGACTACGCCAAATGTAATGCAGGTGCCGGAATGCAACGCACAGAGACACAAGGCGAGAACAGTCAGAGATGATTGTAAACAGTTTTATACAACAGGTATCCTGAAACAAGGGATTAGCAACAAGGGTAATGAACAGTGGTTTGAAATATCAGAAAAATACGAAATTTCTCAAAGTAAGGCACAGTCTCTTAAAGTAAGGCACAGTCTCTTAAAATAAGGCGCAGTCTCTTAAAGTAAGGCACAGTCTCTTAAAGTAAGGCGCAGTCTCTTAAAGTAAGGTGATGCCCTCAATCATGGGAGACACCACGCAAGTTCTTTAACTGTGCATTTGGCCCTAGCGGGGGTCACCGGTTATTCCCGGTAGGCCGTGAGTCTCTTCCGGACAAATTCAATTAGATCACGTTGTGCTACTTTAGCCCCAACCGTTCCCCTCCCAACCTGAGTACATAAACCCAATTGTCCCCAGTACCGTGGGTGAACAGTGGAAGTGACGGCCCTGCTCACGTATGCAGCTCCTCTGCTTCCGCTGGCGTGATTTTCCTAGGGCAACCGTCTCTCAACTCCTCTCTGCTTGGCCGTTGGAGGCAATCTCTCGAGCCTTGGATAGGGGGGTCCAGGCCTCGTCTGTCGGCGGGCGAAGTCGGGTTCCGCGAACTCACTCAGCACTGCGATCAGGTTCCTAGTCTCCTCAGCAGGCACAGCACTCGGGTCACAACTGTGAGGGATCCGGAGCTCTTTTACCGGTGCCCGGCTGGAGCACCTCTCAGGCCTCTGGATTTGGCCTGTCATGCGGGGTTTCTCAGGACGCAGGGAGCACGTCTGCTCCTTTCTGCTGCTTGGCGCCAAAGACCCCTCAGGTTTAGCGCGCTGGCCTCTTATCTCCTGGAACTCCTTCCTGGAAGTCACCTGATCGGGTCCAGCGTCTGAACCTGCCCTCCCTGCAACTTCCCTTGCATATTTTGGTTCCGCTTGACTGTATCTGGCCAGTAGATGGCAGTCTCGCTCCATCCTTGAAACGTCATGTTGAAGTCCTTTTACAAGCTTTCTTGCCTGTTCTACATTTACAATTGAGTCCTTGTGAAGGAAAAGTCTGTGGTTGTGTATGCATTAAAACTATGCTGTACTGTGCTACAGGATAATAGACTGTGTACTGCTGTGCTACAAAGGAGATTGCACTGTTATTACTGGAGCCTGTTGCTCAAAGAGACATTTACATTGCACTGGCCGTGCCTCATTAAATGTTACTGTTCTACCATTTATGGGGATTCTTTCAAATGTGTCTGGTCAGCAATTGAATCTGTCCTGTGCCTGAGAGAAGCTGCAGCCTATGGTGGCCCGGAATAATGGTTCCCCCAGGATTCCAACGAATTCCTGTACCCGGTCTCACCCCTATCTGAACTTAGGCGGCATGTATGTAACATTGGTGGCCCGTACGGGGATCATCATGGAGACCCTCCAGTGCCACCTCTGAGAGGGAACCTTAAATCACCAACAAAAGAGAGGACCGTCAGAGCTGACTGGGAGGAAGTAATAGGATAACTGCGAGCCGAGTTGATTGAGGTGAAAAAGTTGATTCGTTCCAGGCCAGAACCGGTATCCCTCAGACCCAGGAGTGGGTTCCAAAACAGAAGATACCCGGCTTGTGAAGCGTGCCGTTCATCAAATCAGAGTACGGTGTGTGTCCACTGTCTAAGATGTGGTGAGGAGGGATATTATGCCAAGGAATGCCAATGGTCACGGTCGTTTGGGTTAAAAGACAGGAGGTTACCAGTGCGGGGCGACTGGTAACCGTGACACGGAGGAGGCCCCAGAAGAAAATCCAAATCTCACCAAACCCCAGAACGGCGCATGAGGTAAAACGGCTGCATCAGTACTATCCCCAAGTGTGTTCCCGTCTACAACAGCAGCAAGAGAGACAGGGGCATCAGTTACTTAATGCCCAGTGCGAAGGTCAAACGATGTACTCCTGGGAGGAGGATTCCTCGGTCAGTAAAGATCATCAGCCTAATCGGTGAAAGGTGCTTTATACAGTGCCAGCTAGATGGACTCCTAGTAAAAGCACTGTGGGACACAGGAGCCCAAGCGAGCCTATTAAATGAAGAATGGAGAAGGCGCTACCTGCCACATACTTGTCTTCGGTCATACTCGGCACTCGGTATAGCTCTTTTGAACTTCAAGATTTTAATATCATAATGTAAGTGCAGTCCAGGAAAACAACAAACGTTTTGGCCTACATGGCCTTCATCAGTGCAATCTGCACAAAACAAAACACATATCAAAATAAAACAAATAAAGTATATACAAAATAAAGTGTCAGAAGATGGTGGTAACCTGTAATGAATGCATCAGAGATCACAAATATACTAGTCGTCAACAAGTGAAAGAGACCTACCCGACCGCTTATGGAGACCAGTGAAACCGGACATGCCCCCTTCATTCCGGCCATTACGCCGGCGGTGATTCGCTCCACAGTGACTCCACACATGTCTCATAAGCCAGGATTGGCCAGTCAATTGTTTTACCACCTCTCCCACTCTAGCTAGTCGCGACCTACACTACCATTGGCCTCCTTAGTCCTTAGGTCCCACCCTACTTATATTTAAATCTATTTCTCTTACCACTTCACCCAGGGCAGACACTGGAACCAGCAGTGGACACTGTGTTCGAGCCCCACACGGTATTGGCAGGTGACACAGGTATAGTACTTCCCCTTTATCTCCACTGCTATGGGAATCAGGGTTTTTACTAAGGATTTACTCCATTATGCTTTCCTTAGGTCCTACTAAACTTCCACCTTTGAGACATAGAGTCCAGCCCATCCACCGGTTTCACTGATCTCCATAAGCGATCAGGTAAGTCTCTGTCACTTGTTGACGACTAGTATATTTGTGATCTCTGATGCATTCATTACAGGTTACCACCATCTTCTGACACTTTATTTTGTATATACTTTATTTATTTTATTATATTTATTTTGATATGTGTTTTGTTTTGTTTTGTGCAGATTACACTGATGAAGGCCATGTAGGCCGAAACATTTGTTGTTTTCCTGGACTGCACTTACATTATGATATTAAAATGTTGAAGTTCAAAAGAGCTATACCGAGTGCCGAGGTTTTTCTCAGACTGCATTTGGGTTTGGACCCTACTCAAGCACCTTTCCGATAGTGCTGCTGTTTTCTTTAATTACATACTTGTCTTAGGTCACTAAAAGAACTCTTGGGACCAGTGGAACTCCACGGCAAAGCCGTCAACCAGACCGACATCCCTTTCATAGGCTGGGTGGAAGTGACCACCTGAGGGCCATGAAGAACAGCAACACCATGGAGCTTTTGGTACCTTTTCTCATGACCAGTGATCAGAACGTGGCAGAGGATCGTATCCTGGGTTGTAATGTAATCAGTGAGGTCATCACAAAACACAAGCCAGGGACACTGGTGGTGGATGCAATTGCCACATCGCTCGCCATACCCAACGCCGTGACGGAAAATGTGATTCATAGAGTAAAGAAAGCACAGAATATAATGGACCTAAAAGAAATCAATCTAGGCTGGCGCCCAACCATCGTCCCTGCAAACCAAATGGTGGGGATGAGGTGTGGAGTCCGGGTAGAACCGGGAAGAAAAGTCCAGAAAGGAGTGTCATGCATTCTCCAAAGATGACTCTGATATAGGCTGTATACTGTTGTTGCAGTTGAAAATCAATTTGAAAGATACAACCCCAGTAACCAGAAGTTACATGTTTGTGCCAAAACCATTACACCGTGAAGTGAAAGAGTATTTACAAGACCTAATCAACAGAGGTTGAGTCCAAAAGTCGAAGTCATCTTATTCCCCTCCTATTGTCTGTGTTAGGAAAAAGGATGGTACGTTGAGACTCTGCTGTGATTACCAGGAACTAAACCAAAAGTCAGTGCCTGATCGACACCCGATACCAAAGATCCAAGATATGCTGTATAGCCTATCAGGAAGTACCTGGTTCTCTGTCCTTGATCAGGGTAAGGCATGCCATCAAGGGTTTGTCGAAGAGTCCAGTAGACCCTTGACAGCATTCATCACACCGTGGGGATTATATGAGTGGATCCGCATACCCTTTGGGCTCAGTTCAGCTCCAGCAGAATTCCAGAGGAGCGTGGAGACATATTTAGAAGGATTGAGGGATGATATCTGCCAGCCGTGCTTGGATGACAATGTGGTACACAGCAAAACCTTCCGGGAGCATGTTGAACACGGGAGGACCGTATTACAACGGTATTAACAACACGGAGTTAAGTTGACCCCAAAGAAGTGTGAACTGTTAAAAAGGCAAGTCCGATTTCTAGGGAAAATTGTGGCTGGAGAAGGATATACCATGGACCCAGCAGAAATCGCTCCGGTACTGGCCTTAAAAGACAAGCGGAACCTCTACCGCCTGGGAGTTGAGGCAGATATTAGGATTCCTCTCCTACTATCGTACTTAGGTTCGGTACTTCTCCAGGATTGCTGCCCCACTATACCTCCTCTTGGGGGGAACGACAGAGACGACAACACCCATGGAGAAAAAGAAGAACATGGGTAGGGCCGGGCTTAAAAGAAACAATGCCATTTCGTCCCAATAGCCCATTCTCTAGACAGCAGACCACCAGGAGGTATTGGAAGAACTAGTAGACTACCTGGTAAAACCACCCATCTTGGGATATCCTGATTTCAACTTACCATTTGTTCTTCATTGTGACGCTTCTCAAGTTGGCCTGTGAGCTGCTCTGTATCAGCGTCAAGATGGAAAATTGAGAGTCATCGGTTACGGTTCTAGAACTTTGACAGACACCGAGAAGAATTACCATCTACATTCCGGAAAATTGGAAATCCTGGCACTGAAATGGGCTATCTGTGAACGATTTAGAGATTAACTCTACTACAGCAAAGAGTTTGAGGTATACACTGACAACAACCCTTTGACCTATGTCCTTGCTACAGCCAAATTGAATACAATAGGTCAGAGATGGGTCGCTGAACTAGCTAACTTCAATTTCAGCACATACTGTAGAATTCAGAGATCCCACACAACACCCTATCACTCAGAGGGTAATGGACAAGTGGAACTTTTTAACCGGACATTATTGTCGAGGTTGCATACTTTAAACACCTGACGAGAAGAAAGACTGGAAAAGTTCTCTGTCAAATGTGGTAAATGCCTATAACTGTTCAAAGAGTGAGGCAACAGGTTACTCACCTTTCTTCCTATTGTATGGACAATCGCCAAGACTGCCAATTGACCTCATGTTCGATACTCCGGTGTCAGAGACTTACAGAACGAATCAGGAGTATGTTCGGAAAGGGAAGTGTGACACCCCAGGGGTCTGGTTGCCACAGTAATAGAGATATTATGTCTGAGAGCAAGTGGGAGGTTTCTCTGGTCAGGAGCCCTAAACATGCAACACGGCCCACCCAGACCTGGGAGGGGAGGAATCTGCCCTTATAAACTGGATCTGGGGCGGGATTAGTGAGTGAAGCTGCAGACAGAGTCAGAGTCTGGAGAGGGAAAGTGAGATCAGGAGCTCTGGAGGAGCAGTAGCTGAAGTCCAGGGGCTGGAGCTGAGCAGAGCTCGCCCTGGACGAAGACACTAAAACCGGACACAGGAGTCCGAGGCTGTGGGGACTGATATACACCCAGCAGCAGAAACCAGCCGGCAGGGGATTCCAGGTCCTCTGGCCATAGAAGCCCGGAGGCTCAGTCACAAAGAAGGGACCAGCGCCGCCATCCAGGAGCGGAGGCTAACAGAAGGCCCCAAGTCACCAGCTATACGGGTGAGCACCACACGGTATACTCAGGGACGTGGGCTACTTGTAACCGCTGACAGCAAGGTAGCCAGGAAGAGTGCAGATTAACGGGAAGGCCTACAACTCCACCTGGCCAGGGGAACTCCTGTTTGCTCGCAGACTGGCCAGGCCCCTTATACTAGCCAGTACTCCCGGGAGGGTCTGCCTTGTACCATCAGTAAAGACCCTGAACTGCACCACACGTCTCTGTGATTCCTTGCCGCACCAGCACCATTAGTACTGGGACGCTCACACCATCACTCCCATCATCTCTCACATTAGCTGCCCTGAGGCAATACTCCTCCCGTGGGGAGTTATCCCATACTCGGCTGCGCAACCAACATCAGCCTCAGCGGTCGGCAGCGCAGCGGCGGTCCCCACTGACCGCAATCCACGGGTGGCGTAGTCGGACACTTATTACAACATTTAGACTGCCACTGGTTTGACCACCCTGGGCACGGACCGGGTCACCGCCACGGAGAACTACAACCCCCAGCGATCTGGCTCCGGGTATTCCCCCTGCACAGCAGCAGCAGCACAGGCCCAGGGGGCGCGTCAACTTTGGCGTAGTCGGCAGGATTTCGTGCCCGCAACCACCGGGTACTGCGTGCCTGAAAAAGAGACTTTTATACTTACCTGTGGTGAAGTTTCCCGCCGTCCGGAGTCGTTTCCCGCCATCCGGAGCCGATTCCCGCCATCAGACGCCATCTTGGACCGTTTCCCGCCGTCTTCTGCCTTCTTCCCGCCATCCGCAGCTGTTTCCCGCCTTCGGACGCCATCTTCGGGAAGAAGAGGGGCGTGGACGCCGAAAGCGCGCGAGATCCGAAGCTCCGCCCCACGCTCCGCCCCACGCTCTGACGCTGCGCAAGGTCCTGGAAGGGAGGAAGAGCGACGCTGACGTCATCGGAGCGCGACGCCAGGTCCTCAACCCCGACGATCGACTGCGGAGCCGCGGCCTACGGAAGAAGAGCATCGCAAGGTAGGCCACGGTCCACTAGGGGTGAGGAGGATGCCGGACACCGAGGGGAGCTCCACTGCCACAGCCACCGCCAGCGCAACCGCTGCAACAGTCATGCCATTCACCATGCCCTATATCCCGGGGGCAGCCTGGCTACCCCAGTACTCAGGGGAGTCACATACCCTAAATGACTTTAGGGAAAGACTGGATAGCCTCTTCCAGGTGTACCCCCTCACAGAAGAGCAAAAAGTGAGCATCCTGGTGGCCCAATTAATCGGGGCAGCCCAAAGGGAGGTAAAGTCCTGGCCACCTGGGAGGAAGAGGACTGTCAGAGAAATACTAGCCCGGCTGAAAGACACATTTGATACCCGCACCTCAGCCGAAATAAAGCTCAGATTTTACGGGTGTAAACAGCGGGCACATGAGAGTATAAGAGACTATGCTCTAAACCTACAAGAGGCCCTGAGAGCCATTAAGCAGGCAGACCCTGACAGCGTGGGAAATGAAGATAAGCTGTTGACTGAACAATTTATTGAGGGTCTACTGTGCAATGCCCACCGAACCTAGTTGCGGGCAATGGCCTTACAGAACCCTGACCTGGACTTTGCACAGTTCAAGGACAGAGCCATCCGGGTGCTCCGAGAACCGGCACCAGGTGGCGCTGTGACCCACAGGCGCCCTGCTATCACTTACCACCAGGAGACGGCGCCCTTGTCTGCAGGACCTGTGGGAGCTGATGCGCAGGCTTTAAACAGTGACCCGGCTACAGCCTGCACCATCAGGTCCAAGAGCTGACTAAGAGCGTTGCCGCGCTAACCAGAACTGTGCAGTCTTTACAGGTCTCTTCTCCAGGAAAGATCCAGCTGGCATCCGGACCGGAGGACGTCCCGTGGCGCCAACTGAGGAGGACCCCACCGGCCAGAGGAAGACCCAGCGACAGATACAACGAGGACGGACGACCCATCTGCCACCGCTGCAATCAACCCGGACATGTGGCAAGGTACTGTCATTTAAACAGGCACAACCTGGGGTAGAGGGCCAACCCCCAGGCATAAGACCATCAGGCCCATCAAACTGGCGTGATAAATACGTAGGGGGACGTCCAATCTTGCCTGTGGTACTGGATGGCATTCCTATGAGTGCCCTACTAGACACTGGGTCACAGGTCACCACCATCCCGTACGTGCTCTTCAAGCAGTACTGGAATGACTCGGACATAACCCGCTACCCAGATGACGACCTGAGTATCATCGCCAGCAATGGTCAGCCCGTGCCGCAGGTGGGATTCAAAGAGGTGACCATTAAGATCAGTAAAGTCGAACTGGCGGCACAAGGACTGATTATAGTGGACATAGACCGTCATGATAGTCACCCTAGAATAACCTTGGGAACTAATGTGATTGAAAATTGTCTTGCAGAGGTGATTCTCATTTTACAGCAGGTTGCCAAGAACGCCAGTTCCAGCCAGCAGCGTGTGCTCCAAAAAGAGATCCGGGCACTGATGAAGCGGCAACAGGTGGAACTATCTGGTGGTGAGATAGGTAGCGTGAGAATGTGTGACCCGTTCCCTATTGCCATGCCCCCAAAAAGTGAGATGATGATTTGGTGCCGGGCAGCTATTGGTCTAAGAGGTAGAGACTACCAAGCAATGGTAGAACCCGTCTACTCAGACAGTAGGCCCACCATTTTGACAGCACGGGGGGTGGTCGATGTACGCCATGGGAGGGTGCCCGTTCGCATCATAAATATCGGGGAGAGAGAAGTACACCTGCCCCGGTATGCCACACTAGCCAAATTGTTCACCGTCAACCAGAACTCTGTACAGACCGTGGAACCCTTGCCTCTATCTCAACCAGAGGAAGGTAACGGCTCTAAGAAACCAATGGAGGACTGGTGTCAGCAACTGCATTTGGGTACTGACTCCACTCCCTCACACCAGAAACAGGGAGATTATCGGGTGGTTCGAGAGTACGAGAGAGTGTTTAGTAAACACCCGC
Source organism: Phyllobates terribilis (assembly GCF_046119375.1). Lineage (NCBI taxonomy): Eukaryota > Metazoa > Chordata > Amphibia > Anura > Dendrobatidae > Phyllobates > Phyllobates terribilis. The sequence goes on along the minus strand of NW_027362903.1, from coordinate 4,009,285 downwards.
TAGACTTTGGGCTAGTAAAGGGGGTAGAACACCACATCCCCACGGGAGACCATCCTCCCATAAAGGAGAGATACCGACCCGTACCCCCGGCACACTACCAACACGCCAAGGGGATGCTTAGAGACATGAAGGAGGCTGGGGTAATCAGGGACAGCTGTAGCCCCTGGGCAGCTCCACTAGTCTTAGTGAAAAAGAAAGACAACACCATGAGAATGTGTGTAGACTACAGGAAGGTCAACCGTATCACACACAAAGATGCGTACCCGTTACCAAGCCTAACCTACAAAAGACAAAAATATCTCATACCCTACCATCATTATATATAAATGTAAAGCAAAGTTGCATAATAAATATAGGGTACTTAGTGAACTATTTTTGATCAAAAAAAGTATACAAGCCGTCCCACCAGCGGCAAGGTGACCCTAAATTGGGACGGTACCTATACTGTCTATATTAAAAACCTTACTGTATATCAAAGTTGAAGCAATGCATATAAAAGGGTAGACAAATAGGACCGGGTCCCAACTCCAGACCACCTAGGCCCGTGGTAAGCTACATATATACTAATCAGCTCAACAAAGGGGATCCACACCCTTAAATTGCACAGAATGCAAACAAGACAAAAAACCAAGCAATGTGAACTGAGGTCTAAGATGGTAGACATGCAAGAAATAGGAGCATGTTCACACTAGCAAAAAGAAGCAAAACCTACAAAAGACAAAAATATCTCATACCCTACCATCATTATATATAAATGTAAAGCAAAGTTGCATAATAAATATAGGGTACTTAGTGAACTATTTTTGATCAAAAAAAGTATACAAGCCGTCCCACCAGCGGCAAGGTGACCCTAAATTGGGACGGTACCTATACTGTCTATATTAAAAACCTTACTGTATATCAAAGTTGAAGCAATGCATATAAAAGGGTAGACAAATAGGACCGGGTCCCAACTCCAGACCACCTAGGCCCGTGGTAAGCTACATATATACTAATCAGCTCAACAAAGGGGATGCCACACCCTTAAATTGCACAGAATGCAAACAAGACAAAAAACCAAGCAATGTGAACTGAGGTCTAAGATGGTAGACATGCAAGAAATAGGAGCATGTTCACACTAGCAAAAAGAAGCAAAACCTACAAAAGACAAAAATATCTCATACCCTACCATCATTATATATAAATGTAAAGCAAAGTTGCATAATAAATATAGGGTACTTAGTGAACTATTTTTGATCAAAAAAAGTATACAAGCCGTCCCACCAGCGGCAAGGTGACCCTAAATTGGGACGGTACCTATACTGTCTATATTAAAAACCTTACTGTATATCAAAGTTGAAGCAATGCATATAAAAGGGTAGACAAATAGGACCGGGTCCCAACTCCAGACCACCTAGGCCCGTGGTAAGCTACATATATACTAATCAGCTCAACAAAGGGGATGCCACACCCTTAAATTGCACAGAATGCAAACAAGACAAAAAACCAAGCAATGTGAACTGAGGTCTAAGATGGTAGACATGCAAGAAATAGGAGCATGTTCACACTAGCAAAAAGAAGCAAAACCTACAAAAGACAAAAATATCTCATACCCTACCATCATTATATATAAATGTAAAGCAAAGTTGCATAATAAATATAGGGTACTTAGTGAACTATTTTTGATCAAAAAAAGTATACAAGCCGTCCCACCAGCGGCAAGGTGACCCTAAATTGGGACGGTACCTATACTGTCTATATTAAAAACCTTACTGTATATCAAAGTTGAAGCAATGCATATAAAAGGGTAGACAAATAGGACCGGGTCCCAACTCCAGACCACCTAGGCCCGTGGTAAGCTACATATATACTAATCAGCTCAACAAAGGGGATGCCACACCCTTAAATTGCACAGAATGCAAACAAGACAAAAAACCAAGCAATGTGAACTGAGGTCTAAGATGGTAGACATGCAAGAAATAGGAGCATGTTCACACTAGCAAAAAGAAGCAAAACCTACAAAAGACAAAAATATCTCGTGGAACCCTTGCCTCCATCTCCTCAGGCGGAGGGTAATGGCTCCCAGAAACAAAAGGAGGACTGGTGCCAGAAACTCCACGTGGGTGCTGACTCCACTCCCCTGCACCAAAAACAAGGAGTCTACCGGGTGGTGCAGGAGTACGAGAGAGTCTTTAGTAAGCACCCGCTAGACTTCGGCAGAGTAAAAGGGATAGAACACCACATCCCCACAGGGAGCCACCCACCGATAAAAGAGAGGCACAGACCTGTACCCCCTGCACATTATCAGAACGCAAAGGGCATGCTAAGAGAGATGAAGGAAGCTGGGGTCATTAGAGATAGCTGTAGCCCCTGGGCAGCCCCCTTGGTTCTGGTGAAAAAGAAAGACGGCACCATGAGAATGTGCGTGGACTATAGACAACTCAACCGTATCACCCACAAAGACGCATATCCGCTGCCTAGAATAGAAGAGTCTTTAGCCGCACTAAAATCAGCTAACTTCTTTTCTACTTTGGACCTTACTAGCGGGTACTGGCAGGTTCCTGTGGCAGAGGCTGACAAGGAGAAGACCGCCTTCACCACCCCGAAGGGACTGAGTGAGTTCAACTGTATGCCTTTCGGGCTCTGCAACGCACCAGGGACCTTCCAGCGGCTGATGGAATGCTGTCTAGGGCACCGAAACTTCGAGACGGTCCTCCTTTACCTGGACGACGTGATCGTCTATTCGAAGACCTACGAGGACCACCTAAAGCACCTGGCGTTCGAAGCCCTGGCAGGCTATGGCCTGAAAGTGAAACCATCGAAGTGCCACCTGCTGAAACCAAAGGTCCAGTACCTAGGGCACGTGGTAAGCGCGGAAGGAGTGGCCCCCGACCCTGACAAGGTCACGGCAATCAAGAGCTGGCCAAGCCCCTTGAACATCAAAGAGGTGAGACAGTTTCTCGGGTTGGTAGGCTACTACCGAAGGTTCATCCCCGGGTTCACTAAGATGGCAGCTCCTATGCAGGACCTCCTGATCGGACAGTCTAAGTCCAGGAGTCAAAAGCCACCCTTCAAGTGGGATAAACCGGAAGAGGAGGAGTCCTTCCGCCAGCTAAAGATGGCCCTCACGGGGGATGAGATCCTGGCCTACCCTGATTATGGCCAGCCTTTTATTCTCCACACGGACGCCAGTAATGTGGGACTGGGAGCCGTACTGTCCCAAAACCAACTGGGCAGAGAACGGGTGATCGCGTACGCCAGCCTGAAGCTGAGGCCCACCGAGAGGAACCCGGAGAATTACAGCTCCTTCAAGCTAGAATTCTTGGCGGTGGTGTGGGCCGTGACGGAACGCTTCAAGCATTACCTGGCCTCCGCAAAGTTCACCGTGTACACGGACAACAACCCGTTGACACACCTGGACAATGCAAGACTGGGTGCCCTAGAACAGAGGTGGATGGCCCGTCTCTCCAACTATGACTTCGTGATCAAGTACCGGGCCGGCAAAACCAATGCTAACGCTGACGCCCTATCAAGAATGCCTCACTTACCTGAAGGTGACGAAGACCCAGAAGAGCTGGAGGAGGTAGAACTCCCCGCGTTTCACCGGTATGGAGCCGCTCAATACTCCCACCGCGTGAAGGAGGAGGATCTAACAACCGTGATGATCAATCCCCTACCTCACCACAGCTGGGCCGAGACCCAAGATAGTGACCCTGCCATCCGCCTGGTGAAAGATCTGCTGACCCAGGAAGATGCCCGCAGAGATCCAGATGCCCCAGAGGAAGCCAGGCAGCTATGGAAAGAGAAGAGCAAGCTGTTCCTCTACTAAGGCAAGTTGTGCAGAAGGATTGTCAACCACCGGACGCACGAGCTGACCTGGCAAGTCGTGGTCCCAAGGCGAGATGCAGCTATGGTCCTGGGGGCTTACCAAGACAGAGCGGGACACTTCGGTTGGAAGAAACTGGAGTTCCTACTAAGAGGAAGGTTCTTTTGGGTCGGCATGAGAGGAGCTGTAGAAAAGTGGTGCAGAGTAGTGTTGAGCCACCCCCGTAGTGTTCGGGTTCGGTTCGGTTCGTCGAACACCGTCGAACACCATTAAAACCAATGGCAGGCAAACAAAAACACATAGAAACACATAGAAAACACCTTCAAAGGTGTCCAAAAGCTGACAAACTGCTCAGAAGACGCTCTCTTTAAAAAAGCCGGCCGGCAATTCATCAGCGGCATACACCGGTACCCGACAATTTAGACAAGAAGGAATAGAGCATCACACATAGATTAGATAGATAGAAACATGTCAGTCACACATATAAGAAGCACAGTGACAGTGTTGCTTACTGTACTTGTCATTTAGTGTAAAGCATTTATTTAAAAAAATAATAGTGTTTTCATGCACCGTCTCTTTAAGAAAGCCGGCCGGCAATTCAGCAGCGATACCTGACAATTTATAACAGACAGAATAGAGCTTCACACATAGATTAGATAGATAGAAACATGTCAGTCACATATATATGAAGTACAGTGACAGTGTTGGTTACTGTACTTGTCATTTAGTGTTAAAATAAAGGATTTATTAAAAAAAAAATTGGCGTGGGGTTCCCCGTAATTTTAGTCTCTAGCGGAGGTTAAGCAGACAGCTGGGGCAGATGTTTGAAGCCTGGGAAGGGGGTAATACTCATGGAGCTTCCCAGGCTACTAATATCAGCCCCCAGCTGAATACCTAGCCTTTACTAGCTATATAAATGGGGGACCCCCCCAAAAAAATGACGTGGGGTCCCCCCTATTTTAATAGCTAGCAAAGGCTAGGCAGACAGCTGGGGGCTGATATTAATAGCCCAGGAAGGGTGCCATGAATATTGGCCCCCTCCCAGGCTAGAAACACCAGCCGTCAGCCGCCCCAGAAATGGCGCATCCATAGGATGCGCCAATTCTGGCACTTAGCCTCGCTCTTCCACGCTGCCCTGATGCGGTGGCAGGGGGTAATAGGGCTGGGGTTGATGTCAGCTTATAATGCCAGCTGACATCAAGTCCAGGTTAGTAATGGAGAGGCGTCTATAAGACACCCCCATTACTAACCCCATAGTCAAAGTTAAAAAAAAAACCACAAACACCCAGAATAAAGTCCTTTAATTGAAATAAAGACACAATTCTTTATTGTTCTAAATTAATCCATACTTACCATCACGCCCATTCCAGCTGAAGCCAACGATCTCCTGCAATAAAAGAAAAATAATAAAGCAACCTCATCCTTACCTTTCCATGGTTCCCACGATGGCTCCAGCTCTGCTACATAGAGATGACAGGCTGGACCGCAGCAGAAAGCTGCCATCCAGCCTGTCATCCCGCAGACACTGAGAAGCGCAGGCATGCTTGCGCTCCTCAGTGTCTCTCTGTGACGGCATAAAGATGAGCCGAGGTCATGTCCAATGAACTCAGCTCACCTCATGTACGTCACTGACAGCGTGGGAGAATTCTCACACTAAAGCGCTGAGTGCAGGAGAATTTTCCCACGCTGTCAGTGACGTGCATGAGGCTGATATTTAAATTTGGCGCACAAATCGGTGATTGGTCGCGGGCAGCGTCCGCGACCAATCAGCACGGTAGTGTTTAACTTTGGCGGCAAGATCAGTGATTGGTCGCGCGCCAAGACCGCGACCAATCACCGATTTGGGCGCCACATTTAAATATCGGCCGCGACCAATCAGCACAGCGTTGTTTAAATGTGGATCCAAGATCGGTGATTGGTCGCGGCCTATATTTAAATTTGGCGCACAAATCTGTGATTGGTCGCGGGCAGCGTCCGCGACCAATCAGCACAGTAGTGTTTAACTTTGGCGGCAAGATCAGTGATTGGTCGCGGTCAAGACGGCGACCAATCACCGATTTGTGCGGCACATTTAAATAGCGGCCGCGACCAATTGGATGTCAGCGCCGCTCCCCGGTCCTCCCTTCACATCCTAGCCGCTGATGTCCCCACAGTACCCGCATGGTGTTACAAAGGTCCGGACATTTGTGTTAAAAATCGCTGATTGGTCGCTGGCGCTGCCCGCGACCAATCACCGATTTGGGCGCCAAATTTAAATATCCTCCGCGACCAATCACCCATCTTGGCTCCACATTTAAACACCGCTGTACTGATTGGTCGCGGACGCTATTTAAATGTGGCACAGCACAGCGGTGTTTAAATGTGGAGCCAAGATTGGTGATTGGTTGCGGCCGATATTTAAATTTGGCGCCCAAATCGGTGATTGGTCGCGGGCAGCGCCCGTGACCAATCAGCGATTTTTAACACAAATGTCCAGATCTTTGTAACACCATGCGGATACTGTGGGGACATCAGCGGCTAGGGTGTCAAGGGAGGACCGGGGAGCGGCGCTGCAGGTCGAGATACTTCTGCTGCGAGCAGTCGCTCATCTCCCAGCTTCTCGCAACGGAAGTATCCGACCAGGCAGCGGCGCTCCCCGGTCCTCACCAATACGATTAGCTGATTGGTCGCGCTCTCCGCACGCGACCAATCACTGATCTTGGCGCTAAAGTTAAACACCGCCCTGCTGATTGGTCGCGGACGCTGCCTGCGACCAATCACCAATTTGGGCGCCACATTTAAATAGCGGCCGCGACCAATCAGCGAGCTTGGCGCCAAATTTAAACAACGCTCTGCTGATTGATCGCGGTCGCCGTCCGCGACCAATCAGTAGTATTGGCGCCAAATTTAAACCCTGCTCGGCTGATTGGTCACGGTTGCCGGCCGCGACCAATCAGCAGTATTGGCGCCAAATTTAAACCCCGCTCTGCTGATTGGTCGCGATGCCGGCCGCGACTAATCAACATTGTTGCCGCCAAATTTAAACACCGCTCTGCTGAATGGTCGAGGTCGTGACCAATCACCATTATTGGCGCCAAATTTAAACACTGCTTTGCTGATTGGTCGCGACCACAACCTATCAGCATTATTGGTGCAAAATTGAAACCCTGCTCTGCTGATTAGTCGCGACCGCCGGCCGTGACCAATCAGTGATATAGTTGCCAAATTTCAACACCGCTTTGCTGATTGGTCGCGGTTGCTGGCCGCGACCAGTCAGCGATTTTGGCGCCAAATTTAAACACCGCTCTGCTAATTGCGCCGGGTCTGCCGCATACATATTCTAGAATACCCGATGCGTTAGAATCGGGCCACCATCTAGGTTCATGAAATAATTAAAAAAAAAATTGACGTGGGGCTTCGCACTATATTTGTGTCCAGCCAGGTACAGCAGGCAGGAACGGGCTGCCCCCAACCACCAGCTGCCTATTTGTACCTGGCCGGACACAACAATATAGGGAAGCCCTTTTTTTCTTAATTATTTCATGAATTTCATGAAATAATTAAAAAAAAAAATACGTGGGGCTTCGCCCTATTTTTGTGTCCAGCCAGGTACAACTAGGCAGCTGGGGGCTGGAATCTGCAGCGCAGGGAGGCCCAAGCTTTCTGGGTCCCCCCAGCTGCAAAATTGCAGTCCGCAGCCACCCCGGAAAATGGCGCATTCATAGAAGCGCCATCTTCTGGTGCTGTACCCAACTCATCCAGGGCCCTGGTGTGGTGGCTCACTGGGTAATAAAGGGGTTAAGGCCAGCTTGGCATTATCAGCTGGCCCTAAGCCCGAAATTCATGGGGTCACGCTAATATTAGACATGACCACTATGAATTTCTAGTAAAGTATTTAAAAAAAACACAACACCCAAAAAAAGTCCTTTAATTGAAATAAACACACAATTCTTTATTGTTCTAAATTAAACCATACTTACCGCCACGCCCATTCCAGCTGAAGCCAACGATCTCCTGCAATAAAAGTAAAATAATAAAGCAACCTCATCCTTACCTTTCCAGGGTTCCCAGGACAGCTTCAGCTCTGCTACATCGAGATGACAGGCTGGACCGCAGCAGAACGCTGCCATCCAGCCTGTCATCCCGCAGACACTGAGAAGAGCAGGCATGCTTGCGCTCCTCAGTGTCTGGCTGTGACGGCATCCAGATGAGCCGAGGTCATGTCCAATGAACTCAGCTCACCTCATGCACGTCACTGACAGCGTGGAAGAATTCTCCTGCACTCAGCGCTTCAGCGTGAGAATTCTCCCACGCTGTCAGTGACGTACATGAGGTCAGCTGAGTTCAATGTATATGAATGAGCTCACCTCATGCACGTCACTGACAGCGTGGGAAAATTCTCCTGCACTCAGCGCTTCAGCATGAGAATTTTCCCACGCTGTCAGTGACGTGCATGAGGTGAGCTCATTCATGTTCAATGAACTCGGCTCACCTCATGCACGTCACTGACAGCGTGGGAAAATTCTCACGCTGAAGCGCTGAGTGCAGGAGAATTCTCCCACGCTGTCAGTGACGTACATGAGGTGAGCTGAGTTCATTGGACATGACCTCGGCTCATCTGGATGCCGTCACAGCGAGACACTGAGGAGCGCAAGCATGCCTGCGCTTCTCAGTGTCTGCGGGATGACAGGCTGGATGGCGGCGTTCTGCTGCGGTCCAGCCTGTCATCTCGATGTAGCAGAGCTGAAGCTGTCCTGGGAACCATGGAAAGGTAAGGATGAGGTTGCTTTATTATTTTACTTTTATTGCAGGAGATCGTTGGCTTCAGCTGGAATGGGCGTGATGGTAAGTATGGCTTAATTTAGAACAATAAAGAATTGTGTCTTTATTTCAATTAAAGGACTTTATTCTGGGTGTTTGTGTTTTTTTTAACTTTGACTATGGGGTTAGTAATGGGGGTGTCTGATAGACGCCTCTCCATTACTAACCTGGGCTTGATGTCAGGTGGCATTATAAGCTGACATCAACCCCAGCCCTATTACCCCACTGCCACCGCTACAGGGCAGTGGGAAGAGCGAGGCTAAGTGCCAGAATTGGCGCATCCTATGGATGCGCCATTTCTGGGGCGGCTGACGGCTGGTGTTTCTAGCCTGGGAGGGGGCCAATATTCATGGCACCCTTCCTGGGCTATTAATATCAGCCCCCAGCTGTCTGCCTAGCCTTTGCTAGCTATTAAAATAGGGGGGACCCCACGTCATTTTTTTTTGGGGGGGGGTCCCTCATTTTAATAGCTAGTAAAGGCTAAGTATTCCGCTGGGGGCTGATATTAGTAGCCTGGGAAGCTCCGTGGGTATTACCCCCTTCCCAGGCTTCAAACATCTGCCCCAGCCGTCTGCTTAACCTCCGCTAGAGACTAAAATTATAGGGGAACCCCACGCCAATTTTTTTTTAATAAATCCTTTATTTTAACACTAAATGACAAGTACAGTAATCAACACTGTCACTGTACTTCATATATATGTGACTGACATGTTTCTATCTATCTAATCTATGTGTGATTCTCTATTCTTTCTATTCCAAATTGTCGGGTACCGCTGCTGAATTCCCGGCCGGCTTTTTTAAAGAGACGGTGCATGAAAACACTATTATTTTTTTTGATAAATCCTTTACACTAAATGACAAGTACAGTAAGCAACACCGTCACTGTACTTCATATATATGTGGCTGACATGTTTCTATCTATCTAATCTATGTGTGAAGCTCTATTCTTTCGGTTCTAAATTGTGGGGTACCGGTGTATGCCGCTGCTGAATTGCCGGCTTTTCATGTTTCACTGTGAGCACTGTTCCCATCGATTTGGGCAATCACTCTAATGCCACAACCACCATGGCTGTGGCATTACAGTGAGTGGCAGACAATCCCTGCATGATTGGTGCTCTAAATAGCGCCAGACATGCAGGACACGCTTTTGGTGCACGAACAGTTATTGAACATAACCTCGAACAGCCGAATTTTTTGCAAATCGTTCGGGTTCGTCGAACAACTCGAACACCGCCCAAAACAGCTCGAATTTGAGATTGGCGAACAGTTCTAGTCGAACACCGCTCATCTCTAGTGCAGAGACTGTGGCCCTTGTCACCTGAGGAGGAAGGACCGCACCAGCCAGAAGACACCCTTGAGGCCCATCGTCACCACGCAGCCTCTTGAGCTGGTAGCTCTGGACCACGTCAAATTGGCTCCAAGCCGGTCTGGATACATCTATGCCCTGACAATCGTGGACCACTATTCCCGTTTTCTAGTGGTGGTCCCGGTAAAGGACTTGACAGCCCAAACAGCGGCCAGAGCCTTCCAGCAATACTTCTGCCGTCCACACGGGTATCCGGAACAGGTCCTGACAGACCAGGGTCCAGCGTTCGAGGCTGAAATCTTCCAGGAGTTCTGCAACCTCTATGGCTGTAAGAAGATTCGGACAACGCCTTACCGCCCCCAAACCAACGGGATGTGTGAGAAGATGAACAATATAGTCATTGATCTCCTGAAGACGTTGCCCCTGGAGGAACGCAGCCTGTGGCCAGAAAAACTGCCGGACCTAATAGACTTATACAACAATATCCCGGTGAATGCTACAAACTGCATCCCTGCTTACCTGATGCGAGCTAGACCAGGTAAGCTGCCCGTAGACCTGGAGATGGGAGTCCTAATACCTGAGGACACCTCCCCGGATGCGGACTGGGATAAGGAAAGGCAACTGCAGTACAAGAAGGTACAGGAGAGTGTGGAGAAGAGCCTGGCCCAGGTGAGAGAGAGGCAAGAAAAACTCTTCAATCAACACGCCCCTGCTGGTCCCCTAGAACCTGGTGAGCAAGTCCTAAAGCGAAAAAGAAGGCTACATAAGTTGGACGACCAGTGGGAAAGGGAACCCTACACCGTACTGCAGTCTGACCACGACAACCCAAAGGTGTGCGTGATCACCAAGGCCGGAGGAGAAACCACTAGCACCGTCTCCAGAGACCACCTCAAAAGATGCCCCGAGCAACTCCGTAGTTGATTGATGATCTGCAATTGATCAGAGCTCTGGCTCAAAACCTGTTTCTCTTCCTGTACGTCCTGGTGGCCATGGTCCTTGCAGAGTTCAGACTTGTTTTTTTGCTGCCGTTGCTTGCGTTTTCCCTGTCTCGTCCGCCGTCGGTGTCGCTCGTTTCTGAGCTTAAAAAATCATCACTACGCCCTACACTTGATGAGGATCCCCCTTCTATAAACTTTGTAGAGGAAAATCTGCGCAGGTTACCCCTGTGCTTCCATTTATAAGCTTGACCCCTGTCATAATCAGCCTTATCACGATTAAGTTTGGCTCTTTTTCTCTCCATGGTGTCCTTATCAAGACGATCAATGGTGTCCCTCAAATTAATTTGGAAAGGCATTACTAATTTATTAAGATCAAATTTAGACATCTGTGTTTCCAATGATTTTATTCGGATTTTCAGTGTCTGAAATAATTCCCTGTCATGCTGAATTAACATGTTGATGAGGATATTAGAGCACTGTGATAGACCCGACTCCCATGTGGACTTGAATTCCGGGGAAGGTTCCCAGGCCGGAAAAATCTGGACTCTCAGTCCACGAGGAAAAATGGAGAGTCTTGGGGCCAAAGGGGGGTAGCGTTGTCCTTTGGCCCCGGGACATGTATACTACTGAAGTACATAGGCAGTTGAATAATAGCAGATTTTATCTGAGGTTAACCCTCGGATCTGACTCAGATTTTCTTGGCTAAATTTGAACGATTGATCCTTAAGGCCTTTTCCATGGGGATTATCAATAAACAGGAGAAGGACTTCATGATGGTGAGGAAACCAACTATTCCTACTTTCTACATATTGCCTAAAGTGCATAAAGACCTGGTTTGTCCGCCCGGACGACCCATTGTGTCAGGCATAGGAAGTATCTGTGAAAAAGCATGCATTTATGTAGATTTTTTCTTGCAGCCACTTGCCACCAGCCTTCCTTCTTATCTCAGAGACTCTTCCCATCTAATACAGTCTCTCAACTCCCTAAGTTTACCTGACCAGTTCCTGCTCATTACTGTTGATGTTGAATCGCTGTATTCCAATATAGCTCACCAGGATGGCATAGCAGCGGTCTTGCACTTTCTTCAATTCCATTCCAGCAGCACTAATAAATTGCGAGTTACAGGCCTCCAAAAAATGAAGCCTAACCCACGCAATTCAGATCATACTAGGGACCTTTTGAGGACAGAATCCAGGTGGATCTTTACACTTGACACAGTGGCCCCAAAGGGCATAAATGAGGATCTCTCATTTACTGGTTACTTGGCTTAAATTTCCATGGTGTCCTTATAAGCAGTACTCTGTTTATTTTGGGGGTGCATGTGCACCTCCTTTAAATTCCATTCCAGCAGCTTTAATATCAATATTTTTTAGATTCTACCCAGTTCCCCAGGGTTAGTTTCTTATTGGACCCTAATGTTTGATGTAGTGGCTATGAGGGGCACGAATGAGTATTTTCCACTTCTGACTTTTCCAGACTCCCATGGTGTTCTTATATGTGGAATCTTGCCCACTATTGGGGTTTTGATTCACCTTTTTCTTTTTTCCCTCCCATGGGGCCAACTTGTGCAGTTCCATTAGTTTATTGCTTATTTCTTGTATTTGTGATTGTTTAGCTGTGTGCATCTTTTCACATACTTGCACACAGTCTCATATGCATTTATATGTCTTGTCTTTTATCTTAGTAAAGGAAGGGGAGGGAAGGAGAGGGGAGGATGGAAAGGGGAAGGAAAAGAAGGGGAAGGGGAAGGAGAAGGAAGGGAAGGGAGAAAGAAAGGAAGAGAAAAAAGGAAAAAGAGGGAAAGGAGAGAGTTTTATTTTAAATGGGATTTTTTTTTTTTGTTGTTGTTGTTTTATGTCTGTCTGGTCAGTGAGTCTTATATGTCCAGGTCTGTATTCTGTTATGTGATGCATCTTTGTATCTATCTTTGTATCTATGCATGTTTGGTGATTGTCCTCAGATCATATACTGACTTCTTAGTATTCCTGGTTTGGACTGCAATTCTTTCTTTCCTTTTTTTTTTGATTAATGCTAGCACTTTCTTGTGTGATCACTATTATTCTCTGCAGCGGACGCGCTGCTCCTGGGGTTTTTGCGTTCCATCGTGGAACGCAAGCCTCTTCTTTATTATGACTACGTGCATAGTTCATTGCTCTGCGTGTTTACCCTTCTGACTGGATATGACGTTTACTTTACTTCCACCCCCGTTCCACCGTATGGTACGGGTGGGACGCACCTTTGACAATAATAGCTTCAGGGCTGTATTTGGCGCCCTCTGCTTTGGACCGGATATGACGTTTAACCCATTTCCGTTTGCGTTCCACGTGGACTGGGTGGAACACATTCTGATGAGAACAGGCCTGTCTACACACCATAGGGAGACAAACACTCACCTGAAACTAGTCACACCATTTGGGATCAACTATATAACACACACATGTGCTCTTAGACAACATACCCCTGACGAAGCTGCGTCTGAGCAGCGTAACGCGTAGGGTCTCTGGTGCCAGCAGGTCATTATTCTTCCATAGATTTTTTATTTCCTTATTTTCTTGACTTGACCCCTCAGGAATGCCTGGCTTGTTATTTATATGTGGATCAACTGTGCCACGTCATATATGACTTTGGTGACACAATCTGGCCAATACCTCTAAAATCTGGGCCCCCATTGCCAATAGACCATCTCTCCTACTCATTCCTTGATTCGCTTATATTATTTAGGGGGGTTTGGTTTGTCATAAACACATGGTTTCCAGGACAGCTTCAGCTCTGCTACATCGAGATGACAGGCTGGATCGCAGCAGAACGCTGCCATCCAGCCTGTCATCCCGCAGACACTGAGAAGCGCAGGCATGCTTGCGCTCCAAGGTGTCAGGCTGTGACAGCATAAAGATGAGCCGAGTTCATGTCCAATGAACTCAGCTCACCTCATGCACGTCACTGACAGCGTGGGAAAATTCTCCTGCACTCAGCGCTTCAGCGTGAGAATTTTCCCACGCTGTCAGTGACGTGCATGAGGTGAGCTCATGTCCAATGAACTCAGCTCACCTCATGTACGTCATTGACAGCGTGGGAGAATTCTGACGCTGAAGCGCTGAGTGCAGGAGAATTTTCCCACGCTGTCAGTGACGTGCCTGAGGTGAGCCGAGTTCATTGGACATGAGCTCGGCTCATCTTTATGCCGTCACAGCGAGACACTGAGGAGTGCAAGCATGCCTGCGCTTCTCAGTGTGTGCGACATGGCAAGCTGGATGGCAGCGTTCTCCTGCTATCCAGCCTGTCATGTGAATGTAGCAGAGCTGAAGCTGTCCTGGGAACCATGGAAAGGTAAGGATGAGGTTGCTTTATTATTTTACTTTTATTGCAGGAGATCGTTGGCTTCAGCTGGAATGGGCGTGATGGTAAGTATGGTTTAATTTAGAACAATAAAGAATTGTGTCTTTATTTCAATTAAAGGACTTTATTCTGGGTGTTTGTGTTTTTTTTTAACTTTGACTATGGGGTTAGTAATGGGGGTGTCTTATAGACATCTCTCCATTACTCACCTGGGCTTGATGTCAGCTGGCATTATAAGCTGACATCAACCCCAACCCTATTACCCCCTGCCACCGCTACAGGGCAGTGGGAAGAGCGAGGCTAAGTATTTGATTTGGGCAATCACTGTAATGCCACAACCACCATGGCTGAAGCATTACAGTGAGTGGCAGACAATCCCTGCATGATTGGTGCTCTAAATAGCGCCAGACATGCAGGACACGCTTTTGGTGCACGAACAGTTATCGAACATAACCTCGAACAGCTGAATTTTTTGCAAATCGTTCGGGTTCGTCGAACAACTCGAACACCGCCCAAAACAGCTCGAATTTGAGATTGGCGAACAGTTCTAGTCGAACACCGCTCATCTCTAGAAGTGACTGCTGCACGCAATGTTGATGGAAAACAGATCAAGCAACTGACAGAATCTATGGATGGAGGCTGCTGAGTGTCATCATAAAGAAAGGTGACTATATTCATCACTCATTTTTTTGGTTTTTGTTTTTGCATGTCAAAAATGTTTGTTTCTAAATTTTGTGCACTGATATTGGTTTATCTGGTGAAAATAAACAAGTGAGATGGGATTATATTTGGTTTTTATTAAGTTGCCTAATAATTCTGCACAGTAATAGTTACCTGCACAAACAGATATCCTCCTAAGATAGCCAAATCTAAAAAAAAAACACTCCAACTTCCAAAAATATTAAGCTTGGATATTTATGAGTCTTTTGGGTTGATTGAGAACATAGTTGTTGATCAATAATAAAAATAATCCTCTAAAATGCAACTTGCCTAATAATTCTGTACACAGTGTATATGTATACTATGTATGGGATGGGTTATGTTACGCACACACCCGGACTGACTGACGTGAGCATGATTAGTGATCCCACTGGACCATGAACCGAGGAGTGCCTGGAGGGGTGTAACTAAGTATCAACTCAGTCCGACCAAGGTCACACGGCGGCTCAGTCGACTCCGTGAACCAGGGAGGAACTGAGCAGAGGGACCAGGTGCTACTCTAGGTCAGACCCCTGTCACAGCTGTTGACCCACACCGGGGAATGCAGGAACAGGCAGGTTAGGCTGGCATACAGACTGGTGGGTACTGGCAGGCACCGCTGGTATGCAGACAGGTGGGTATTGGCAGGCACGGCTAGTATGCAGACAGGTGGACACTGGCAGGCACGGCTGGCATGCAAACAGGTGGGAACTGGCAGGCACGGCTGGCATGCAGACAGGCGGGTACTGGCAGGTAGGAACACAGGCAGGACAGGGACCAGTACAGACTGGGACACAGGAACAGAGCCGCAGGTGCGGTAGACGAGCAGAGCAAAACCCGCAGATGCGGTAGACAAGCAGAGCAGAGCAAAACCCGCAGATGCAGTAAACAAGCAGAGCAGAGCAAAACCCGCAGGTGCGGTGAACAAGCTGAGCAGAGCGAATAAGCTGAGCAGAGCGAAACCGCAGGTGCGGTGAACAAGCAGAGCAGAGTGAAACCGCTGGTGCGGTGAACAAGCAGAGTGGAGCAGAACTAAACCGCCGGTGCGGTGGACAAGCAGAGCGGAGCGAAACCGCAGGTGCGGTGGACAAGCAGAACGGAGCAAAACCGCAGGTGCGGTGAGCAAGCAGAGCGAAACCGCCGGTGCGTTGAACAAGCAGAGCAGAGCGAAACCCAAGGTGCGGTGAACAAGCAGGTTAGAGAAAAAACGCAGGTGCGGTGAACATGACGCACCCCCTGGGCCATATTCTTTAGGGGAATACCCGGAGCCGGATCAGATGGGGGTTGTAGTCTCCGAGTGGCTGTGACCCGGTCCGTGCCCAGGGTGTCAAGCTCAGAGTATGTGGCAGTCCTACAGATGTTACAAAGTTCGTTATGTCGACTACGCCACCCGTTGGATTGCGGTCACTACGGCCGCCGCTGCAGCAGGGTCCGCTGAGGCTGATGGTGTTGGTGCAGCTTTAGATAGTATAACCCCCAACGGGAGGGGTATGGCCTCAGGGGGTCAGGTGCAGAGGATGGGGGTTGTGGTGGTGCAGCGTAGATGATAATTAAAGACAGAGTCGGGTTGTGCAGTTCAGGGTGTTTACTTACTGCAGATATTCCGGTCACTCCGGCCTTGAGTGACCACCCGAGCCGTGCTGCGTCCACCAGGTCCTGGATTCAGCCAACCCCCAAGCAAGTCCGGAGCGTGTCCCTGAGCCCTCCTTCTTGTCCTTTCTTCTGGCCGTCCCCACCAGGGATCCACCTAGGTCCAGCTCCCTCGGGCCTTCTGTTGGGAGACCCTTGGCCTTGGGTTCCCTGACCCTACACGTGGTTTGCCTTAAGGGTGGATGTGGTGGGTGGCCGTGGCAGATCCTGCCCACGGCCTCCGGTCTCTGGCTGAGGTATGCTTTAGCCCCCACCAGTTTGGGATCCGGTACCCTGTTGCCAACTCTTCACCCTAGGGTTGTACTTGGGTTCTCAGAGTTCCTTCTGTCTCCCCCTCTGGGTCTTTCTTGCTCTCCTCTCTCACTCTCTCTGGGCCTGGGGCTGCTCTTCTCCTCTGCTCTGCTCTTCAGGTTATACTCTGACAGACTGACCTCACTCTGCAAAAGACTGACTGACCCTGATCTTAGATGGTGCCCACCTTAAATACTCCCTCTATGTGTGAGCTCAGGTGACCAGCACCCAATGAGCTCCTATCTTTACCCAGGCTGCTCCCCCTATCTGCCCCTACACTACTGGGATGTACCACCCCCCTCCCACTCCAGCCAGGAACAGACTCGGTCGTACCTGCACATTTCTAAGTGGGAGTACCGTTGGTCTGTTCCTCGGAAATGGGATGTGTGTAGTGCATGCAGCTAACCGAGCTCAGTCCCACACTCCATCCTTACCCGGGAGTGGAATATCACACCTCTGGGTTGAGGTGCAATACCCCTGTAGCAGCCGAATCCTCAGGGTGCTACAAACAAGCAGAACAAGATACACACAAGGTACTTACAATGAAGTAGCGAGTGTACACAAAACTCACAAACAGAAGTTCAGAGACAACGAGTTGGAGTTAGGTGCTGGTTCAGACACTGCCGGAAAAGGGAAGGTTCGGACATAGAGAGAAACAGGTAACGGGCTAGGACACAGTTCAGACAGGAACTGAACCAGGAACAAGATACAGGAAGAAGCCTGGGAACTCAGCCCCCAGGGTGGCGAAAACAGACTAGAAGTCACAGATACAGGCAACAGGCCTGGGTATACAGCCCCCAGGGTGGCGGAACAGACGAGAAGTCACAGATACAGCTAACAGGCCTGGCTATACAGCCCCCAGGGTGGCGGAAACAGACAAGATACAGGACAGGACCTGGCAACTCAGTTGCACAGAACACACTGAATGAAAGTGTTGCTCAGGCACCCCCTACAGGGTGGAGGGGGTCTAAATATCCAGTGACTCACAGCAATAGGCTGGGGAGGCACCAGGAGTGCGCACACAGTAACTATAAGAATTAGGCAGTAGCTGCGCCGCCGCCCTAAGCAATCAGACAAGAGACACAGTATGTACTGGAGCAAAGTGGGCCACCTGGATTGATAGGTAAGATGGCAGTCTTGCATGGTGGGAGGTGGTAAGCCATGCCAGCACGCCGCCTGGGATGTTACAGGTTACTTAGCTATATACGCTATATGTGCTCCCAAGCAGCGGGTGCTGAAGGCATCTGTCATCATTGTTCCCTGCTGGATTATCACCTGCAGGGGAGAATGTTGACAGTTGTGTTCTGCCCCTCCTGTGTCCTGTATGTGTAAAAATAAGAATAAAATGAAAAACACTTATACTCACCTGTCCGATATACTGTCCCACGCTGTAATTAATTTAACCAACAATTCTGCATCAGTGAGTGGTGTCCTGTCACTCAGTGAGCTCAGCACAGGTCAGGGACCCGCTGGCTGCAGCGAGTCATTCTCCTCAGCGTATGACGTCGCTTCAAGCCACTGCAGACGCTGATGCAGAATTGTCGGACAGGTGAGTATAATGTGTTTTTTATTTTATTCTTATTTTTACACTTTCTGGACACAGCAGGGGCACAATATAACTGTCCACATTGTTCCCTGCTGGTGCTGAGCTCAGCACCTGCAGGGGACAATGATGAGAGTTGCCTTCAACACCCAGTGCCTAGGAGCAGCGCAAACTGTACCGCTGATTCCCAGGCACCGGTATGGGTGATTTGGTTGCAACTCGTATGCCACACAGGTAGACACAGATATCTCCGCTACTGTTTTTTTCCAGTACCGGAAATATCAGGACATGTGAAAGAGGCCTTATATTCATATTGTTGATAGACAGAATATGCACCCTTTTTCATCTATGGGGCAGTTCACATATCCATTTTTTTTTTTTGCATATAGTAACAAACATTGATAAAATTCTGATCCATCCCTTTGATAAAGTTTATTTTGTTTTTTAATGTTCCAGAAAAGTACAGATGTCTGAATGAGGCCTAAGGATCTGTTCAAACATTGCAGATTTTTTTGTGGAGGATTTCCATAGAAAATCGGAGCAGATTAGCAAAAATCCGCAAGAAAATCCTCAACAGCAAATTTGCATTGTGTGATTTTGGTGCTGATCTTTCTGGTAATTCACTGTGGAAAATAAAAAGAAATAAACTTGCTGACAGTTGTAGTCTCTCTGATATTGCACTCCTATTATGATGATTTAGTTACCCGACCGGTGTCTGCACTGTCACTTGCTGGTGCTTTGCCCTCAGATACCACAGTCAGTCTTGGCCGTGGCACCTTGATATAATAAAGATACGGTGAATGCACAGGCATCAAAAAATGGTTATGGATTCACTATTTTTTTTCCCATCATCCGGTTTCTCCCTATAAAAATGGAACAAGAGTAAATCTTTACATTCCATGAGACACAGAAGTGGTTCTAACACAGAATGACATCAATGTGATGGTGCAGATACTGCCATTATGTTCACAGCATCACCAGCAGGAGGAGGAGGATGGTGGTGATAACAGCTGCACTCCTGCAACTGCCGAGATTGGAGGAAAGTCGGATCCAGAGATGTCTTGTAGACATGATGGGACTCGCTTCACTATACAGGTAGCATGAGATCAAATAAAAGGATCTGGCCTGTCTCTGGAAAAAGTGTTTTCAACATTATTTGCAGTAGAGGCAAGAGAGCCTTTAAGAGAATTCTTACAGGATGCTTCAAAGATGGAGAGAGATTGCCATCTGCTGGTCTGGAACAGTCAAGAGGAACCAAGATGTGCAAGGGAAGTTGAAGGGGGAGCAGATTTAGATGCTGGACCCAATCAGGTGACTTCCAGGAAGGAGTTCCTGGGTATAAGAGGACAGCGCGCCAAGGCTGAGCTGGTTTTGGCGCCAAGCAACAGAGAGGTGCAGACGTGCTCCCTCCGTGCTGAGAAGCCCCGCGTGGCAGGCCTAAGCCAGAGGCCTTCGAGGTGCCACAGCCGGACACCGCTGGATGAGCTCCGGATCCCTCACAGATGTGCCCCGAGTGCTGTGCCTACTGAGGAGAGTCGGAACCTGCTTGTGGTGCTGAGTGAGTTTGCGAAACCTGACGTCGCCCACCGACAGAGAAGGTCTGGACCCCCTTATCCACGGCTTGAGAGACTGCCTCCAACGGCCAGGAAGAGAGGAGACGGCTGGCCAGGAAAGTCACGCCAGTGAAAGCAGAGGAGCTGCATACGTGAACAGGGCCGTCCCTTCTACTGTTCACTCACTGTGCCGGGGCCAGTTGGGTTTAGGTACTCAGGTTGGGAGGGGAACGGTTGGGGCGGAAGAAGCTAAACGTGATTTGATTGACTTTGTCCGGAAAAGACTTTCAGCCTAGCGGGAATAACCGGTGACCCCCGCTATGGCCATATGCAGAGTTAAAGTACTGACGTGGTGACTCCCATGATTGGGTGCACCACACGACCTTGAGAGACTTCGCATTTTATTAATATTTCAAATTACCGTTCATTACCCCTGTTGCCATTCCCTTGTTCAGCGTACCTGTTATATATATATATAAACGGTTTATATTCATCTCTGACTGTCCGCGCCTTGTGTCTCTGTGTGTTGCATCCCGGCACCTGCATTACATATTTACTCCACAAAATGTCAGTGAGTCCCTGACTGTAGCGCATTTCTTGTGGTGGCGCATACAAGCTGAAAAATATCCCAAATTCATTAGGAGGCACAGGCTGTATTGTGTGTTGTACATGTGCATGAGGCTGGAATTTGAACCTGTAAAATGTCTGGAATGGAATTGATTTCCCCTGTAGACCCTAGGCACTACAGTCTGACCCTGATCAGAACATTCGCATTTGGAGTACAGATGTTGGCAGTGATGGGTCAGCACCGGTCTCCTCCTCATCAGAACAATCTCCTGCAGAAGCTTATCCTCAGAGTTAGACACAAGTGCTGAGCTGTCACTGCCATCATGTGTACTCCAAGTGAGGATGCTCTCATATCAATGCAGCTAAACAAAGAGAAGAATTCATCGCACACTCTTGTTTCAGTAATACAAAGAATTTATTACTCCTGTTGTTATTCCCTTGTTTAGAATACCTGTTATATATACAGTACAGACCAAAAGTTTGGACACACCTTCTCATTTAAAGGACAGGCCGGAGTACAGCCACCCCCTCCCCCGCAGGCTTGGACGCAGGCCTGCATGACGATGGGTTGGAGGGACTGGCTAAGACTATTAGCATTGGGAGGGGTTTAACACCCCATTTTCCCCTCTCACAAGGGTGGTGAGTTGTCTCCCCCACATTGTGCTGCGTACCTCATGGCATCCACGGCGCAGCTGTTTGAATCCCTGAGGGCGGCTGCAGAGACCCACCCTGCGGGCTGGCTGGAAGAGCAGGTAGCGGCGATCGTCGGAAGGGGAGCGGGGATGGTGGCGGTGTCAGCACAGCTGGAGCGGCGTTCCCGTCGGGCGCGGCCTCCTGCCAGGCTGTCGCCTGATGTAGCTCCACAGACACAGCGCAGGCGCAGGAGCCCCTCCGGGACCCTCCAGGCCGTGTGCCGGTCAGGAAGCTCAGCAGCAGGCCCCAGTCTGGGAGGAATCCACTCGCCAGCACGTGTCACACGGCGGTTAGTAGGCCGCAGCCTGCGTTCGGGCAGGGGCCTACACGCGCCAGTCCTCTCAACACCAGTGACGTCACGGGGGGTCGCTTCGGCGATGCTCCAGTTGGGCGGCCCGCCTCCTCAGACACAGTGGACAGCAGGATTATCCACGATGGGCAGCAATCGGGCGGTGATAACAGGCAAGTGTTGTTACCGGCCCTTACAGATGGTCTCTGGGCAGCGTTAAATGCAGGATCGGATGCCGATACACAGACCTTGCGGGCAGGGAGCAGGGCGGGCAGGGGGTCGGGTGATATTAATATGTCCCCACATACACAACCCCTTGGTCCTTCTTCAACTCCAGTGCATGTCAGTAACTTTCGGCCTTACAGGGCTGCGTCGGCGGGATCCAGTGCATCGGCGGTGCTCGGGCCTCAAGAGATAGAGGGCCCAACGGGAGGAGTCGGAAGTCGGGATGAACGGCTGGAGTCGGGAATATCGGCTGGGGGGACCACAGCTCCTCCGCAGCCCGGTGAGTTGGGTTCTATGTCTTGTTCGTTATCCCAGAATTTTTTATCCCCAGGTTTAAGTGCTAATTGGGGGTCAGTGGCTGGGGGTACAAGTCAGGAACAGGTTGGGGAGACTGTGAGTGAGGTTTTAGCAAATGTGAGGGAGTTATTGTTGCGTTTGGAAAGGGGTAGTAGTGCTGTTTCGGGCCATTTAGCCGCATGGGTGAGCCCGCAATGGGGCGGGCTGAACAGTTTAGGTAATAGAATTGGGGGCTCGAGCCAATTGCCCGAGCCTGTTTCGGTGTCAGTGCAGACAGAAAAAGAAAAAGAGTGTAGAATTCATTTGGATGATAGGTCTCACGGCGAGGTGTACGTGTGTTTTGCGGGTCCGTTAGGTGCACACCTCAAGAAAGAGGTGAGGGAAAAGATTTGGAAAGATGAGTACGTCAAAAAATTTTCCCTTTTGCCTCTGGTGAAATTTAACTTGGAAAAAAGTAAGAAGGATGAGGAGGAAAAGAAAAGGTGGCGCTTAATCCCACAGACTTTTACGAATTGACTGCAGGCATTCACCATTTTGGCGAGTGTAATAGGTGAAAAAGCACCGGAGAATTGCTCTCCCTTGTTTTGCTATATGGATGCTATTGGGGAAGCTCACAGAACTTATGGGGGTCAAGCATGGCTTCGTTATGACGAACAGTTTCGTCAGAGGAAAGCTATTCGTCCTGCCATAAGATGGGATCAGAAGGGCATTCGCCTTTGGTTACGGGTGATGGCTCCTTCTAGATTAGGGCATTCCTTTCATGGTGGGGCCTGTTTTGCCGGCCATTCCGGGGGTCAATCAAGTGCGCAGGGGAGCGGAGGCACGTCAGGACAAGCGGGTACGCAGAAACCGGGCTTATGCTGGCAGTTCAACGACGGCCAGTGTAAATTTGGGGCCAGCTGCAGGTTCAAGCATCTTTGCTCGCACTGCAGTGGATCATCACACGGTGCTGCCAGATGTTTTAAAAAGAAGGCTAAGCCAGGGGCCAACAATTCTCAAGGGGGAGACACCGGTGAAACTAACCGCGATGCTCCCTTATCTAAGTAGGTTTCCCGATAGGGAAAAAGCTGCAGTGTTAGTTTCAGGTTTTGCTGACGGTTTTAAAATTCCTCCTCCTCCATTCGAGATTGCCCGGGTGTTGAAAAATCTTAGATCAGCAGATCAATATGCCGAGGTGGTTTCTGCTAAGTTACAAAAGGAGGTAGCTTTGGGGCGTATGGCCGGTCCGTTTGCCGATCCTCCTTTTTCGAATTTAGTAGTATCACCATTGGGGGTGGTGCCCAAAAAGGAGCCTAATAAGTTTAGGCTCATTCACCATCTTTCCTATCCGCGGGGTAAGTCAGTGAATGATGGGATTGATCCGGAACTATGTTCCGTGGTTTATATATCATTTGATGAGGCGGCTCGGTGGGTCAGACAGTGTGGTAAAGGGGCATTGCTGGCTAAGACGGATGTGGAATCAGCGTTTTGGTTATTGCCTGTTCATCCTGAAAGTGTTAGGTTGTTGGGTTGTTATTGGGAGGTCAAGTTTTTCGTAGATAGATATTTGCCCATGGGATGTTCTTTATCCTGCTCCTTGTTTGAGGCTTTCAGCACATTTTTGGAAAGGGTCGTACAGGATGTGACAGGGCTCGAATCCATTATACATTACCTGGATGATTTTCTGTGCATCGGTTCGGGCGACTCTTCATGTTTTGAAATTTTGCTGAGAGCGACTCAGTGGGTGGCAGAGCGTTTCGGAGTGCCTTTGGCTCCAGCGAAGACCGAAGGTCCAACTACCACCATTTGTTTTTCAGGAATTGTAATCGATTCAGTGAATTGGGAATTTAGACTGCCTGAGGAGAAAGTGAAGGCGTTGAAGGAAGAGGTCGCACGGGCTAGGAAGTTAAAGAAGATGACTTTGAGAGAAATGCAGTCTCTTCTTGGGAAACTCAATTTTGCATGTCGCATTATTCCTATGGGGAGAATTTTTTTTCGCCGTATAGCCAGCGCTACAGCGGGTCTAAAATTGCCGCATCATTACTTGCGTTTGTCAGCTGAACACAGAGACGATTTGGTAGTGTGGGAGAAATTTTTGGAGCAATATAACGGATGCTCATTGCTCATGGAGGAAGTACAGGACAATTGCGCTTTGGAGTTGTACACGGATGCGGCGGGAAGTTCAGGTTTTGGGGTGTACTTTAGAGGTCGATGGTGCGCATCCAGTTGGCCTAAGGAGTGGATAACATCAGGATTGGTAAAGAACATAGCCCTATTAGAGATTTTTCCCATTTTGGTGGCAATATATTTGTGGAAAGGGGGAACTGCAAAATAAGAGGGTGAGGTTTAATTGCGACAATATGGGGGTCGTGTGTGCAATTAATAACATTACAGTAGCCTCACCTCCAGTGATTAGGGTTCTACAACAGTTAGTGTTGACTTATCTTTCCATGAATGCTTATGTGACAGCGTCTCACGTACCGGGAGTCCAGAATGCCATTGCTGACTCACTTTCTCGTTTTCAGTGGGAGCGCTTCCGGCAGTTGGCACCAGAGGTGGCAGACAATGGGCTGGAATGCCCTCCGGAGCTTTGGAAGGTGGTATGCGGGCCGCTGAGTCGCTGATTAGGTCATCGTTGGCTGTGGGAACTTGGGAGGCTTATCATTCTATTTGGCATTTATGGGAAGATCGGTTGCTTAATACAGTCGGGCTTATGGCTCAGGATGACGGTCAGTTAGGTGCACTATTGTCATGGATTAGTCAAGGGGCTGAGGAGGGTTGGTCTGTAGCAAAAATCTCTCGGACTATGGCAGCATTGGCTTTTGGTTTTAAGTTTCATGGTCAGAGAGATTTGACAAAAAGTTTTTTGATCAAACAGGCTTTGAAGGGGTTTCGGAAGGGGAAGGGGCAAGAGGACTCCAGGAGGCCGGTTTCATTTGGCATTTTGGAAACTATTGGGGGGGTGTTACCTTCTGTGTGTTGCTCCGGGTTTGAAATCTGTCTTTTTAGATTAGCCTTCTCCCTGGCCTTCTTTGGAGCGTTGAGGTTGGGTGAGATCGTGTCACTCAGCAGGTCGGTGGGCGGGGGGCTTTTGTCAGCAGATGTAATTGGTACCTCAGGAGGTGTGGAATTTTGGATCAAGAAATCTAAAACAGACCAGTTGGGTAAAGGGAGGCGTGTAGTTTTGAGAGCAATTGGGCATTCCATTATGTGTCCGCTAAGATGCCTGCAACTGTTTAGGGAGTCCGAACCAAAGCAGTGTGGTCCATTATTGTGTCACGAGGATGGGTCCTTCCTGTCCAGATATCAGTTCATAGCGGTATTTAGGAAGTGTTTAAATTCATTAGCGTTAGATGCATCCCGTTTTGGGTCGCACTCGTTTCGGATTGGAGCAGCAACTGAAGCGGCTGTGGGTGGTCTTAGTGGGGAGACTATACAGCGCATTGGGCGTTGGGAATCGAGGCGTTATCTGACTTATATCAGGCCTCAGGCTCAGGGTAAAAAACAACTTTAATGTTTGATTTACGGCAGGTGTTGTTATTGCGAGAGTTGTTCAAGTTTGTTTGTATTTTCTGCAGGTTCCAACTCCGCGTTGGTATGGATTCTGGAACACTCCTACGTGCACTGGGGAGCACTGTGGGCGGATGTAAGGCCTGCAGGAAGGCAGCTCGGTTTTGAAAGAGAAACAGCTGTGATTAGGTGGTTGGGCTTTAGAGGCATGAGTTGGTGCAGAGTGCTGCAGGAGGTACATCACAGTGCGCGTTTAGATAGGTCACCTGACATTTTGGTGTTGCACGTGGGGGGGAACGATCTAGGTTCACGCCCTTTTAGAGAGTTGATAAGGGATGTTAAGCATGATTTGTTGCGTTTGTGGGTGGCATTTCCAGGCTTGTTTATTGTTTGGTCAGAGATTGTTCCTCGGAGATGTTGGCGCAGGGCTAGGTCAGTGGTGAAGATCAATAAGGCCAGGATTAAAGTTAATAGGGCAGTCTCTAGTTTTGTCACTAGGAATGGGGGGATCGCTGTACGGCACTTTGAGCTAGAGAGAGGAGAGGGTGAATTTTGGTTGGCGGATGGGGTGCATTTGAACGCAGTAGGTATTGACATGTGGGCTTTGGGCTTACAAGAGGGCATTGAGAGGGCCATAGCTTTTCGTTCAGGGGGGGTCTCAGGCATTTGAGATATTCAAAGTGCCCTCGTGGTGGCGGTTGGGGGTCCTTGAAGTTGGTTTTAAATTGGTATAAGAGGTCCATTTGGGTATGGATTCCTTAATTGGAAAATGTTGATTGCTGATCTGGTTTTGGGGGTCTCACGGCAGGCAATGTCGGAGACCGGGAAGTGGAAGTAATTATTGGAACCCATGTTGGGTTGTGGTGCTCTCGAGCCAGTGGGTATCGGCTGGGGGCAAGTTTGGTGTTAATTGTTGGTTATGTTAATCACCAGATCTTTGGAGCTTCAAGGACCCTCCTACCATTGGGTGTTAATTAATTACTTATCTATGTAATTTTGTTCAAATAAAGGCTGCTGTGGCCAGTTTTTCCCCAAATATATGGTGTTTTGGTCTTATTTTAGTTAAGTAAAGGAATTTCACGGGAGGATGGGCATTAATATTGGATGGTTTGGTTAAACGGACCATCGACAATACCAGTGTCAAGATTTTTCTGTATTTTCATGACTATGAAAATTGTACATTCACACTGAAGGCATCAAAACTATGAATTAACACATGTGGAATTCTGAAAATATGTCTTATATTCTAGGTTCTTCAAAGTAGCCACCTTTTGCTTTGATGACTGCTTTGCACACTCTTGGCATTCTCTTGATGAGCTTCAAGAGGTAGTCACCGGAAATGGTCTTCCAACAATCTTGAAGGAGTTCCCAGAGATGCTTAGCACTTGTTGGCCCTTTTGCCTTCACTCTACGGTCCAGCTCACCCCAAACCATCTCGATTGGGTTCAGGTCTGGTGACTGTGGAGGCCAGGTCATCTGGTGTAGCCCCCCATCACTCACCTTCTTGGTCAAAAAGCCCTTACACAGCCTGGAGGTGTGTTTGGGGTCATTGTCCTGTTGAAAAATAAATGATGGTCCAACTAAACGCAAACCGGATGGAATAGCATGCCGCTGCAAGATGCTGTGGTAGCCATGCTGGTTTAGTATGCCTTCAATTTGGAATAAATCCCCAACAGTGTCACCAGCAAAGCACCCCGACACCATCACACCTCCTCCTCCATGCTTCACGGTGGGAACCAGGCATGTAGAGTCCATCCGTTCACCTTTTCTGCGTCGCACAAAGATACAGTGGTTGGAACCAAAGATCTTAAATTTGGACTCTCAGACCAAAGCACAGATTTCCACTGGTCTAATGTCCATTCCTTGTGTTCTTAAGCCCAAAGAAGTCTCTTCTGCTTGTTGCCTGTCCTTAGCAGTGGTTTCCTAGCAGCTATTTTACCATGAAGGCCTGCTGCACAAAGTCTCCTCTTAATAGTTGTTGTAGAGATGTGTCTGCTGCTAGAACTCTGTGCGGCATTGACCTGGTCTCTAATCTGAGCTGCTGTTAACCTGCGATTTCTGAGGCTGGTGACTCGGATAAACTTATCCTCAGAAGCAGAGGTGACTCTTGGTCTTCCTTTCCTGGGGCGGTCCTCATGTGAGCCAGTTTCTTTGTAGCGCTTGATGGTTTTTGCAACTGCACTTGGGGACACTTTCAAAGTTTGCCCAATTTTTCGGACTGACTGACCTTCATTTCTTAAAGTAATGATGGCCACTCGTTTTTCTTTACTTAGCTGCTTTTTTCTTGCCATAATACAAATTCTAGCAGTCTATTCAGTAGGACTACCAGCGTGTATCCACCAGACTTCTGCACAACACAACTGATGGTCCCAACCCCATTTATAAGGCAAGAAATCCCACTTATTAAACCTGACAGGGCACACCTGTGAAGTGAAGACCATTTCCGGTGACTACCTCTTGAAGCTCATCAAGAGAATGCCAAGAGTGTGCAAAGCAGTCATCAAAGCAAAAGGTGGCTACGTTGAAGAACCTAGAATATAAGACATATGTTCAGTTGTTTCACACTTTTTTGTATATAATACTTTTTTTTTAAGTATATAATTCCACACATGTTAATTCATAGTTTTGATGCCTTCAGTGTGAATGTACAATTTTCATAGTCATGAAAATACAGAAAAATCTTTAAATGAGGTGTGTCCAAACTTTTGGTCTGTACTGTATATATATATATATATATATATATATATATATATATATATATATATATATATATATATATATAAACTGTTTAATTTCTTCTCTGACTGTCATCGCCTTGTGTCTCTGTGTGTTGCATTCTAACACTGGCATTACATTTGGCGTAGTCGGCAGGATGCAACATTCAGACCCAGAGATGGCGGATCAGTCTGTGGCTGGGTCCGGCCACAGCCATATACCCCTGGGGGCTATGCTCAGCCATCTTCCCAAGTTCACCGGGGATGGCATGTCACTGTGGGACTGGGTAGAAAGATTGAGAAGTATGCTACATATGTATCCCCTTGATCCCCTAGCCCGGGCGGAACTGGCCCTCCTAACCTTTGATGGAGAGGCCCGGCAGACTGTGATGTACCTGGTAAAAGGCTCGGATGCCGCACACAGCACGCAGACAGTATGGCAGAGGTTTAATTCAAGATTTGGTTTCTAAACGATTGTGGTTTAACTATAACACGGAAAGGATGAACAATACGGCGCAGTCCCAAAAGTTCAGGCTGAATAAGAGAAGGTAGATTACTGGAGGCTTGCACTTATCTGTCCTTTAGCGATAACTACGTCCGTCTTCAGACACTCACTCCGGAGGGTGTCCGTCTTCTGGCGGCAGTGGGCGGTCTCGGGTCTCACCCACTGGGCCCCCAGTTCTTTTGACAGCAGTCACGACTCCTTTAAGAGCCGTAGCAAGCTCCTCCGGCGTACAACAAACTGCATTAGGATCACTAATCCCAGGTGCGTCCTCACCCGTAGGTCACCGTCATATGTCTGGAAAACTGTGGTGATGCAGGTAACTGAACGATCACTTTCTGTAGGCCCGGTACAGACCGCACGTCCCTTGTTTTGCGGCAAGCTGTGTCACCCGTTCGTCCGTCGCCGCAGACAGGTCAGCACGTCTCTATTTCACCGAGGACAGGGCAGCACGTCTCTCTCTCGTTGTCGGCAGCTCAGACCTTTTCTCCCCAACTGCCGGTCTGCTCTCCACAACCAACTGTCACTTTCGCATGAGCCCAGACACCTGACTTCCTCTCATCCGTCCCTCTCCTCGGTCCCCCAGCACTGTCCAGGAAGTCCCCCGTGCACTCTTAATCCCATCCCCTGGCAACACTGGGCAGGACCCTGGCAGTTCTGGCGCCAGAGCTCCGCACCTGTCCCTAGGCAAGTCTTCCTTCTTACATACCGCCCACCTGGGGACCATGACACTGTGGACAAAGTGCTAAAAATTCTAGAGGACATGCACGGTGACACCACGGATCTGGGACACTTGCGCCTACTTTTTTTTCAGCGGGTCCAAAGGGAAAATGAGACCATAAATCAGTATGTTAATGCATTACAGGAAGTGACAGCCCATATCGTTAAGAAGGTTCGAGATGAGAACCGAGGACTGGGACCATTGGATGAAGTGTTGCGTGACCAACTGATTGTTGGCTTGAAATACCCTTCCCTGAGGCAGATCTTGAAGGAGCGGCTGTGTTTGAGCCCCGATCTGGGCTTCCTGGAGGTTGGGGCTGAAGCTAGAGTCCTGGAGAAAGAAGTTCCTGTTCTGAAGGCCACAGTTAGAAGTCATGAGACAATTGCCCCTGGATTCATGCACAAAGAGCCTGAATGGGTACGGGAGATACGTCAGGAAATTCGAGATATTCCGGGTGAGCTCAACACTATTAGAAAGACCCCTGCTGCCCCCTTGCCGATGGACCGTACTGTCCCACGTGGACAGAGACCAGAGCGAGAAAGACGTTCCTACCAGGCCCCCGCACGTCATGTACACGACCTATCGGTAGAACGAGTACCAGAGTGTTCAACCTGCGGCGGTAGGGGGCATATCTCCAAAGACTGTCCAAACCGAGAAAAGAGGAGGCGGGGGCAGCCGTTAAACTGAGATGCCCCACGGTTGTGGAGCATACCGTGGGGTCTTGAGCTTCAGAGAGTGGAAGAGGGTGCTCTGAAGACATTGTCTCCGAGAGGCCCATCATCTGGGCTGAATTTAATGGGCAGCGGATCCGCTGTCTAATGGACACTGGGTCTCAGGTGACCATTATGCCTGAGACGTATTTCCAAAGTCCCTTTCCTGAAGTTGCTCATTCCTGGTGGGAACCCACTGTTAAACTGGTGGCGGCTAATCAACTACCTATCCCAGTAGCGGGAGTAGTATGGATGTCTGTCTGGACATGCAAAAAGGACCTCGGTCAGAAAGGGATAGTACTGACCACAGGGCCCGGATGCGCTGGGCCCATTGTAACCCTGGGCATGAATGTGCTGAAGGAGGTTGGACAGTTCCTGGCTGAAGGCTCTAACAAAAAGGACTGGACCCGTGCCACCCGTGACCCAGCTAACAAAGGAGTATTCCAGCATCTCTTGCGAGTCAATCAAATTCAAAAATTGCCCGCTACCTCTCAGTACCTTGGTAAGGTATCGATACCAGCCGAAGCCACAATGACACTGCCAGTGGGACAGACTGTACTCACTTTACCGATGCTGGCACATGTGTCCTTAGAGGGCGTGGACATTCAGATTGAATCAATGGAGGGAGAGGAAGCGCCCCCTGGACTCCTGGTTGCTTGGACCCTGGCCACCGTGCGGCAGGGCCGAGTGCTCGTGCGTTGCATCAATCTAAGTGGCACAAGTTTACAGTTGTTGCCCCAACAAGAGGTGGCGCGAGTTTGCATAATGCCAGAGACCCTTACCAGAGCTGACGCTATAGGGCTGGCACCTGAGGTAGGAGAGCCATGGACGCTGGAGGTGTCCCTCAACAGCCAACAGAATGGAAGAGAACCGTTGGCTGGGGCCATCTCTTGGAGAAAATGGAGGCTAATCTTACTGAGTTTTCTGCTGGACAAGTCAGACAGATCGAACAACTTCCACAGCGGTATCATGGAGTGTTTGCACAACATGAAGACGATTTCAGGTGCACTCGGGACATTCAGCACAAAATACCCACCGGAAATACTGCTCCCATTCGAGAGAGATATCGGCAGATCCCACCTCAAATGTACGAGGAGGTGAAAGAACTGTTGGCCCACATGTTGCGGAACGGCATGATCCGTGAAAGTCAGAGTCCTTGGGCAGCTCCTCTCGTGCTGGTCCGGAAGAAGGATGGTACCCTGAAATTTTGTGTAGACTATCGGAAGCTGAATGCATGTACAGTGCGGGACTCGTATCCACTCCCCCGAATTGAAGAGTCTCTATCTGCACTACGAAGCGCCAAGTTCTTCTCTTCCCTCGACCTGGCCAGTGGCTATTGGCAGGTCCCAGTAGCTGAAAAGGATCGTCCGAAGACAGCTTTTGTCCTCCCTATGGGCTTGTTTGAGTTCAATCGGATGCCGTTCGGGCTAACAAATGCACCGGGGACCTTCCAAAGACTGATGGAGAGATGCTTGGGGGACCTCAACTTTGAAGCCACTTTAATATATCTAGACAATATAATTATCTATTCCGCTACGTTTGAAGATCATCTCCGCCGACTGGAATAAGTGTTAGAACGGCTTCAGAGGCACGGCCTGAAAATTAAGCCTCATACATTAAGTGTCATCTCTTCAAGCGAGAAATTGAATATTTGGGGCACATTGTGTCCAGTGCGGGAGTGCACCCCACTGCGGAGTAAGAAGCTGCCGTGCAGAAGTGGCCCACACCCGCCAATCTAAGAGAACTGATGGCATTCTTGGGGCTTGCTGGATACTACCGCAGATTCATTAAAGACTTCGCTAAGATTGTGATCCCGCTCAATGAATTGCTGAGAGGAACGGCTGGGGAAGCCAAGCGGCAGCCCATTCAGTGGGATCCATGACAAGAAGAGGCATTCCGAGCATTGAAAATGGTGCTAACGGATGCCCCAATTCTGGCTTACGCTGACTTTGCGCAGCCTTTCGTGTTGTACACTGACGGAAGCTTGCATGGACTGGGAGCAGTGCTGGCTCAAGTGCAAAGAGGAAAAGAACCGGTGATCGCGTATGCCAGCAGGTCGCTCCAAGATACGGAGAAGAATCCGGACAACTACAGTTCGTTCAAGCTGGAGCTACTGGCACTGGTGTGGGCAATGACTGAGAAATTTGCTGAGTACCTGTCGGGGCCAGAAGTGCAAGTGCGGACAGATAACAACCCTTTGTCCCACATAGAGAACGCCAAGCTGGGCGCGTTAGAGCAGTGGTGGGTTTCAAGGATGTCCAAATACCAATATAAAATTGCCTATCGGTCCAAGGCCCTGAACACCCATGCAGCTGCCCTGTCCCGGGTCACTCAGGCAGGGCCGAAGAGGGACAGAGATGAGGAGCTTGAAGGCGACGAGATTCCAGATTTCAGCCAGTTTGCCGCTGCCGTGATCGACGCCCAGTAGACTAGAGAGGAGCCGAGGCCCACTCAAATCCTTTTGGTGGTTTCAACGGCTGGTGTATTGGCCTCCACTACGGCAAGAAGTCGAAGGGGTCTACCGAACATGTCGCCAGTGTGAGTTGAATAAGCCCCCGGAACAAAGATCTCCCATTCAGACCATCCGAACTTCTGCTACCCTTGGAAGTCCTGATGATTGACTACCTGATGATCGGAACTTCATACAATGGTTACGGACAGTGTTTGGTGAAGACTAATCACTTTACCAAGTTCCCAGTGGTGACGCCTTCCCAAGACCAGACAGCAGAAGCCGCAGCTAAGGCCATCTGTCAGGATTTCATCTGGATTTATGGGTGCCCGAAGCGAATACATTCTGACCAGGGGGCCTGCTTCCAAGGACGAGTGATGGATGAACTATACCGTATCTATGGGATCAACGGATCCCGAACAACGTCCTACCACTCTCAAGGGAACAACGCATGCGAGCGCTTCAAACGAACCCTGTTGCAAATGTTGCAAACGCTGGAAATTTACAAAAAGATGAAGTGGCCCGAATTTGTGTCCGAGCTGGTGTGGGTGTATAATAATCGAGTTCATGCAACTACTGGCTACACCCCTTACATGTTGCTGTTTGGAAGGAGTGGGCGAGAAATTACTGAACTAGAGCTAAACTCAGAAGACTCCGGCCCGGGCAGTAGCCCAAGTACCTGGATTCGAGAACACAAGCACTGGCTTCATACAGTGAAAAGATTGGTTGTGCAGAAGTTTCAGGAAGTAAACCATGCAGATCGGACCCCAACCACGGGTGGATCACTCCAGCCAGGAGACCGTGGGCTGGTAAGGGTCAAACGATTTGGGAGTAAACTGGACCATCATTGGGAGGCGATACCATATCAGGTGGTGAAGAAGATTCACCCAGACAACCCAGTCTACGAAGTTAGGCCCGAAGGGGGTGACGCCGCAACACCCAGGGTTAATGCGGAATTCCTCCTAGCCGGTATGCTCAAGAAGAGTTTATCTGGTCTCAGATCCAACAGAAAATGGACGAGTGTGCCCAACTCCTGTCTGAACTTGCACTGCCTGGAAAGAGACATCAATCCCGCAAGAAATCCACTCGCCCGAGGACTGGCAAACAAAAAAGGAGGGAGGAATGTAGTAGAGGCAAGAGAGCCTTTAAGAGAATTCTTACAGAATGCTTCAAATATGGAGAGAGATTGCCATCTGCTGGTCTGGCACAGTCAAGCGGAACCAAGATGTGCAAGGGAAGTTGAAGAGGGAGCAGATTTAGACGCTGGACCCAGTCAGGTGACTTCCAGGAAGGAGTTCCTGGGTATAAGAGGCCATCACGCCAAGCCTGAGCTGGTTTTGGCGCCAAGCAGCAGAGAGGAGCAGACGTGCTCCCTCCGTGCTGAGAAGCCCCGCGTGGCAGGCCTAAACCAGAGGCCTGCAAGGTGCCACAGCCAGACACCGGTGGATGAGCTCTTGATCCCTCACAGATGTGACCCGAGTGCTGTGCCTACAGAGGAGAGTCGGAACCTGCTGGCAGTGCTGAGTGAGTTCACGGAACCTGACGTTGCCCACCGACAGACGAGGTCTCAACCCCCCTATCCAAGGATCTTAAATTTCTGAATAATATGTGCAACTGTAGTCACAGGAACATCAAGCTGCTTGGAGATGGTCTTATAACCTTTACCTTTAACATGCTTGGGTATAATTTTCTTTCTAATCTCCTGAGACAACTCTTTCCTTTGCTTCCTCTGGTCCATGTTGATTGTGGTACACACAATGTCACCATCATTTCTGTCCAGGCCTATTTCATGAGTTTAATTTTTTTTTTAATTCTGTGGAAGCAGAAAAGCAATGTCTGACCTTCATTTGTTCATTTTCATGGATTTTTAATTTATTATTACTTTTGTCACATTCAAGTTATTTCTGTGACCATTGTGGGTTTTTCTTTCATTAAACAAGGGGTACCAACAATTTTGACCACGTGTGTATATAATGTGCTTTGTGTTACATGTGCATATTCAGTATATATACATATTTCCGGATCCCGGTGCTGCACTCAGGACTGTATGTTTTTAGGTTTTTTCCATTTCCTATCTGTGATATTCCGTTATTCCCTGCTGGGATTCTTATGTTAGTTTCGCTCCTTTCTTTTCTCTGTTGTACATGAAACTATCCGCCTGTTGTACAAGATGTAAATTGGAAATTTAAATTACACTGCAAAATTCTGTCCTATAAACAAGCGCGACAATGAGCGTCCTGAGACCCTATTACATTATTTATGGATGTGCAGAGCTGAGGTTTGGGGTTCTGGGACTTCTTCTCCTGGGAGAACAGATGAGCTTTAAAATGAAGAACTCCGTTAGCTGTTACTATCAGCAATTATATATATTCGCCAAGATGTTCACCTTCTAGGTTCATACATTCCATAAAATTGTGCCATCATTTCATTTTGCCATTCGTTTTACTAATTTGGAAATCTTTTTGAGGAATCACACCAGAGAGATGAGGAACCAAACCTCGATCACCAACGTTCTTCTCGTGAGTCTGTCAGATAATCAGAGGACCATCCATGTCCTCTTCACCGTCTTTCTTCTCGTCTACCTGATGACCGTCTTCACCAATGTTCTCATCATCCTCCTAGTAGTTACTTGCTCTTCTCTTCACACACCCATGTATTTCTTTCTTGGAAACTTGGCATTCTTGGACATGTCCTACTCATCGGTGACTGCTCCGAGGATGCTCCTTGGCCTCACCACCCGACATTGGTCCATCTCCCTCCCAGACTGCATAGCACAAGTGTTCTTTGTCATCTATTTTGGGACCTCTGAGGTTTTCTTGTTGTCCTCCATGTCTTACGACCGATATGTTGCCATCTGCCACCCCCTCCATTACTCTCAGGTCATGTCCTGGAGCAAGTGCTCTCAGATAGTGTCTTTGGTTTGGTCTTCATCTCTCCTAGCCCCCATTATTTGTACCTTATGTTTAATAAGGTTGACGTTCTGTGGTCCCAACTTCATCCAGAATTTCTTTTGTGATTTGCCCCATTTGTTCCAGATCTCTTGTACTGATTTTTCCATGAATGTCCTAGTCCTAATAATTGTTGGCTTTTTTCATGGCGCCATAGCTTTTGTTACCACATTTTACCCCTACGTTAGAATTTTTAGCACAGTGTTCAGAATTCGCACCAGTGATGGAAAACGTAAAGCTTTCTCCACCTGTACGTCTCATCTGACTGTGGTTTTTATTTATTACACGTCAGTAACTTTTATCTATCTTGTTCCTAACACGAGTAATCTTCTTACACTAAACCAAGTTTTCACTGTGATATATACACTAATCACCCCCTTACTGAACCCCCTAATCTACAGCCTACGAAGCAGAGACCTGAAGGCGGCACTGCAGAGAGCGATCCATGTGCACTGATTCCAGGCAGCGGCACGGGGCCATCTAACATCATATCCAGTTGCCAATCAAAATCTGCAGCACAATTCGGCTTATCCACCTCTTCCCTTAACCTTTGCTCTGCTGACACTTTGTGGCTTCAGGTGAAGTGATATCATTACATGGCGACTTGTTGTTCTGCTGACATGTGCCTGCTGGGAGCATTTTCATGTTGATTTCCTCAAGCTTTTCATAATCTTCTTCCGGATGACTGCAGCAATGTCGGGTGTCCTAACACGTAGTGTCTATTTTTTGGTCTCCAGCCACGGATTCTATGTTCCACACTAAACCATGTAAACTATTTGGAATGCAAGCTCGGACTGGCCCACCGGGAAGCTGGGGAGTCTCCAGGTGGGCTCCTAAACCGAGAAGCTTTTCGTATGCTTTACCAGTAAACTCCACCCCTGAGGGGCACAGAAACAATTGCCATGCTGACTCTGTCCTAGAATCAGCACTGAGGAGCCACTCTCCCTCCTTCCATGGGCCCAACACCTTTTATTAAAGGGAAAATGAATGCCTCAATGCTCGTTAGAGGGACCCTAAGCTGCCCTTGCTGCTTGGGGTCATTAACGATTAGAAGAGCTGATTCATTGGACGATGGCCTTTTACTATTTTCGACTGAGAAGTGTTCCTTAGATCAGCACTTCTGGTCAGTAAGTCTGTGGCTACATGTTCTAATTTTTCAAAGAATCGCTGCAAAAACACAGCGTTTTGCTGCAGTTTTTGAGAAAATTAGAACATGTAGACTTATATTCACAGTGGAGCTCTGCAAGCAACGGGTGGAGGAGTCTGTCTCATTATCTGGGCACCACCAACATGAAGACTCTGCAGCCCCTACAGCTTACCATAAACCTGTCGGAGGGTCAGAATATAAAGCAGGTAGGGCAAAAACATATGTTTATTAGTGGAATGTTAAGAAATAGTAAATTACAAAAGTGTTCACTTTTGCAAGCACTTTCCAACAAAACTTATCAATGAAGATGGGACTAACCTTTTAATGCTAGGTATAAAGCATTTACTTTTGTTAGAATCTCTATGACTTTCTTGTCGCTGAACTTCTTTTTTATCTATTTATTCTGCCACAGATTATATTAGCACATGAGCTTAGTTCAGCTAGCACATCTTAGTCTGCAGATTGGTAATGTTAGCATACCTTAGTACTGAGCTTGGTTATGTTACTGTATCCTAGTCCTGAGCTTGGTTCTGTTACCGTATCTTAGTGCAGAGCTTAGTTTCGTTTTTGCATCTTAGTAGCAAAACTGTAGAAGGATCCAGCATCCGCAGGAAAAAAGTAAGTTAAAACATGACTTTATTTACGACCATAAAAAAGGGAAGAGGAAAACACAAATAAAATCACAAGGGAAACAAAAATGGTCTATGCGTTTCAACCTGCAAAGAGCCCTTAGTCCTGACAAAGTGAGTGTCTCAAGTCCAAGAGCTTATAGGGGAACAATTAAGGAAAAAACAATAAGGAAGGAAGCAATATTGGGAACAACCCACAGAGACTGGTGTAGGTGTAGAAAAACATATTCAACAAAAGACATGTTGGAGGGCACAAATTTGACTCTCCGCTAAATAAATAACGTGGGAGGTGTTGCAATTGATGAATGAATTTATGGTGCATGTAACAGGAGGACTATGAAAGGAAAATTGAGTTTGCATACAATGCATTTGGACAAAGCACATTTGTAATTTCTCGTTGTGGCAAGCCATGTACGCATAGTGTGTCTATGTTCAAGAAATAGACTGGGAGATAAAGTGTCTCCCAGGAATTTCCATTTCTGAGCCTAATGTCTAACACCATAGTGATTTACATCCTCATATACTAATGGAAGATTTTTGTTGAATATAGGAAGGACTAGATGGTGGCCCGATTCGAACGCATCGGGTATTCTAGAATATGTATGCGGCCGACGGGGCGCAATCAGCAGAGCGTTGTTTAAATTTTGCGCCAATACTGCTGATTGATCTCGGCCAGCGACCACGATCAATCAGCAGAGCGTTGTTTAAATTTGGCGCCAATCTCGCTGATTGGACGCGTCTGGCGTCCGCGACCAATCAGCAGAGCGTTGTTTAAACTTGGCGCCAAGCTCGCTGATTGGTCGCGGCTGGCGTCCGCGACCAATTAGCACAGCAGTGTTTAAATGTGGCGGCAAGATCGGTGATTGGTCGCGGCCGCTATTTAAATGTGGTGCCCAAATCGGTGATTGGTCGCGGGCAGCGGCCGCGACCAATCAGCAGAGCGGTGTTTAACTTTAGCGCCAAGATCACTGATTGGTCGCGTGCGGAGAGCGCGACCAATCAGCGAATCGTATTGGTGAGGAGCGGGGAGCGGAATCGTATTAGTGAGGACCGGGGAGCGCCGCTGCCTGTGCGGCTACTTCCGCTGCGAGAACCCGGTACATGAGCGACTGCTCGCAGCAGAAGTATCCCGACCCGCAGCGACCAGTGTTAATTGGCCGCGGCCGATATTTAAATTTGGCGCCCAAATCGGTGATTGGTCGCGGGCAGCGCCCGCGACCAATCAGCGATTTTTAACACAAATGTCCGGACCTTTGTAACACCATGCGGATACTGTGGGAACATCAGAGGCTAGGGTGTGAAGGGAGGACCGGGGAGCGGCGCTGCGGGTCGGGACACTTCTGCATCTCCGTCCCGCAGATGGGTCGGGCGGTCGGGTTCCTTCTGCTGTTGCCGGCCGGGAGATGAGCGCCTCGCGCCGGTCATCTCCCCGCTGCATCGCCGCTCAGCTCCGTCCCGCAGATGAGCCACTAACGGCCGCCATCTTTTTTCAGAAATCCAGCGGCGCTGATTGGCCGCTGGCGGACCAATGAGCGACGCGGGATTTCCTGGACAGACAGACATACAGACAGACAGAAAGACAGACTGACTGACAGACAGACAGACGGGATAAGACGATTATATATATAGATGGCCGCATAGTCTGAACTAAAAAAGGTAACAAAAGTGATTTTATCTGATGTATTGTTATGTTTAATCTGTGCAGATTTACCTAAAAGTTGTGTCCGTGATTTAGATGCGGCTATTGTCTGGGCTCGTGTCAGGGAAGCATTTTTATAACCCCTAGACTTTAGTCTATCGCTAATAATGCGACATTCCTTGTCAAAGGAGAGATCATCAGAGCGAGCATGGTGAGCTCTGATGGACTCACCTACTGGGAGAGTTTGTATCTTATGTAAGGTAGCGCTATTCATCATGTTGAGGGGCACTCACTTCACCGGGTCAATTATAGCACACAAGCAGCGTTTTCCGGTAATTCACAGTCCAGCAGTTTATTAAACATCATAAACGGCCTATAACATAGTCCATCTCAGCGGCTCGCAGGCATGTTACACATGTAATATCCTAGAGCCTTTTCAGTGGCAGATATGCTCACTTGGCTCCAGATACAGCCTTCAGCAAGGTAATAATATCAATGTCCATATCAAGCAGCGTTTTTACCTTTGCCGGGTCTAGCGGCTTCCATCAGCTCTGTTCTGCCAAAACTGTGGCTTAAGGCTCACCAGGTATGGCCCCCCCAGGCCACGTGCCTTCCAGGGCTAATGGTGTCCCAGACACAGGGACCAGGCCTCTTACCTTCCAGGGCTAACGGTGTCCCAGACACAGGGATCAGGCCTCTTGCCTTCCACCTGTTTCAAACCACCAGGATTTATAGATCCTTCTGTGCGCACAGGACCTGTGATGATGTCACAGTCATGTGATCACTCACCTGAAGGGGAGGTACGTGGTCAGCCAGAACACACCCCCTGGACATTTTATTAATGCAGCAAGCCGATGCATTACACTTAGTACTGATCCTGATTCTATTACTGTATCTTAGTGCTAAGCTTGGTTCTATTATCCTATCTTTGAGCTTGGTTCTGTTATCGTATCTTAAGAATGAGCTTCATTCTGTTACCGTATGTTAGTACTGAGCTTGGTTCTGTTACCATATCTTAGTGCCGAGCTTGCTTCTGCTATTGTATCTTAGTACTAAGCTTGGTTCTGTTATCGTATATTAGTACTGAGCTTGGTTCTGTTACTGTATCTTAGTCCTGAGCTTTGATCTGATACCGAATCTTAGTGTTGAGGTTGGTTCTCCTACCATATCTTTGTACTGAACTTGGTTCTGTTATCCTTTGTTAGTACTAAGCTCGATTCTGTTATAATATCTTAGCAGTGAGCTTGGTTCTGTTACCGTATCTTAGTGCTGAGCTTGTTTCTGTTACTGTATTTTAGTCCTGTTACCATATATTAGTGCTGGGGTTGGTTCTCTTACCATATCTTAGTGCTGATTATATTGCCTTATTTTAATCCTTAGATTGGTTCTGTTACTGTTTCTTAGTCCTCAGATTGGTACTGTTACCCCATTTTAGTGCTCAGCTTACCGCATCTTCGTATTGAGCTTTTTTCTGTTACCATATCTTAGTCTTAAGCTTGGATCTGTTACCATATCTTAGTGCTGAATTTGGTTCTTTTACCGAATTTTAGTACTGAACTTGGTTCTGTTACCGTGTCTTAGTCCTATGCAATGCATGACATTAAAAAGAATATTCTCATTCTTCTTGAAAACTTAAATTAAAATATACATTTTATATATTCCAAAATGGTGCTAATAAAACTACAAACCATCGTATAAGTATGTTAATAGGGCAAGCGTAGCTCTGAGAATTCTATGTCATGTAGACAATAGTTGCATATAACGATACGGTGGGCCCAGAAAATGCAGTTACCACTAATAATAATGATAATCAACGACCTAGTGCAGTAAACACAATGATATCTGACATCCTGTGCTTTGTCCTGTCATATAAGCCACAGGCCTGCCTGAGGACACAGTTATAAGGGTGCCCCTAAAGGTTGGGGGACCTGTGTAGTTATCCATTTTTTGTAATTACTAACAAAACAAAGCCATTTCAATGGGAGGAACTTATAATTTAAGAGTTGCATCCCCTTCCTAACAGAGTTTTTACACAAAAAACACATAATGCTTAAAAGAAACAAGATTATTCCTCTTACAGATTCCCCGATGCTTATCATCCCCTGGATCCTCTCTTTACTGATCCCCTGATGCTCTGCTTGCCTTGGATCCTCTACTTAGCGATCCCTCGATACTTATCTTCTCCCAGATCCTCTCCTTACTGATCCCCTGTTGCTCATCTTCCCCTGGATCCTCTCTTTACTGATCCCCCCATGTTCATCTTCCCCCAGATCCTCTCCTTACTGATCCCCCGATGTTCATCTTTCCCTGGATCTTTTCCTTATTGATCCCCCGATGCTTATCCTCTCCCAGATCCTCTCCTTACGGATCCCCTGATGCTCACCATCCCTCGGATACTCTCCTTACTGATCCCCTGATGCTCATTTTCTCCCGGATCTTCTCCTTACTGATCACCTGATGCTCATCTTCCCAGGATCCTCTCCTTATTGAGCCGCTGATGCTCATCTTCTCCCAGATCTTCTCCTTACTGATCACCTGATACTCATCTTCCCCGGATCTTCTCCTTACTGATCACCTGATGCTCACCTTCACATGGATCTTCTCCTTACTGATCCCCTGATGGTCATCTTCCTGGGATCCTCTCTCCTGATGCTCATCTTTGCCCATATCTTCTCCTTCCTAATCTTCTGATGCTCAACTTCCCTTGGATCCTCTCCTTATTGATCGCCTGATGCTCATCTTCCCCTGGGTCTTCACCTTACTGATCTCCTAATGGTCACCTTTGACCGGATCTTCTCCTTACAGATCCTATGATGCTCAACCTCCCCCGGATCCTCTTCTTGCTGATTCCCTGATGCTCATCTTTCCCCGAATCCTCTCCTTACTGATCACTTGATGCTCATCTTCTCCCGGATCCTCTCCTTTCTGATTCTCTGATGCTCATCTTCCCCCGATCTTCTCCTTACTGACTCCCTGATGCTCATCTTCCCCTGAATCCTCTCCTTATTGATCCTCCGATGCTCATCTTCCCCTGGATCTCCTCCTTCCTTACTGATCCTCCGATGATCAGCTTTCCCCGGATCTTCTCCTTATTGATCCTCCGATGCTCATCTTCTCCAGGATCCTCTCCTTACAGATCCTTTAATGCTCATCTTCCCCCGATCTTCTCCTTACTGATTCCCTGATGCTCATCTTCCCCTGAATCCTCTCCTTATTGATCCTCCGATGCTCATCTTCCCCCGATCTTCTCCTTACTGATTCCCTGATGCTCATCTTCCCCTGAATCCTCTCCTTATTGATCCTCCGATGCTCATCTTCTCCAGGATCCTCTCCTTACAGATCCTCTTATGCTCAACTGGGCCTTCTGGTGTACGGTGCTGATGGGGTAGTAGTGGCAACCCGATCCCGTGGCTCAGGGTGGTGAGACCAAATTGTCTATTTATCAGTGTTTTGAATGTCCGACTACGCCACCCGTGGATTGCGGTCAGAGATAACCGCCGCCGCAAGGCAGACCGCTGAGGCTGGTGTTGGTGTGCAGCACAGGGGTAGGATAACTCCCCACGGGAAGACTGTAGCCTCAGGGCAGTGTAGGTGGATGCTGGGGGTGATGGTGCAGGTGCAGCAAAGATCACACTGAGTTCAATGGTGCAGTCCAGGGTTTTTACTCACAGTTGTTATCCAAGTCACTTCTGTCAGCAATGACTGCCCAAGCCGTGCTGCGTCCACCAGGTGAGGAGCTCGGTCAACCCCCAGGCAATTCAGGAGTATGGCACAGGACCCCCTTCTGTCCTTTCTTTGGCCTCTCGTGCCCCACCAGTGACGAAACTTCTGTCCAGCTACCGCGGACCTTGTCGGGTAAGCGTTGGCTTCCGCTTCCCGCTATCCTATATGGTGACTTCCTAGCAGGTTTGGTGGGGGGTCGCACAAATAAATGATCACGACCTCCGGTTCTTGGTTGAGGGATGATTTACCTCCACCAACTTGGGAATCCGGTACCCTTCCACAGCCTGACCCTTCACCCGATATAACGTGGGTTTGCAACGGTTGCTGTCCGTTCTGCTCTCTTAGGGTCCCTTCTGCCTTCTTGTTTTTGGTGCCCTTCCACTCCTCTGTCTCTTCTCCTTCCTTCCTTCTCCTTCTCCTCTTCTCCTCTCTGGCCCCGGCCTTCTCTCTAGGCCTGCCTCGTGGAGCTGAGCTCAGGCTGAGCCTCGGCTCCCTGTCAGCTCTCTACTCCTTTACTCTGCTCTGCTTCTCAACTGAACTTCTAAGATGGCTCCCACCTTTTATTTGCTTCTCTGTCTCTGAGCTCAGGTGACCTGCACCCAATGAGCTCCTTCCTGTGCTCCAGAAACCGTCCCCTTTCTGCTCCTACACCACTGGGTTCTCTCCCTCCTCCCCACTCCAGCCAGGGACATGGTCAGTTGTGCCTGCATAAATGGGAGCACCGTCGAGCTGTCCCCCGTAAATGGGGTGAGTGTGTGCATGCAGCTAACTGAGCCCTGGTCCATACTCCATCCTTACCTGGGAGTGGAATATCGCACCTCTGGGCTGAGGTGCAATACCCCTGTAGCAACCGAACCCTCGGGGTGCTACATTCCCCCCTGGTAAACACAGCACGTCCTCGGGCTGGAAAATAACAAAAACATTTGATTTACAAGACATGATGAATTAAAGTTGTTTTTTTTTTGTTTGTTTTTTTTTTACGTTAGAAAACGGCTGACATTATTCAATTCCCTTTATGGGAAACACTTTCATCATGCAGAACATTTTCAATATCATGCAACTCTCCTAGCAGCATATATAACAATTCTATATATAAAACTTTTTCAGGTAAAACATTTTTTAAAGTAAATTCTCTTCTTCACATTTTTCAATAAAGTGCAAACTTGGCAAACTTTTAACAGGAGGGACCCATTCGTAAACCCTCAACGTAGGCCCTGGGGTGGCTGCAGGGCATAGCTGATCCAGCTCCTGGACCTCATCTTCGGCCACCTCTAACGGGTTTTTGTTCTGAGGTCAGTTGTAGTACTTTTATAAAACCAATAGGGGGCGCTTTAAGAAGCGCAACTATTTACAGGGGTTGGCCGCTCCCAGTCCTCGGCCGGATAAAACAGAGGGGAATGGCTGCTCTCAGTCCTCAGCCAGGTTTTAACTGACCCGATGCCGGGTAACTCTATGCAACAGTTTCTTTTACCCTGACGGGTAACTATATACACTGGTACGCTGCTGTTCCTTAGTAGCGGTGTCCTCCTTGCGCACCTTCTTCCTCCTCATAATATTCTTCAGACCCATCCGGGTCCTCTGGGCAGCAATGCTCTTGATACTGCTCTTCCTCCACCCTCTGGACATTGAGGGCATACCACCCTTTCAGGCCTCGGTGTCGGGTGTAGGACACCAAGTCTCCTGGGAACAGATCCCGTTCCGGGTGGCCTTCTGGCAGGTGGCTCTCCACATCTCTCCGGGTAACGAACACATCCGTGTCTGTGGTCGGGTCTCGGATGAAACCCCATCCCTGCTCCTGCTGGAACTTGACTACGGTCCCGATGATTCTGGGACCTCGCGCAGTGTGGGGGTCTCGCCGGACGCGCATCTTCTGCTCCGCGCTCCGGGCCTGCAGCTGTACCTGCCTGTGTCGCCGCGTCCGCCTCTCCCACTCGAACTGCGCCACCTGTCGGTGACAGAACTCCCGTCTGCGGGCTGTGGCCGCCCGCGTCTCCTGCGAGAACCCCATGAGGTCCTCTCCTGTCGGGTCCCACTCACATAGAACCTCCTCGACCGGGAGCTGGGGAACTTCAACAGGCCGTGTGTCAGGCGGGAGTGAAAGCAGAGGAGCTCTGGCCTCCGCGGGCAGGCTTTTTCGCAGACTGGGGTGAACCCATCCCTCTGGTACGGGGACTGGCTCTCCATCTGGACCGGACAGTTGGGCATACAGGTCCGCACCCAGAGGT
The DNA here is from genome assembly GCF_046119375.1 of Phyllobates terribilis. Classification (NCBI taxonomy): domain Eukaryota; kingdom Metazoa; phylum Chordata; class Amphibia; order Anura; family Dendrobatidae; genus Phyllobates; species Phyllobates terribilis. Next base: position 3,964,397 of record NW_027362903.1, on the reverse strand, counting down.
GGTGGTTTCGAGACCGGGGGCGCACGCGGTTAGGGGGCGCCTGGGGTGGTCAGGCCTTGCGACCGGGCCTGGAGCGGGCTGCTTCCTACTGCGCCCGGGGTCAGGGGGCACAACGGGGGGCGTGGTTCAGCGGTGGTCCTCGCGGCTTGCGGCCACGGTGTTTGCGGAGGGAGCGTGGAAGCTGCAGCGGCTCCCAGGACTTCTGGCTCCGCGGCAGGATCTAGGGGTAAGGCTACGGCGTCAGGACCCGGGGCAGGGGCGTCCGCCTTACTTGCCTCCTCTGCAGCGTCGTCCTCGGCCTCCGGTCTCCTCTCTCCGTCATCGGGGGCAGGCGCACTGCCGGGTGCTGGCAGCGTCTCTTGCTGCCGGGTCGCGATCCGCCGGGCCATCTCCTCTCTCCACCCGGCGATGACGTCCCTCTGCGCTCGGACCATCCTCCGGTCCAGCTCCTCCAGCGCAGTCCGCAGGAACTCAGGGTCTTCTGCGGGGAGCTGAGCCATCAGCTCCGTGAGGCTGTACGGGGACGCCTCGGCCTGCAGCAGGCCGCTTGCCAGGGTGCTGGAGTTGACGCTCCTCTCCATCTCCGGCTGTGGTCTGGCGAGACTGATCCAAACCACACCCTGCCCCTCGGTTTTCTTCTCTTTCCGCCCCTGTTGGGGGTGGTCTTGGGTCAATCTGCTGACAATCACTCTCAGGGGCAACCCCCCACCTTGATGGACATCTCTACAGCCGCACTCATGGCTGTTGGGGGTGGGCTCCTTTCGCGCCATTCTGGGACCTGGCCCACGATGGGAGGTGGCTTCCTGTTGTCTTTTGGCGCGCACATTATGGCGTCCGTTCTGCCGGGGCGGGCGCCATTTTCAATACAGTGAAACAGTCTCTTTTCAGGCACGCAATACCCGTTTGTGGCGGGTTGGTCACAATCCTGCCGACTACGCCAAAGCTGACTCGCCCCCTGGGCCGTGGGGTACCCGGAACCGGGCCTTCTGGTGTACGGTGCTGATGGGGTAGTAGTGGCAACCCGATCCCGTGGCTCAGGGTGGTCAGACCAAATTGTGGCAGTCTATTTATCAGTGTTTTGAATGTCCGACTACGCCACCCGTGGATTGCGGTTAGAGATAACCGCCGCCGCAAGGCAGACCGCTGAGACTGGTGTTGGTGTGCAGCACAGGGGTAGGATAACTCCCCACGGGAAGAGTGTAGCCTCAGGGCAGTGTAGGTGGATGCTGGGGGTGATGGTGCAGGCGCAGCAAAGATCACACTGAGTCCAATGGTGCAGTCCAGGGTTTTTACTCACAGTTATTATCCAAGTCACTTCTGTCAGCAATGACTGCCCAAGCCGTGCTGCGTCCACCAGGTGAGGGGCTCGGTCATCCCCCAGGCAATTCAGGAGTATGGCACAGGACCCCCTTCTGTCCTTTCTCTGGCCTCTCGTGCCCCACCAGTGACCAAACTTCTGTCCAGCTACCACGGACCGTGTCGGGTAAGCGTTGCCCTCTGCTTCCCGCTATCCTATATGGAGCCTTCCTAGCAGGTTTGGTGGGGGGTCGCACCAATAAATGATCACGACCTCCAGTTCTTGGCTGAGGGATGATTTACCTCCACCAACTTGGGAATCCGGTACACTTCCGCGGCCTGACCCTTCACCCGATATAACGCGGGTTTGCAACGGTTGCTGTCTGTTCTGCTCTCTTAGGGTCCCTTCTGCCTTCTTGTTTCTGGAGCCTTTCTACTCCTCTGTCTCTCTTCTTTCCTTCCTTCTCATTCTCCTCTTCTCCTCTCTGGCCCCAGCCTTCTCTCTAGGCCTGCCTCGTGGAGCTGAGCTCAGGCTGAGCCTCGGCTCCCTGTCAGCTCTCTACTCCTTTACTCTGCTGTGCTTCTCAACTGAACTTCTAACATGGCTCCCACCTTTTATCTGCTTCTCTGTGTCTGAGCTCAGGTGACCTGCACCCAATGAGCTCCTTCCTGTGCTCCAGAAACCGTCCCCTTTCTGCTCCTACACCACTGGGTTCTTTTCCCCCCTCCCCACTCCAGCCAGGGACATGGTCAGTTGTGCCTGCATAAATGGGAGCACCGTCGAGCTGTCCCCCGGAAATGGGGTGTGTGTGCTGTATGCAGCTAACTGAGCCCTGGTCCACACTCCATCCTTACCTGGGAGTGGAATATCACACCTCTGGTTGAGGTGCAAAACCCCTGTAGCAACCGAACCCTCGGGGCGCTACACTCATCTTCCCCCGATCTTCTCCTTACTGATTCCCTGATGCTCATCTTCCCCTGAATCCTCTCCTTATTGATCCTCTGATGCTCATCTTCTCCAGGATCTTCTCCTTACAGATCCTCCGATGCTCATCTTCCCCAGGATCCTCTCCTTACTGATCCTCTGATGCTCATCTTCCCCCGATCCTCTCCTTACTGATTCCCTGATGCTCATACTCTCCTGGATCCTTTCCTTACAGATCAGGCCTACTACATTCAGTTCATGGTTACTATGAAGAATAATAATACAACACAAGACCACTTTTTCCTGGATCCTAACAGTCCAAACAGACCTCCACCCTCCTCATGTGTCGCGGCGGCCCTATTCTAGTTTCTGTCCCTTAGACACTCGCCTTGTTACTCTCTCAAATTCCCGTCAGACGCCGTCTCATGTATTTTCAGCTCCTGACGCTTAGTAAAGTATCTACATTTTTGTCAATAAGATCACTTTTTGGATCTAGATTTGCTGTTGGTGTACAGGAAAACCACAGAAGGATTTGCCCTTGTGCCAAAATCCATGTCAATATGAATGAGTCGTGAGTTATTAAAAAAATAATTCTTTAAAACTGTCTGGAAAATAATTAGTAATCTCAAGTGACAAACACAAAAACTGCAAAATATAATTACTGCTCTGAGGTTCTGTTGGAATAATCCAAGCCTGACATCTCTTGGGAAGGTAAATATTTCTCTATATCTTTCAGGCAACAATGACTCCACTTGAACAATATGAACCTTTCAGGTGACGTCTGTGCCGACCTCTTGTGTCCTCGAGTTCTTGCTAATTACCCAATGTCTCTTTGACCCACACCATTCAGGTTTCTAAATACTTTGACCTAAGTGATGAAGAATTTAACCAAGATCTCTGCGTTTCTCCTCATCGGCCTCTCAGATCATCCGCACAACTTACATCTTCTCTTCGTTGTCTTCTTCTTCATCTATATCTTGACTGTCATCACAAACTTTCTGATCATCGTTTTCGTCTTCTCCGACTCCCAGCTTCACACTCCAATGTATTTCTTTCTCGGAAATTTGGCTTTTATAGACGTCTCCTACTCTTCAGTGACGGCTCCTAAATTGCTCCTTGACTTGGCTACCGAAAACCACTCAATATCTTTTCCAGCCTGCACTACCCAAGTCTTCTTCTTCATCTACTTGGCCAGTGCAGAGCTCTTCTTGCTCTCTGCTATGTCCTATGACAGATACATTGCCATCTGCCACCCCCTACACTACACCCAGATCATGTCCTGGACGGCTTGTACCTACATGGCCTCTGGAGTTTGGGTGCTTGGGTTCCTCTACTCCTTGGTCCACACTTTATTCACACTCAGGTTGACCTTCTGTGGTCCAAACACCATCCATAACTTCTTCTGTGACCTTCCTCATCTGTTCCAGATCTCTTGTACTGATATTTTCCTAAACATCCTGGTCTCATTATTGGTAGGAGGAAGCTTCGGAATTGGGGCTTTTTCCGTCACATTTGTCCCCTACTTTCGCATCTTACGCACCGTTCTCAGGATCCGGACCAGTCACGGAAAGCTTAAAGCCTTCTCCACCTGCACCTCTCATCTGACGGTGGTGTTTATCTTCTACGGGTCCATTATCTTTATCTATTTTGTGCCCACCACCAGTAATCTCTTTACTCTTAACAAGGTGGTTTCTGTGACATATGCCCTCATTAACCCTTTACTTAATCCCCTGATCTACAGTATCAGAAACAAGGACCTGAAAGATGCTGTCAAGAGAGTCGTCTATCCATATAAGCGAAAAATTGACGATTTGTGATATCAGATTGGGGTTTAGTGACACTGGGGCGGCATCACGACCTTCTTACGGCAGAATCCTGGGTTGTAAACTAACCTATGGGTTTTAGAAATGTTTAATTTTCTGTAGTGTCGTGACCTTAGATACATCCCTAAGGCTGCGTCCCCACTATGCGTTTTTCAAGCGTTTTTGCCGCGGAATTTCCGCAGCGAAAACGCTTAAAAAACGCTTGGTAATACGTGCCCCATGTTCCCCAATGATAATCCGCATGTGCTGTGCACATGCTGCGGAAATTTCCGCTGCGGATTATCATTGCGGAAAAATCCGCAGCGTGTCCATTAATTTTGCGGACACGCAGCGTAATTGCCGCCATTGACTTGTATTGAAACGCATATTATCCGTGTCAGCACATTTGCAGATACGGATATTATGCGATTCTATGTGCGGATGGTACCTGGGTCTGGAGAAGAGAAGACTCTCCTCCAGACCCAGGTACCATAGAACCTGTAAAAAAAAATTATTTACAATAAAAAATAAAGATTATACTCACCTTCCGATGGCTCCCGGTGTTTTCTCCGCTCCGTCTGGTCTGTTGTATGGGTCGCGGTGGTGGGAAAGGACCTGCCATGGCGTCATTTAGTCATGTGACAGGTCACGCGACCGCTGATGTTGGCGGTCGCGTGACCTGTCACATGACTTGACTCAATGACGTCACCGCAGGTCCTTTGCCACCACTGCGACCCATACAACAGACCAGACGGAGCGGAGAAAACACCGGGAGCCATCGGAAGGTGAGTATAATCTTTATTTTTTACTTTTTACCATTCTTATTCTTTTTTTTTTAACTATTACTTGGTCACACTATATATGCCGGTTGCCGTTTGCATGGATTTATATAGTGTGACCAAGTTGTCAAGCACTTTCCAAGTGATGCTAAAATCGCTTGTCAACCCGCATGCGGAAATGCAAGTGAAGAACGCTTCTACCTGGCGGGAAAAACGCATGTAAAATCCGCATGTACAATCCGCATGTGCAATCCGCATGTACAATCCGCATGCATTTTTCCTGCCAGGGAGTAGCGGAAACAATCTGCAGCATTTCTGCATCGTGGGCACTTAGGTTTAGAGGTCATTTTTTCCTTTTCTTGTCTTATTGTATTTGTTATTGTAATATTGGCCTGAGGAAGGTGCTGGTCCAGTGCCGAAACGCGTCCCCTATTTTATCCTGAATAAATCTGTTACTTCCATTTCTGCGTATCTTCATGAATCAGCAGCACCGTTGGTTACCTTTTTTTACTTTTAACCCTTTTATCCCTGTAGCGGCGGTCCTGTGCCAAATTATCGGCATCATAGCTCCCATCGCTGAGTGCGTACAAACAATGACAGGTAGGACCATCGGAGCTTCCGTTATACTGTAAATGGTCACAGGAAAGAATTGTGATAGTTTATTTTCTAATCCTGTTACATTTTTAGCAGGTTCTTTGCTGCATAGGAAGTAGAGAAGACATTATTAGTATTAGTATAGTCACTATATGTCCATGCATTGTACCAGGGCACTTGTAGATAGACCACATAGGAGGGTCTGTGGAGACATTGTGAGCCCCAGCTTATAAAGGGCCCATAAGATGTGGGCAGTAGGATCCTGTTCAGGATCCTGGACCTGCAAAAACAAAGGCGAGGAACAATTACCAAATCTTACCTAGATGTGGGTGAGAAGACACAAGTGATGGGCAAAGGAGGAAGTCAACCACTGAGTCTTTGTTCTGCGCACGAAAACCAGCAGACACCAACAAGAGATGAGAGAAATTCCCAAAATTTGTTTCTTCTTGAAGTCGGCTGAAAAATTCAAATAGATCCGACACGAAAAGTGCTGCAAAGAATCCAACTGTCCGGAAAAGGTGTGTGTAACACTCTGAGGTCTCCTAGGACTGATTCCAAACTCTTTCAAGCTCTTTATTAGAAACGTGGAGTAACGTGGAGTAACGTGAAGTAACGTGGAGTAACGTGGAGTAACATGGAGTAACGTGAAGTAACGTGGAGTAACGTGGAGTAACATGGAGTAACATGGAGTAACGTGAAGTAACGTGAAGTAACGTGGAGTAACGTGGAGTAACATGGAGTAACGTGAAGTAACGTGGAGTAACGTGGAGTAACATGGAGTAACGTGAAGTAACGTGGAGTAACATGGAGTAACGTGGAGTAACATGGAGTAACATGGAGTAGGAGTAACGTGGAGTAGCGTGGAGTAACATGGAGTAACGTGAAGTAACATGGAGTAACGTGAAGTAACATGGAGTAACGTGGAGTAACATGGAGTAGCGTGGAGTAACATGGAGTAACGTGAAGTAACGTGGAGTAACGTGAAGTAACGTGGAGTAACGTGGAGTAGCGTGGAGTAACATGGAGTAACGTGAAGTAACATGGAGTAACGTGGAGTAACATGGAGTAGCGTGGAGTAACATGGAGTAGCGTGGAATAACATGGAGTAACGTGAAGTAACGTGAAGTAACATGGAGTAACGTGAAGTAACGTGGAGTAACATGGAGTAACGTGGAGTGACGTGGAGTGACGTGGAGTGACGTGGAGTAACGTGGAGTAACGTGGAGTAGCGTGGAGTAACGTGGAGTAGCGTGGAGTAACGTGGAGTAGCGTGCAGTAGCGTGCAGTAGCGTGGAGTAACGTGGAGTAGCGTGGAGTAACGTGGAGTAACGTGGAGTAGCGTGGAGTAACATGGAGTAACGTGGAGTAGCGTGGAGTAACATGGAGTAACGTGGAGTAGCGTGGAGTAACATGGAGTAACATGGAGTAACTTGGAGTAACGTGGAGTAGCGTGGAGTGACGTGGGTTGCCAGCGCCTGGGGCAAGTGTTTTGCGCCCCCTATCCCGTGCACCGTTAGCACCCACGAGTCCCCTCCACCCTTCCAGCATTGCAGCCCTTATCCCCCAGTTTGCTCTTTGACCCTCTATTTATTTTCTGCTGTTTGCTGAATTTTGACATCAAAATAAAAAGTTATAAGTTGTTATGTCTTTTTTAACTTATTGTAACTATTTTATTACCCCAGTCCTGAGCTTTGTCCTAATCCATGTAAAGGTTAGAAAAATATGTAAAAGTTTAAATGTTTGTCATAATGTTGGCGGAGTTACTTTGACACGGCGCCCTATATTATATTTGTGACCATTTCCTCAGCTGTGAGAGGAGAGGTGGAGCACTGCAGGAGAACACAGTGCGGCCTTTATCATCTCAGTTGCTGCCTATGCAGAGTGCAGCAGTGGAGATTAATTTGTTTTCATCTGCTGTGCTCTGTATAGGCATTGACAGAGACGACAAAGGTAACGGTATAATATTGAGAGCTGTATCATCCCAGTCACTGCCTATGAGGAGTGCAGCAGTCCATGGCAAACTCCTCTTCAATGCTGCGCTCTGCATAGGAAGCTGCGTCACAGAGGCATTGACCGAAATGTGATTTATTTTACTCATCTAGCTGGCCAGCTACAGGGTGAGAACTTACTGCACCCCAAAAAGAAGCAGCAGTAGGGGAAGGGTTAAGTTTTGTGCTTCCTGCAATACCTCTGGGTGAGACTGCACTGATTATTGAGAATTATTCAGATTCGCAAACTTGGACAAATTTAGAATAATTTGTGCCAAACTCAATTTGTACAAAATCAACTCGATCATCTGTATCACCAAGACGTGTGTATTATTATTATTATTATTATTATTATTATTATTATATGATGTTGGAGGTAGAAGTATCTTATATATCACCAGTCTGGGCTCTCTACTAAAGATGCCCAGTACAAAACTAAAGCAGAACCAGACTAGAAAATCATTGTGAATAGAGCAATATTTTACAATTTATTTCTTTATTTTCAGTGTATTGATACAATTATTAAAAACTTTAAAAGCTTCTTTATGTTTCTTGGTGCTCACTCCACTCACTCCTTTCTTCCTATGACACAACCCCCCATCCCTGCCTGTGAATGTGATCTCTAATGGTGGTAACGTCCCTTTATTTAATGTTCTAAACAAGGGGTTGTAGGGACACACACGCCAAGCTGACCATATATAATGCATCCATCACACCTGCCGCGAGGGCACACTGGGAGCTGAGAGATGTGATGTATATAGAGGGGCTTAAAGGAAAGGTATATTTCATGATGGGGATCTACAGTGTATAGAGGGGCTGAAATATGTAATGCAGGATGGGGCTGTATATAAGGGGTTGAGAAGAGATATACTGCAAGATGGGGCTGTACATAGAGGGGCTGAAATATGTACTGCAGGATGGGGCAGTATATAAGGCGTTGAGAAGAGATATATTGCAAGATGGGGCTATACATAGAGGGGCTGAAATATGTACTGCAGGATGGGGCAGTATATAGGGGGTTGAGAAAAGTAATGGGGCTATACATAGAGGGGCTGAAATGAGAGATCTACTGCAGGGTGGGTTTGTGTATACAAGAGACAGAAAGGAGAGATATACTGCAGCATGGGGCTGTATATGGGGGCTGAGATAAGTGATATACTCCAGGATGGGGCTGTATTAAGATGATCTGAAAGAAGTGATATACTGCAGGATGGGGCTGTATATTGGGGTTGAGAAGAGAGATATGCTGCAGGATGGGGCTGTACATAGAGGGGCTGAAATATGTACTGCAGGATGGGGCAGTATATAGGGGGTTGAGAAGAGTGATGGGGCTGTACATAGAGGGGCTGAAATGAGAGATCTACTGCAGGGTGGGTCTGTGTATACGAGAGACGGAAAGGAGAGATGTACTGTAGCATGGGGCTGTATATGGGGGCTGAGATAAGTGATATACTCCAGGATGGGGCTGTATAAAGATGGTCTGAAAGAAGTGATATACTGTAGGATGGGGCTGTATATAGGGGTTGAGAAGAGAGATATACTGCAGGATCGGGCTGAGATAAGTGACATACTCCAGGATGGGGCAGTATATAGATGATATAGATGAGTATAGGGAGCAGAAAAATGGGCTATACTGTAGGATGGTGCTTTATATAGAGGGGCTGAGAGAAGTGATATACAGTGGTGGCCAAAAGTATTGGCACCCCTGCAATTCTGTCAGATAATACTCTGTTTCTTCCTGAAAATGATTGCAATCACAAATTCTTTGGTCTTATTCGCTTCATTTAATTTGTCTTCAATGAAAAAACACAAAAAGAATTGTCCTAAAGCCAAATTGGATATAATTCCACACCAAACCTAAAAAAGGGGGTGGACAAAAGTATTGGCACCCTTTGAAAAATCATGTGATGCTTCTGTAATTGGTGTAATTAACAGCACCTGTAACTTACCTGTGGCACCTAACAGGTGTTGGCAATAACTAAATCACACTTGCAGCCAGTTAACATGGAGTAAAGTTGACTCAACCTCTGTCCTGTGTCCTTGTGTGACCACATTGAGCATGGAGAAAAGAAAGAAGACCAAAGAACTGTCTGAGGACTTGAGAAACCAAATTGTGAGGAAGCATGAGCAATCTCAAGGCTACAAGTCCATCTCCAAAGACCTGAATGTTCCTGTGTCTTCCGTGCGCAGTGTCATCAAGAAGTGTAAAGCCCATGGCACTGTGGCTAACCTCCCTAGATGTGGGCGGAAAAGAAAAACTGACGAGAGATTTCAACGCAAGATTGTGCGGATGGTGGATAAAGAACCTCGACTAACATCCAAACAAGTTCAAGCTGCCCTGCAGTCAGAGGGTACAACAGTGTCAACCCGTACTATCCGTCGACGTCTGAATGAAAAGGGACTGTATGGTAGGATACCCAGGAAGACCCCACTTCTTACCCCGAGACATAAAAAAGCCAGGCTGGAGTTTGCCAAAACTTACCTGAGAAAGCCTAAAACGTTTTGGAAGAATGTTCTCTGGTCAGATGAGACTAAAGTAGAGCTTTTTGGGAAAAAGCATCAACATAGAGTGTACAGGAAAAAATAAGAGGCATTCAAAGAAAAGAACACCATCCCTACAGTCAAACATGGCGGAGGTTCCCTGATGTTTTGGGGTTTCTTTGCTGCCTCTGGCACTGGACTGCTTGACCGTGTGCATGGCATTATGAAGTCTGAAGACTACCAACAAATTTTGCAGCATAATATAGGGTCCAGTGTGAGAAAGCTGGGTCTCCCTCAGAGGTCATGGGTCTTCCAGCAGGACAATGACCCAAAACACACTTCCAAAAGCACTATAAAATGGTTTGAGAGAAAGCACTGGAGACTTCTAAGGTGGCCAGCAATGAGTCCAGACCTGAATCCCATAGAACACCTGAGGAGAGATCTCAAAATGGCAGTTTGGAGAAGGCACCTTCAAATATCAGGGACCTGGAGCAGTTTGCCAAAGAAGAATGGTCTACAATTCCAGCAGAGCATTGTAAGAAACTCATTGATGGTTACCGGAAGCGGTTGTTCGCAGTTATTTTAGCTAAAGGTTGTGCAACCAAGTATTAGGCTGAGGGTGCCAATACTTTTGTCTGGCCCATTTTTGGAGTTTTGTGTGAAATGATCAATGATTTGATTTTTGCTTCATTCTCTTTTGTGTTTTTTCCTTGCAAGCAAATTAAATGAAGATAATAATACCAAAGAATCTGTGATTGCAATCATTTTCAGGAAGAAACTGGGTATTATCTGACAGAATTGCAGGGGTGCCAATACTTTTGGCCACCACTGTATATAGGGAGATGAGAGGAGATATACTGTAGGAGAGATATCGTGTAGGATGGGACTTTGTATACAGAGGACAAAAAGGAGAGACATACTGCACGATGGGACTGTACATGGAGGCTGAGCTTAGTGATATACTGCAGGATTGAGCTGTTTGTTGGCTGCTGAGAGATCTGTGATGTGAAAATGCAAATGCTGCTGTATTTATGAATATAGCATTATACGGTATAGAGCACTACAGACCAAAAGTTTGGACACACCTTCTCATTTAAAGATTTTTCTGTATTTTCATAACTATGAAAATTGTACATTCACACTGAAGGCATCAAAACTATGAATTACCACATGTGGAATTATATACTTAACAAAAAAGTGTGAAACAACTGAAAATATGTCTTATATTCTAGGTTCTTCACAGTAGCCACCTTTTGCTTTGATGACTGCTTTGCACACTCTTGGCATTCTCTTGATGAGCTTCAAGAGGTAGTCACCGGAAATGGTCTTCCAACAATCTTGAAGGAGTTCCCAGAGACGCTTAGCACTTGTTGGCCCTTTTGCCTTCACTCTGCGGTCCAGCTCACCCCAAACTTTTTTCTTAAGTATATAATTCCACATGTGGTAATTCATAGTTTTGATGCCTTCAGTGTGAATGTACAATGTTCATAGTCATGAAAATACAGAAAAATCTTTACATGAGCAGGTGTGTCCAAACTTTTGGTCTGTACAGTATGTGGGGCCATTATACTGTATGGAGAACTATGTGGGGCCATTATACTGTATGGAGGACTATGTGGGGCCATTATACTGTATGGAGGACTATGTGGGGCCATTATACTGTATGGAGGACTATGTGGGGTCCATTATACTGTATGGAGGACTATGTGGGGCCCATTATACTGTATGGAGGACAATGTGGGATCCATTATACTGTATGGAGGACTATGTGGGGCCCATTATACTGTATGGAGGACTATGTGGGGCCATTATACTGTATGGAGGACAATGTGGGATCCATTATACTGTATGGAGGACTATGTGGGGCCCATTATACTGTATGGAGGACTATGTGGGGCCATTATACTGTATGGAGGACTATGTGGGGCCATTATACTGTATGGAGGACTATGTGGGGTCCATTATACTGTATGGAGGACTATGTGGGGCCCATTATACTGTATGGAGGACTATGTGGGGCCATTATACTGTATGGAGGACTATGTGGGACCATTATACTGTATGGAGGACTATGTGGGGCCATTATACTGTATGGAGGACTATGTGGGGCCCATTATACTGCATGGAGGACTATGTGGGGCCATTATACTGTATGGAGGACTATGTGGGGCCGTTATACTGTATGGAGGACTATGTGGGGCCCATTATTCTGTATGGAGGACTATGTGGGGCCCATTATACTGTATGGAGGACTATGTGGGGCCATTATACTGTATGGAGGACTATGTGGAGCCATTATACTGTATGGAGGACTTTGTGGAGCCATTATACTGTATGAAGGACTATGTGGGGCCATTATACTGTATGGAGGACTATGTGGGGCCATTATACTGTATGGAGGACTATGTGGGACCCATTATACTGTATGGAGGACTATGTGGGGCCCATTATACCGTATGGAGGACTATGTGGGGCCATTATACTGTATGGAGGACTATGTGGGGCCCATTATACTGTATAGAGGACTATGTGGGGCCATTATACTGTATGGAGGACTATGTGGGGCCCATTATACTGTATAGAGGACTATGTGGGGCCATTATACTGTATGGAGGACTATGTTGGGCCCATTATACTGTATGAAGGACTATGTGGGGCCATTATACTGTATGGAGGACTATGTGGGGCCCATTATACTGTATGGAGGACTATGTGGGGCCATTATACTGTATGGAGGACTATGTTGGGCCGATTATACTGTATGAAGGACTATGTGGGGCCATTATACTGTATGGAGGACTATGTGGGGCCATTGTACTGTATGGAGGACTATGTGGGGCCCATTATACTGTATGGGGGAGTATGTGGGGCCTTTTATACTGTATGGAGGACTATGTGGGGAGCAGTATACTGTATGAAGGACTCTTTGTGGCCATTATACTGTATGGAGGACTATGTGGGACCATTATACTGTATGGAGGACTATGTGCGGATCACATTTGAAGAATCATACTGGGATGCGGTCACCATTCTTTGTTGGGGGGATTGAGGGTGGTACAGTAGGGTGATCATACCATTCATGTGGAGGGTACTGTGGAGGAATTCACTGTGGGGGTATCTCACTGTGTTTGGGGACATTTGTTTACATCATACTTTATTATCTGTATTATTCAAGGTTTTTTATCCTTTGTTTTTACATTTGCTTTTTACTGCTCTGACATAACATATATTATTCCAATATTTTATTCTAAAATCTGTTAATTAAAATATACTTTGTTCGTGGGACGACCCCTTTAAGATTGTTTCCATATGAAAAGGTTCATCGTTACATTTGATGATAAAGGAAAAACTTCCTCAATTGTACATTTTTTTAAATAAATATCAAGGTCGGCCCGTGACTTTGTCCAAGCTTTTTATCTTGGCCCTCTGTGTATTTGAGTTTGACATCCCTGACATGAGGTGAATTCTAACCAGGGGCGGACATACCGCCGGTGCAGCTGCACTGGGGTCTGGAGGTGGAGGGGGGCCCTTGCAGGGCGTCTAATACTGAAGGAAATCTGGCCTGTTTCTAGAGCCCGAGGCTCCAGGAGGCCCATGACCAGATTTCCCTTATCATACGCGGGGGGGTCAGGAAGCGGAGGACGGATCCTTCCAGCTCCGCTGCTGACAGGAGGAAAATGGCAGCGGAGCTGAGGGATCCGTCCTCTACTTCCTGCCCTTTCTCCCTGACACAGGCTCGCGCGGCTTGATGACGTCAGCATGCAGCGCAGGCCTGGGTCAGAGAGAAAGTTGCCGGCAAAGACAATGCTGCAAAGGGAACGGACGGAGAGGTGAATGCTGTTTTTTTTTGTTTGTTTTTTTACTGCTACACTGGGGAGAGGTCCAGGACAATGAGGTGTAGTGGGGTAGACAATGATGGAGGTGGGGGAGACAATGATGGAGGTGGGGGAAAACAATGATGGAGATAAGTGAAATAACAATGATGGGGATGAGGAAGAACAATGATGATGGAGGTGGGGGAGACAATGATGGAGGTGGGGAGACAGTGATGAGGATGGGTAGATGACAATGATGGAGGTGGGGGAGAACAATGATGATTGAGGTGGAGGAGATGACAATGATGGAGGTGGGGGAGAACAATGATGGAGGTGGAGGAGATGACAATGATGGAGGTGGGGGAGAGCAATGATGGAGGTGGGGAAGGTAACAATGATGGAGATGGGGAAACAATGATGGGGATGGGGAGAACCATGATGGGGAGGGGGGAGATGACAATGATGATGGAGGTGGGTGAGTGACAATGATGGAGGTGGGGGAGAACAATGATGATGGAGGTGGAGGAGATGACAATGATGGAGGTGGGAGAGAGCAATGATGGAGGTGGGGAAGATAACAATGATGGAGATGGGGAAACAATGATGAGGATGGGGAGAACAATGATGAGGATGGGGGAGATGACAATGATGATGGAGGTGGGTGAGGTGACAATGATGGAGGTGGGCGAGATGACAATGATGGAGGTGGGGGAGAATAATGATGATGGAGGTGGAGGAGATGACAATGATGGAGGTGGGAGGGAGCAATGATGGAGGAGGGTAAGATGACAATGATGGAGATGAGGGAGACAATGATGAAAATGGGGGAGACAATGATGAGAATGGGGGAGATGACAATGATGATGGCAGTGGAGGAGAACAATGATGGAGGTGAGGGAGATGACATTGATGGAGGTGGGGGAGACAATGATGGGGATTGGGAGAGCAATGATGGAGGTGGGGGAGACAATGATGAGGATGGGGGAGAGCAATGATGATGGAGGTGGGGAAGATGACAATGATGGAGATGGGGAAGAGTAATGATGGAGGTGGGGGATACAATGATGGGGATGGGGAGAGCAATGATGGAGATGGGGGAGAGAAATTATGGAGGTGGGGGAGACAATGATGGAGGTGGGAGAGAGCATTGATGGAGATGGGAGAGATGACAATGATGGGGATGGACGAGAGCAATGATGAAGGTGGTGATGACAATGATGGAGGTGGGGAGAGCAATGATGGAGGTGAGGGAGATGACAATGATGGGGATGGGGAAAGCAATGATGGAGCTGTGGAGACAATGATGGGGATGGGGGAGAGCAATGATGGAGGTGGGGGATATGACAATGATGGAGATGGGGGAGAGCAGTGATGGAGGTGATGGAGGTGGGGGAGATGACAATGATGGGGATGGGGAAAGCAATGATGGAGCTGGGGGAGACAATGATGGAGATGGGAGAGAGCAATGATGATGAAGGTGGGGAGATGACAATGATGGAGGTGGGTAGATGACAATGACAGAGATTGGGGAGTGCAATGATGGAGGTGGGGGTGATGACAATGATGGAAATGGTGGAGAGCAATGATGGAGGTGACGGAGACAATGATGGGGATGGCGAGAGCAATGATGATGGATGTGGGGAGATGACAATGATGGAGGTGGGGGTGAGAAATGATGGAGGTGGGGGAGATGACAATGATGGGGATGGGCGAGAGCAATGATGGAGGTGGGGGAGATGACAGTGATGGAGGAGATGACAATGATGTAGATGTGGTAGAGCAATGATGGAGATGACAATGATGAAGGTGAAAGAGATGACAATGATGGAGATGGGGAGAGCAATGATGGAGGTGGGGGAGATGACCCCCTTTACTTAAAAAGCCATCCCTGGACCAGAACTGCACTGCTAACTACAGACCAGTCTCTAATCTTCCCTTCATCTCTAAACTCCTGTAATGTTTGGTCCATTCCCGTCTGATCCGCTATCTCTCAGATAACTCTCTTCTCAACCCTTTACAATCTGGTTTCCGCTCCTCACACTACTGAAACTGCCCTCACTAAAGTCTGTAATGATCTACTAATGTAGCATCGGCATCTCTGCCCCATGCCAGGCAGAGACGCCGTCCCTCTCACTTCCCCGTTCCCCGCACGGAGTCCTCCTGCGCTCCTCTTCCTGCTGCGGCCGGCGCGCGCAGCTTCCCGGGCACTGTGCTTAGGGCGCGCGCGCTCCCTCTCTCTTAAAGAGGCCGCGCGCGCCGTCCTAAGGAGTCCCCGGCCAATTGCCGGAGGACCTCCCAAATATAAAACACCTCTTCCAAAATGGAGGTGCCCGAGCAATAGTTGTTGCACAGTATACTTACCTCTGCTTCAGGCCTCAGGTCCAGTTGCCAGCCTGACTACTGTTCCAGTCCGCCAGCCTGACTACTCTCCAGCCCGACAGTCTGTCTTCCGTTCTACCCGCCAGTCTGTCTATGGGCAAGCCCACCTGCTTACCAGGAGGAAGCACCTGCCAGTTACCTGCCTGCTACCTGCCGTGTCTGCTAGCCCGCTCACCTGGGAGCACTTTCCTGTTACCTGCTAGCCGACCCGGAGGCTCTGCCGTCACTTGCCGTGACCACCTGCCTGCTAACCCAGAGACTTCAGCCTGCTCTGCCGTCACTTGCCGTGACCACCCGCTAGCCTACCTGGAGGCTCTGCCGTCACTTGCCGTGACCACCTGATAGACTACCTGGAGGCTCCTGCTGTCACTTGCCGTGACCACCTGTCTGCTAACCTAGAGACTTCAGCCTGCTCTGCCGTCACGTGCCGTGACCACCTGTCAGCTAACCCAGAGACTTCTGCCTGCTTGCTGTGCCCATCCGCCATACCGGTCAGTCCCAGTCATCTGACCCGTGGGAGCCACCTGCTCTCTTACAAGGTCGTCCCCAGAGTGGCACCTGGTCCCTCTGCTCGGTCCCTCCCTGGTCACGGAGTCGTTAGCCGCCATACGACCAGGGTCGGTCTGAGTTGATACCTAGTTACGCCCCTCTGGGTCCCTCCTTGCACCTCGGCACAGAGGTTCCACCACCCGGATCCGTAACAACTAACAGCTAAATCTAATGGTCACTATTCCCTGCTGTTTCTCCTGGATCTCTCTGCCACTTTTGACACTGTGGATCACCAGCTCCTCCTCACTATGCTCCGCTCTACAGACCTCAAGGACACGGTTCTCTCCTGGTTCTCCTCCTATCTCTCTAACCGCTCTTTCACGGTATCTTTTCTTCTTCCTCTAATCTTCCCCTTACTATCGGGGTTCCACAACCATCAGTCCTAGGTCCCCTCCTCTTCTCTTTGTATATTGCCCCTATGGGTTTCCAGTATCATCTCTATGCTGATGACACCCAGCTATACACCTCTTCACCTGACATCACCCTCACGCTAATACAAAATACCAAGGATTGTCTGTCCGCTGTCTCTAACATCATGTCCTCCCTCTATCTGACACTGAATCTCTCCAAAACTGAACTCCTTGTATTCTCCTCCCTCTACTATACTTGACTTTTCAATTTCCTTGGGTGGTGCCACCATAACTCCCAAGCAGCAAGCTCACTGTCTTGGAGTCATATTTGACACACAACTTTCCTTTATTCCCCATATACAATCACTCACTCACTCACGTCACCTGCACCTTAAAAACCTTTCCAGAATCCGACCTTTTCTCACCTTTGATACTGCAAAAACTCTTACTGTCGCTCTTATTCCCTCTCGTCAGGACTACAACTCTTTTCTAATCAGTCTCCCTCTAAACAAACTCTCTCCTCTCCAATCCATTCTGAATACAGCAGCCAGGGTTGTATTTCTATCAGGCTGCTTCACCGACGCCTCTACCCTGTGCCAGCCATTGCACTGGTTACCCATTCACCACAGAATACAATACAAACTCATCTCTCTCACCCACAAAGCTCTCCACAGTTCTGCACCACCCTATATCTCATCCCTCATTTCTGTCTACCACCCCTCCCGTGCCCTCCGTTATGCAAATGACCTAAGACTAACATCCTCCTTAATCCGAACCTCACACCTCCGTCTCCAAGACTTCTCTTGTGCGGCACCAGTTTTCTGGAATGCACTACCCCAAACGATCCGACTAATATCTAGCCCCCATGTCTTCAAACGTGCTTTAAAAACACATCTGTTTAGACAAGCCGATCACCTCAACTCACCAACCTAACTCTCCCCTGTCTCCTCCTAAATATTAATCTTAATCTGCCCCTACATATTCATCTGTCTCCACATCCTCCATGCACAAAATATCACACGGTAACTGCCCTTAGACAGATACTGGCTGATGACCATCTTCTACCTATTGTGTCCCCCCATTTCCATATAGATTGTAAGCTTGAGAGCAGCCGGATGCTCACTCCTCATGTAACTGTTGAAATGTGATTCATTGTATTGTTTATATTGTCTGTACATGTCCCTACTTAATTGTAAAGCCCTGTGAAATAAGTTGTCGCTATATAAATAAAAATTATTATTATTTATAGATAATGTTGATGATGTGAGAGAGCAATAATGGGGACGGGGGAGATGACAATGATGGAGGTGGGGGAGATGACAATGATGAAGATGGAGGATATGACAATGATTCAGGTGGGGGAGATGACAATGATGGAGGTGGGGGACAGCAATGATGGAGGTAGGGAGATGACAATGATGGAGGTGGGGGAGAGCAATGATGGAGGTAGGGAGATGACAATGATAGAGGTGGGGGAGATGACAATGATGGAGATAGGGGAGATGACAATGATGGAGGTGGGGGAGATGACAATGATGGAGGTGGGGGAGAGCAATGATGGAGGTAGGGAGATGACAATGATGGAGGTGGGGGAGATGACAATGATGGAGATAGGGGAGATGACAATGATGGAGGTGGGGGAGATGACAATGATGGAGGTGGGGGAGAGCAATGATGGAGGTAGGGAGATGACAATGATGGAGGTGGGGGAGAGCAATGATGGAGGTAGGGAGATGACAATGATGGAGGTGGGGGAGATGACAATGATGGAGATGGGGGATATGACAATGATGCAGGTGGGGGAGATGACAATGATGGAGGTGGGGGAGAGCAATGATGGAGGTAGGGAGATGATAATGATGGAGGTGGGGGAGGACAATGATCGAGGTGGGGGAGATGACATTATTTGCAGTCCCATGTTCCCCTCCCCCTCTCACTCCATCATTTGTAGTTTCCCCCTACCTCACCCATTCAATCCATTTTATAAAGAAAAAAAAAAGTTTTTCATACTTACCTCACTTACGATCCCCTGCAGACGCAGCTCCGCTTCTGCTGTTCTGGCAACGGCCAGTGGCGCACTTACATGACGGCGCATATGCGATAATGTCATCGCGTACACGCCGTCACCTGACCAGAAGTCCGGAAAAGGCGGAAGGAGCTGGAGCTTCGAAGTCGTTCAGGTACTTTGACGGCCGCAAAGCTCCGGGAAAGCTCCCAGCGCCAAGGTGTGCACCGCCAAAAGTGGCGACCTGGCAAACACTGTACCTTGTTACTCCCTGTGGCCCCCTCTGCTCACCGGGCCCCATACAGCAGTAAGGTCAGTAATGCCCTGATGGCGGCCCTGCTCAGGAGAAGCAGGTGCTGCTGGGAAATGTAGTTTTAGCAGTTATGAAGAGGATCGCCCATTCAGCTATGTGAACTGAGGGGTAGACAGATGAAAAAAGACAGAAAGGTACAAGAAAGAAACTTTAATGTTGGGCTTAGTCTGTATATTAATAGTAACTATGCATTTATTCTGCTTTGTGAAAAATAATGGAATCAAAGGAATAACCATTTAATATTCTTTCAAGACTAACCTTTTAAATCTATTGTGTTCCTATCATTCTTGGTTCTGTGTTTCCTTGATTCCTCCAGGGGTGGAATTAATGATGTGTCTTCTGAGCTACAACGAATCTCAGGAGCATTTGTAGCAGTAAAATATATTGTGAGCTCAGCATTAGTATCAGCGAGACGACCACCATGAGGGGGAGCAGGACAGAAATCCACACGGAAATCCTCTACGTATATTGTGTTCCTCCAGGTTATATTCTCACTGTCAATAACTACATTTTGTCTTAGGAACCAGTGAATGGAAAGCCAGATTTCCATCATTAAAGTCAATGCAGAAGAATGCTACCAAAATACTTGAAATGTTGCAGTTTCAAGAACTTTTTGAGTCTTCTGTTTTCTTCAGTAGTCTCCTTTGACTTCTCGTTTCATGACGTCTTCGGGGATATCTTCTCCTGTACTTTTCCCTTTTAGGCTCCTTTTGCTGATACTGTGATGAGAAACCAAACCCTTTGGTCTGAATTGTACTTGTTGGGGATGTCTGATGTCCAGAACCTCCAGCTTCTTCTGTTCCTGCTCTTCTTCCATGTCTATCTCCTGACCCTCCTCACTAATCTTCTCATCATTCTCCTGGTGGTCGTGGACTCTCACCTCCATAGCCCCATGTACTTCTTTCTTGGGAACCTGGCCTGTCTGGATATGGGTTGCTCCTCCATCACGTCTCCACGTTTGCTCTACGACTTGAGCACCAACGATAAGACAATTTCTGTAGCAGCCTGTATGAGCCAAGTCTTTTTCTTCATATTTTTCGCCACTTGTGAGATTCTTCTATTGGCGGTGATGTCTTATGACCGGTACATTGCCATCTGTAGACCTCTGCATTACATCCAGGTCATGGGGTGGAAGACATGTGTCCACCTGGCGGTGGTAGTGTGGACACTTGGCATGCTCTATTCATTGATACATACAATCTTCACCTTGAGGTTGACCTTCTGCGCCTCGAACGTGGTCTGGAGTTTCTTCTGTGATGTGTCAAAGTTGTTGCAGATTTCCTGCACTGATACATTTGTCAACCTGCTGTCCATCTTCATCCTCGGGGGGCTTCTCGGACTCAGTTCTCTGCTTATGACATTCATTCCTTACATCACCGTGTTCTCCACCATCCTGAAGATCAGAGGCAAGGACAAGAGATTTAAAGCTTTCTCCACTTGCTCTTCCCACCTGACAGTTGTCTTCATCTTCTATGGGACCCTTGTCTTTAACTACTTTAGACCGACCACCAGTTACTACCACTCGGCTGACAGAGTTGTGTCAGTGTTTTATACTCTGGTCACTCCACTAGTGAACCCATTAGTGTATAGTCTGAGGAACCAAGAGCTGAAGGCAGCACTGCTAAGACTGTACAAGACCTACAGACAGGAGGGAGGGAGGCAAAGACTGCAAGAGCCGAGAGGGAAGAGACAAGGTCCAGCAAAAAACAATGAACCCATATGGGGGCTCCCTTCTACATAAGTCATTCTGGTATAACCTGGGAATCTCCTGTAAATCAATATATATGTATAGCTGGTATAACCTAGGCATCGCCTGTATGTAATAAAATATATGTACAGCTGGTATAACCTGGGCATCTCCTGTATATAATTATATATGTACAGCTGGTATAACCTGGGTATCTCCTGTAAATCAATATATATGTACAGCTGGTATAACCTAGGCATCGCCTGTATGTAATAAAATATATGTACAGCTGGTATAACCTGGGCGTCTCCTGTATATAATTATATATGTACAGCTGGTATAACCTGAACATCTCCTGTATATAATTATATATGTACAGCTGGTATAACCTGGGCATCTCCTGTATATAATTATATATGTACAGCTGGTATAACCTGGGCATCTCCTGTATATAATTATATATGTACAGCCGGTATAACCTGGGCATCTCCTGTATATAATTATATATGTACAGCTGGTATAACCTGGGTATCTCCTGTATATAATTATATATGTACAGCTGGTATAACCTGGGCATCTCCTGTATATAATTATATATGTACAGCCGGTATAACCTGGGCATCTCCTGTATATAATTATATATGTACAGCCGGTATAACCTGGGTATCTCCTGTATATAATTATATATGTACAGCTGGTATAACCTGAACATCTCCTGTATATAATTATATATGTACAGCTGGTATAACCTGGGCATCTCCTGTATATAATTATATATGTATAGCTGGTATAACCTGGGAATCTCCTGTATATAATTATATATGTATAGCTGGTATAACCTGGGCATCTCCTGTATATAATTATATATGTATAGCTGGTATAACCTGGGCATCTCCTGTATATAATTATATATGTACAGCTGGTATAATCTGGGCATCTCCTGTATATAATTATATATGTTTAGCTGGTATAACCTGGGCATCTCCTGTATATAATTATATATATACAGCTGGTATAACCTGGGAATCTCCTGTATATAATTATATATGTACAGCTGGTATAACCTGGGCATCTCCTGTATATAATTATATATGTACAGCTGGTATAACCTGGGAATCTCCTGTATATAATTATATATGTACAGCTGGTATAACCTGAACATCTCCTGTATATAATTATATATGTACAGCTGGTATAACCTGGGCATCTCCTGTATATAATTATATATGTATAGCTGGTATAACCTGGGAATCTCCTGTATATAATTATATATGTATAGCTGGTATAACCTGGACATCTCCTGTATATAATTATATATGTATAGCTGGTATAACCTGGGCATCTCCTGTATATAATTATATATGTACAGCTGGTATAACCTGGGAATCTCCTTTATATAATTATATATGTACAGCTGGTATAACCTGGGCATCTCCTGTATATAATTATATATGTACAGCTGGTATAACCTGGGCATCTCCTGTATATAATTATATATGTACAGCTGGTATAACCTGGGCATCTCCTGTATATAATTATATATGTATAGCCGGTATAACCTGGGCATCTCCTGTATATAATTATATATGTACAGCTGGTATAACCTGGGCATCTCCTGTATATAATTATATATGTACAGCTGGTATAACCTGGGCATCTCCTGTATATAATTATATATGTACAGCTGGTATAACCTGAGCATCTCCTTTATATAATTATATATGTACAGCTGGTGTAACCAGGGCATCTCCTGTATATAATTATATATGTACAGCTGGTATAACCTGGGCATCTCCTGTATATAATTATATATGTACAGCTGGTATAACCTGAGCATCTCCTGTATATAATTATATATGTACAGCTGGTATAACCTGGGCATATCCTGTATATAATTATATATGTACAGCTGGTATAACCTGGGCATCTCCGGTATATAATTATATATGTACAGCTGGTATAACCTGGGCATCTCCTGTATATAATTATATACTGTATGTACAGCTGGTATAACCTGGGCATCTCCTGTATATAATTATATATGTACAGCCGGTATAACCTGGGCATCTCCTGTATATAATTATATATGTACCGCTGGTATAATCTGGGCATCTCCTGTATATAATTATATATGTACAGATGGTATAACCTGGGTATCTCCTGTATATAATTATATATGTACAGCTGGTATAACCTGGGCATCTCCTGTATATAATTATATACTGTATGTACAGCTGGTGTAACCTGGGCATCTCCTGTATATAATTATATATGTACAGCTGGTATAACCTGAGCATCTCCTGTATATAGTTATATATGTACAGCTGGTATAACCTGGGCATCTCCTGTATATAATTATATATGTACAGCTGGTATAACCTGGGCATCTCCTGTATATAATTATATACTGTATGTACAGCTGGTGTAACCTGGGCATCTCCTGTATATAATTATATATGTACAGCTGGTATAACTTGGGCATCTCCTGTATATAATTATATATGTACAGCTGGTATAACCTGGGTATCTCCTGTATATAATTATATACTGTATGTACAGCTGGTGTAACCTGGGCATCTCCTGTATATAATTATATACTGTATGTACAGCTGGTATAACCTGGGCATCTCCTGTATATAATTATATATGTACAGCTGATATAACCTGGGCATCTCCGGTATATAATTATATATGTACAGCTGGTATAACCTGGGCATCTCCTGTATATAATTATATACTGTATATACAGCTGGTATAACCTGGGCATCTCCTGTATATAATTATATATGTACAGCTGGTACAACCTGGGCATCTCCTGTATATAATTATATATGTACCGCTGGTATAATCTGGGCATCTCCTGTATATAATTATATATGTACAGCTGGTGTAACCTGGGCATCTCCTGTATATAATTATATATGTACAGCTGGTATAACCTGGGCATCTCCTGTATAAAATTATATATGTACAGCTGGTATAACCTGGGCATCTCCTGTATATAATTATATATGTACCGCTGGTATAATCTGGGCATCTCCTGTATATAATTATATATGTACAGCAGGTATAACCTGGGTATCTCCTGTATATAATTATATATGTACAGCTGGTATAACCTGGGCATCTCCTGTATATAATTATATACTGTATATACAGCTGGTGTAACCTGGGCATCTCCTGTATATAATTATATATGTACAGCTGGTATAACCTGGGCATCTCCTGTATATAATTATATACTGTATGTACAGCTGGTGTAACCTGGGCATCTCCTGTATATAATTATATATGTACAGCTGGTATAACCTGGGCATCTCCTGTATATAATTATATATGTACAGCTGGTATAACCTGGGCATCTCCTGTATATAATTATATACTGTATGTACAGCTGGTGTAACCTGGGCATCTCCTGTATATAATTATATATGTACAGCTGGTATAACCTGGGCATGTCCTGTATATAATTATATATGTACAGCTGGTATAACCTGGGCATCTCCTGTATATAATTATATACTGTATGTACAGCTGGTGTAACCTGGGCATCTCCTGTATATAATTATATATGTACAGCTGGTATAACCTGGGCATATCCTGTATATAATTATATATGTACAGCTGGTATAACCTGGGCATGTCCTGTATATAATTATATATGTAAAGCTGGTATAACCTGGGCATCTCCTGTCTATAATTATATACTGTATGTACAGCTGGTATAACCTGGGCATATCCTGTATATAATTATATATGTACAGCTGGTATAACCTGGGCATCTCCTGTATATAATTATATATGTACAGCTGGTATAACCTGGGCATCTCCTGTATATAATGATATATGTACAGCTGGTATAACCTGGGCACCTCCTGTATATAATTATATATGTACAGCTCGTATAACCTGGGCACCTCCTGTATATAATTATATATGTACAGCTCGTATAACCTGGGCATCTCCTGTATATAATTATATATGTACAGCTGGTATAACCTGGGCATCTCCTGTATATAATTATATACTGTATGTACAGCTGGTGTAACCTGGGCATCTCCTGTATATAATTATATATGTACAGCTGGTATAACCTGGGCATCTCCTGTATATAATTATATACTGTATGTACAGCTGGTGTAACCTGGGCATCTCCTGTATATAATTATATATGTACAGCTGGTATAACCTGGGCATCTCCTGTATATAATTATATATGTACAGCTGGTATAACCTGGGCATCTCCTGTATATAATTATATATGTACAGCTGGTGTAACCTGGGCATCTCCTGTATATAATTATATATGTACAGCTGGTATAACCTGGGCATCTCCTGTATATAATTATATATGTACAGCTGGTATAACCTGGGCATCTCCTGTATATAATTATATATGTACAGCTGGTGTAACCTGGGCATCTCCTGTATATAATTATATATGTACAGCTGGTATAACCTGGGTATCTCCTGTATATAATTATATATGTACAGCTGGTGTAACCTGGGTATCTCCTGTATATAATTATATATGTACAGCTGGTGTAACCTGGGCATCTCCTGTATATAATTATATATGTACAGCTGGTATAACCTGGGTATCTCCTGTATATAATTATATATGTACAGCTGGTATAACCTGGGCATCTCCTGTATATAATTATATATGTACAGCTGGTATAACCCGGGCATCTCCTGTATATAATTATATATGTACAGCTGGTATAACCTGGGCATGTTCTGGAGCATTTACTGATATTACACAGGACACTACAATGTTACACTCCCAGTTCTTTATTTCTTGTGATTATTACACTGTTTCATGATACATTCGCCTTTGTCTGTATTACGCTGTTGCCGGAACGTTAAAGAGCTTTTGCACAATGTTGCTCGCTCCGGCTGTCAGGTCGTCGGCCGTCGCTGTGACGCTCACACAACAGCCGGGAGTTTTACCTCCAAATGAAGTTAAGTCACAAGGACAGAAGCTGAAACAGAGAAAGGAGAATCTGTGATGTTATCTGGACTGAGACTGCCTCCACATACTGCACAGGGGACTGCCTGCACATACTGAACAGGGGACTGCCTGCACATACTGCACAGGGGACTGCCTCCACATACTGCACAGGGGACTGCCTCCACATACTGCACAGGGGACTGCCTCCACATACTGCACAGGGGACTGCCTCCACATACTGCACAGGGGACTGCCTCCACATACTGCACAGGGGACTGCCTCCACATGCTGCACAGGGGACTGCCTCCACATGCTGCACAGGGGACTGCCTCCACATGCTGCACAGGGGACTGCCTCCACATACTGCACAGGGGACTGCCTCCACATACTGCACAGGGGACTGCCTCCACATACTGCACAGGGGACTGCCTCCACATACTGCACAGGGGACTGCCTCCACATGCTGCACAGGGGACTGCCTCCACATACTACACAGGGGACTGCCTCCACATACTGCACAGGGGACTGCCTCCACATACTGCACAGTGGACTGCCTCCACATACTGCACAGTGGACTGCCTCCACATACTGCACAGTGGACTGCCTCCACATACTGCACAGGGGACTGCCGCCACATACTGCACAGGGGACTGCCTCCACATACTGCACAGTGGACTGCCTCCACATGCTGCACAGGGGACTGCCTCCACATGCTGCACAGGGGACTGCCTCCACATACTGCACAGGGGACTGCCTCCACATACTGCACAGGGGACTGCCTCCACATGCTGCACAGGGGACTGCCTCCACATGCTGCACAGGGGACTGCCTCCACATGCTGCACAGGGGACTGCCTCCACATGCTGCACAGGGGACTGCCTCCACATGCTGCACAGGGGACTGCCTCCACATACTGCACAGTGGACTGCCTCCACATACTGCACAGGGGACTGCCTCCACATACTGCACAGGGGACTGCCTCCACATGCTGCACAGGGGACTGCCTCCACATGCTGCACAGGGGACTGCCTCCACATACTACACAGGGGACTGCCTCCACATACTGCACAGGGGACTGCCTCCACATACTGCACAGTGGACTGCCTCCACATACTGCACAGTGGACTGCCTCCACATACTGCACAGGGGACTGCCGCCACATACTGCACAGGGGACTGCCTCCATATACTGCACACAGGGGTGGATTAAGAGTAGCAAGGGCCCCGGGCAGTTTAGAAGGCGCGGGCCCCCCCCCACCTGATGTATCACATGTCACATGATCCCCTGTGATAGATCATGTGATAGTTCACGTGAAATTAATTTGACACAATATTAATTATAATATTTATTTTTAGGCTGTGTGCCCACTATGCGTTTTTTAAGAGTTTCCGCAGCGGCAATTCCGCTGCACAAACGCTTAAAAAACGCTTGGTAGAAGGTCTGCCATGTTCCCCAATGATAATCCGCATGCTGTGCACATGCTGAGGAAATTTCCGCTGCGGATTATCATTGCGGGAAAAATCCGCAGCATTACCAATTATTTTGCGGAAGCGCTGCGTTTTCGCTGCCATTGACTTGCATTAGAACGCATGGATTACGCATCACTGCATCTGTACATGCAGAATCCATGCGTTTCAATGTGCGGATGGTACCCGGGTGTGGACAGGAGACTCTCCCCCGGACCCGGGTACCATAGAACCTGTAAAAAAAAGAATAAAATAAAAGATAAATATCATACTTACCTTCTGATGGCCCCCGGTGTCTTTATCCGATGCGTCCTGGCTGCCGGCAGCTCGCGATGGTATGAAAAGGACCTGCCATGACGTCATTTAGTCATGTGACGGGTCACCCGACCGCTGACGTCGGCAGGCCATCAGAAGGTAAGAATATATTTTTTATTTTTTACCATTCTTTCGGTCACACTATATATGCCGGTTGCATGGATTTATATAGTGTGACCAAGTTGTCAAGCACTTTCCAAGTGATGCTAAAATCGCTTGTCAACCCGCATGCGGAAATGCAAGTGAAGAACGCGTCACATCCGCATGTCCCTGGCAGGAAAACGCATGTACAATCCGCATGCACAATCCGCATGTACAATCCGCATGCACAATCCGCATGCGTTTTTTCTGCCAGGGAGATGCAGAAACGCTCAAAAAAAATCCGGAGCATTTGTGCATCGTGGGCACATAGCCTTACATTAATTGTATGACTCAATATTGAGCACACGTAGCCATCTATACACAGCAGGAGGCCGCACGTAGCCATCTATACACAGCAGGAGGCCGCACGGTGCCATCTATACACAGCAGGAGGCCGCACGTAGCCATCTATACACAGCAGGAGGCCGCACGTAGCCATCTATACACAGCAGGAGGCCGCACGTAGCCATCTATACACAGCAGGAGGCCGCACGTAGCCATCTATACACAGCAGGAGGCCGCACGGTGCCATCTATACACAGCAGGAGGCCGCCCGTAGCCATCTATACACAGCAAGAGGCCGCACGTAGCCATCTATACACAGCAGGAGGCCGCACGGTGCCATCTATACACAGCGGGAGGCCGCACGTAGCCATCTATACAGAGCAAGAGACCGCACGTAGCCATCTATACACAGCAGGAGGCCGCACGTAGCCATCTATACACAGCAGGAGGCCGCACGTAGCCATCTATACACAGCAGGAGGCCGCACGTAGCCATCTATACACAGCAGGAGGCCGCACGGTGCCATCTATACACAGCAGGAGGCCGCCCGTAGCCATCTATACACAGCAAGAGGCCGCACGTAGCCATCTATACACAGCAGGAGGCCGCACGGTGCCATCTATACACAGCGGGAGGCCGCACGTAGCCATCTATACACAGCAAGAGACCGCACGTAGCCATCTATACACAGCAAGAGGCCGCACGTAGCCATCTATACACAGCAGGAGGCCGCACGTAGCCATCTATACACAGCAGGAGGCAGCACGTAGCCATCTATACACAGCAGGGGGCCGCACGGTGCCATCTATACACAGCGGGAGGCTGCACACAGTCACGCACACACACAAACATATACAGACATATACATACACGCATAAACACATTTGAAACACAAAAATACATATAAACAGACATCACACAATTATGTCTGCCTGCACACACGCACACTCACTCACTCTCACACACTCACCATCCCCCGGCTCGGCTCCAGTCCTCCTGGCTCCTGCTCCTCTCCGGTGCAGCACTGCAGGCCGGGCGCGCACTGCGTGACGTCACAGCTAGGAGACACGGCCGCACACAGGGCCGTGTCTCCTAGCTGTGACGCGGCCGGGTCAGCACAGGGAAGTTAACTGCTGCAGTGCTGGCCCGGCCGAAGAAGAAGTAGCGGCCGTGCGCCGCTGCTGGGGGAGCAGTCCGGGGGCCCCCCGCCACTGTCTGCCTGTATGCCGCGCCCCTGTTTATGCTGGGCCCTGCCTGATGTCATGTGGCAGGGCGGTCCCAGCATCATTCAAACTGCCCACCCCGGTGGATCTGCAGCTGGCCGGATGGGAGCGGCTGCGTGATGCAGCGTGTCTGTGAGTGGCTGCTTTGAACTCTGGGACCACCCTGCTTGACGTCATGTGGCAGGGCGGTCGCAAAGTTCAAAGCAGCCACTCACAGACACGCTAGCTGCATCACGCAGCCCTGTATATGCACTAGCGCCGGCGGGAAATTTAAATGATGTTGGGACCGCCCTGCCACATGACGTCAGGCAGGGCGGTACCAACAGCATTTAAACTGCACGCCCGTGCTAGTGAATATACAGGCGCGGCGGCCAGATGGGAGCGTCATGTGGCACTGGCAGGGCGGGGCGACACAGTATGATTCAAACCGCATACAGCTGCGGGCCCGCAGCGGTGATCATCTAAACCTTCGGCCAGCGTGGCGGTGACCGAAAAAAATGCGCATAATAATGGGAGTAATTCATGGGCCCCCTGGAGCCTCAGGGACCCAGGCGGTAGCCCATATTGCCCTCATTATAATCAGCCTATGACTGCACAGTGGACTGCCCCCATATACTGCACAGGGGACTGCCTCCACATACTGCACAGGGGACTGCCTCCACATACTGCACAGGGGACTGCCTCCACATACTGCACAGGGGACTGCCTCCACATACTGCACAGGGGACTGCCTCCACATACTACACAGGGGACTGCCTGCACATACTGAACAGGGGACTGCCTCCACCTACTGCACAGTGGACTGCCTCCACCTACTGCACAGGGGACTGCCTCCACCTACTGCACAGGGGAATTCCTCCACCTACTGCACAGGGGACTGCCTCCACATACTGCACAGGGGACTGCCTCCACGTACTACACAGGGGACTGCCTCCACGTACTGCACAGGGGACTGCCTCCACATACTGCACAGGGGACTGCCTCCACATACTGCACAGTGGACTGCCTCCACATGCTGCACAGGGGACTGCCTCCACATGCTGCACAGGGGACTGCCTCCACATGCTGCACAGGGGACTGCCTCCACATGCTGCACAGGGGACTGCCTCCACATACTGCACAGGGGACTGCCTCCACATACTGCACAGGGGACTGCCTCCACATGCTGCACAGGGGACTGCCTCCACATACTGCACAGGGGACTGCCTCCACATGCTGCACAGGGGACTGCCTCCACATGCTGCACAGGGGACTGCCTCCACATGCTGCACAGGGGACTGCCTCCACATGCTGCACAGGGGACTGCCTCCACATACTGCACAGTGGACTGCCTCCACATACTGCACAGGGGACTGCCTCCACATGCTGCACAGGGGACTGCCTCCACATGCTGCACAGGGGACTGCCTCCACATACTACACAGGTGACTGCCTCCACATACTGCACAGGGGACTGCCTCCACATACTGCACAGTGGACTGCCTCCACATACTGCACAGTGGACTGCCTCCACATACTGCACAGGGGACTGCCGCCACATACTGCACAGGGGACTGCCTCCATATACTGCACACAGGGGTGGATTAAGAGTAGCAAGGGCCCCGGGCAGTTTAGAAGGCGCGGGCCCCCCCCCCACCTGATGTATCACATGTCACATGATCCCCTGTGATAGATCATGTGATAGTTCACGTGAAATTAATTTGACACAATATTAATTATAATATTTATTTTTAGGCTGTGTGCCCACTATGCGTTTTTTAAGAGTTTCCGCAGCGGCAATTCCGCTGCACAAACGCTTAAAAACGCTTGGTAGAAGGTCTGCCATGTCCCCCAATGATAATCCGCATGCTGTGCACATGCTGAGGAAATTTCCGCTGCGGATTATCATTGCGGGAAAAATCCGCAGCATTACCAATTATTTTGCGGAAGCGCTGCGTTTTCGCTGCCATTGACTTGCATTAGAACGCATGAATTACGCATCACTGCAACTGTACATGCAGAATCCATGCGTTTCAATGTGCGGATGGTACCCGGGTGTGGACAGGAGACTCTCCTCCGGATCCGGGTACCATAGAACCTGTAAAAAAAGAATAAAATAAAAAATAAATATTATACTTACCTTCTGATGGCCCCCGGTGTCTTTATCCGATGCCTCCTGGCTGCCGGCAGCTCGCGATGGTCTGAAAAGGACCTGCCATGACGTCATTTAGTCATGTGACGGGTCACCCGACCGCTGACGTCGGCAGGCCATCAGAAGGTAAGAATATATTTTTTATTTTTTACCATTCTTTCGGTCACACTATATATGCCGGTTGCATGGATTTATATAGTGTGACCAAGTTGTCAAGCACTTTCCAAGTGATGCTAAAATCGCTTGTCAACCCGCATGCGGAAATGCAAGTGAAGAACGCGTCACATCCGCATGTCCCTGGCAGGAAAACGCATGTACAATCCGCATGCACAATCCGCATGCACAATCCGCATGCGTTTTTTCTGCCAGGGAGATGCAGAAACGCTCAAAAAAAATCCGGAGCATTTGTGCATCGTGGGCACATAGCCTTACATTAATTGTATGACTCAATATTGAGCACACGTAGCCATCTATACACAGCAGGAGGCCGCACGTAGCCATCTATACACAGCAGGAGGCCGCACGGTGCCATCTGTACACAGCAGGAGGCCGCACGTAGCCATCTATACACAGCAGGAGGCCGCACGTAGCCATCTATACACAGCAGGAGGCCGCACGTAGCCATCTATACACAGCAGGAGGCCGCACGTAGCCATCTATACACAGCAGGAGGCCGCACGGTGCCATCTATACACAGCAGGAGGCCGCCCGTAGCCATCTATACACAGCAAGAGGCCGCACGTAGCCATCTATACACAGCAGGAGGCCGCACGGTGCCATCTATACACAGCGGGAGGCCGCACGTAGCCATCTATACAGAGCAAGAGACCGCACGTAGCCATCTATACACAGCAGGAGGCCGCACGTAGCCATCTATACACAGCAGGAGGCCGCACGTAGCCATCTATACACAGCAGGAGGCCGCACGTAGCCATCTATACACAGCAGGAGGCCGCACGGTGCCATCTATACACAGCAGGAGGCCGCCCGTAGCCATCTATACACAGCAAGAGGCCGCACGTAGCCATCTATACACAGCAGGAGGCCGCACGGTGCCATCTATACACAGCGGGAGGCCGCACGTAGCCATCTATACACAGCAAGAGACCGCACGTAGCCATCTATACACAGCAAGAGGCCGCACGTAGCCATCTATACACAGCAGGAGGCCGCACGTAGCCATCTATACACAGCAGGAGGCAGCACGTAGCCATCTATACACAGCAGGGGGCCGCACGGTGCCATCTATACACAGCGGGAGGCTGCACACAGTCACGCACACACACAAACATATACAGACATATACATACACGCATAAACACATTTGAAACACAAAAATACATATAAACAGACATCACACAATTATGTCTGCCTGCACACACGCACACTCACTCACTCTCACACACTCACCATCCCCCGGCTCGGCTCCAGTCCTCCTGGCTCCTGCTCCTCTCCGGTGCAGCACTGCAGGCCGGGCGCGCACTGCGTGACGTCACAGCTAGGAGACACGGCCGCACACAGGGCCGTGTCTCCTAGCTGTGACACGGCCGGGTCAGCACAGGGAAGTTAACTGCTGCAGTGCTGGCCCGGCCGAAGAAGAAGTAGCGGCCGTGCGCCGCTGCTGGGGGAGCAGTCCGGGGGCCCCCCGCCACTGTCTGCCTGTATGCCGCGCCCCTGTTTATGCTGGGCCCTGCCTGATGTCATGTGGCAGGGCGGTCCCAGCATCATTCAAACTGCCCACCCCGGTGGTTCTGCAGCTGGCCGGATGGGAGCGGCTGCGTGATGCAGCGTGTCTGTGAGTGGCTGCTTTGAACTCTGGGACCACCCTGCTTGACGTCATGTGGCAGGGCGGTCGCAAAGTTCAAAGCAGCCACTCACAGACACGCTAGCTGCATCACGCAGCCCTGTATATGCACTAGCGCCGGCGGGAAATTTAAATGATGTTGGGACCGCCCTGCCACATGACGTCAGGCAGGGCGGTACCAACAGCATTTAAACTGCACGCCCGTGCTAGTGAATATACAGGCGCGGCGGCCAGATGGGAGCGTCATGTGGCACTGGCAGGGCGGGGCGACACAGTATGATTCAAACCGCATACAGCTGC
This sequence comes from Phyllobates terribilis, assembly GCF_046119375.1. Lineage (NCBI taxonomy): Eukaryota > Metazoa > Chordata > Amphibia > Anura > Dendrobatidae > Phyllobates > Phyllobates terribilis. Next base: position 3,930,816 of record NW_027362903.1, on the reverse strand, counting down.
GGGCCCGCAGCGGTGATCATCTAAACCTTCGGCCAGCGTGGCGGTGACCGAAAAAAATGCGCATAATAATGGGAGTAATTCATGGGCCCCCTGGAGCCTCAGGGACCCAGGCGGTAGCCCATATTGCCCTCATTATAATCAGCCTATGACTGCACAGTGGACTGCCCCCATATACTGCACAGGGGACTGCCTCCACATACTGCACAGGGGACAGCCTCCACATACTGCACAGGGGACTGCCTCCACATACTGCACAGGGGACTGCCTCCACATACTACACAGGGGACTGCCTGCACATACTGAACAGGGGACTGCCTGCACATACTGCACAGGGGACTGCCTCCACATACTGCACAGGGGACTGCCTCCACATACTGCACAGGGGACTGCCTGCACATACTGCACTGTGGAATAACTTTTTGTTTCTGTGTGAAGTTTGTGGGGATAATTCAGCAGCAAACAACATTTTCTCCAGCCTACTTAGAGCTGGTAACAGTCATTCTCCAGTTAGACGCTGTTGCTTCTTACCGGTTGGATGGGAGGGTTTTCCCGTGGATGCTGATATTATGTGATGACAGAACAATGTCACTATCACTCATCACATCACCTGAAACATCAGAAGATCATTCTGTAAGTTTCCTTCTTAGTTATCTGCCCCTATATACAGCTGCATCTCACTAAATTAGAATATCATCAGAAAGTGAATTTATTTCAGATCTTCAATACAAAAAGTGAAACTCCTATATTATATAGAGTCATTACACACAGAGGGATCTATTATATAGAGTCATTACACACAGAGGGATCTATTATATAGAGTCATTACACACAGAGGGATCTATTATATAGAGCCATTACACACAGAGGGATCTATTATATAGAGTCATTACACACCGAGGGATCTATTATATAGAGTCATTACACACAGAGGGATCTATTATATAGAGTCATTACACACAGAGGGATCTATTATATAGAGTCATTACACACAGAGGGATCTATTATAGAGAGTCATTACACACAGAGGGATCTATTATATAGAGCCATTACACACAGAGGGATCTATTATATAGTGTCATGAAAACAACACCCACTCTTGGGTCAGACCTTGCAGCTCTCTGGCGCCCCCTTATCCTGCTGGTCAAACACGGTATTGACAGAGGATAAGCACGGGTGCAACTGCTCTAATTTATGTCGACTATTGTGGCACGTGATGTGACAGGACGTATATATACCACCAGTTCCTTCCAGGAACGTATATATACCTCCGACCAGCCACCCTCAAACCACAATATCACATAAATACTGGTATACTGCCACCACCGATCGCTTAACAGGTGGATCGGGTACCTGGTAGGTAACGTGAATTAGCGGGTGAGGAACGTGTTTGCTCGACATAGGACAAGAAGAAAGAAACTGGTAAATAATTAATGATTTACTCCCAAAAGGTGGGCAGTGTTTACAAAATATATACAAGATATTATAAAGGAGACAATTTACATGTGTGCATCAACAGTTATTAAAATAAAAGGGATAAGTAATAGCAAAACCTGCTTCACAAGGTGATGGTCTCAGATTCTGTGGGGGGGACGGCTCCCCGGAAATTAGAGGTGATTCTTCTTACGCCGCGTGATGTGCGTGCGTTCGACGTCCCTGAGAAGAATGACCTGAAAATGGCCGATTTGCTTTTTAGTAAGCAGCCAAAACTCTGGGGAACACCCCTTATTTACCTTACAAGGGGGGCTCGGCTTTGCGAGCCCACCCAGCTGCAGAAGACCTAAAAGATCCTTCAGATTCCATATCTTGGTGTGGGGGGGTCCCACATCCAAGAGGGAGACATCATCTTGACCGTCACCAATATTCATGAAGATAGATATTAAATATGAAACCTCTATGACGCTCAGAAGCTCAGAATCCATTATCTCAGTTCCCGGTCATTCCTCAGTTATGCAAGTTATACTATTGTAATGGGAAAAAGGTGAGCATTCAAAAAACGTGGTTCCGATGTTTCTGTCAGACCTGTGCGTGATTAAAATTGGCATAAAACGTTTGTACAATTAAACAATGGGATTTTTTGGAGGGATTTTCCGGTTTGTACTAGCGCTTGCCCTGGACTGAGGTTTTATGGCGGGTCATAAAAATTCCTGGTTTGGGGAAAAGCAAAAGTGAGTTCTATGTCTTCACTTACAAACAGATAGGGGGTGGGTTTTTTTTTCCTTTTTTAAAACATCTCTCATTTTTAAAAACTCGGGCAAAAATACCTTTTGCCTGACACCTCCCCCTTTTTGACTGCGCTATGGAGGTAGGACCTTCTGGCACTCCTCCAAGCGTATGTCTGGAGGCTCCCCTCGCCGGGACAACCCATCGGCATTGCCATGCTCGCTGCCCTTGCGGTGTTGAACAGTAAAGTCGTACTGCTGGAGGGTGAGGCTCCAGCGTAACAACCTTCCGTTGGCACCTGACATGGTGTGCAGCCAACTCAGGGGGTTGTGGTCAGTCACGACAGTGAAGGGGCGCCCGTACAAGTAAGGCTGTAAGCGGTTGAGGGCCCATACAATGGCCAGGCACTCCTTCTCTATGGTGGAATAGGCCACTTCCCTCGGCAGCAGTTTCCGGCTTAGGTACAACACGGGGTGTTCTTGGTTCCCCGAGTCAACCTGGCTGAGTACAGCACCGAGGCCAAATTCACTGGCGTCGGTCTGTACTAAGAGTGGCCGTGTGCCGTCGACCGCCTTTAGTACAGGAGAGCTGCTCAGGGCAGTCTTCAAAGCCCTAAAGGCCACCTCGCATTCATCCGTCCATTTGACGGAATGGGGTAGGCTCTTCCTGGTGAGGTCTGTCAAGGGCTTCGCAAGGCTACTATAGTCCTGCACAAAGCGTCTATAGTACCCTGCGGTGCCCAAGAAGGACTGCACCTGCTTCTTGGTCCTGGGGGTGGGCCAGGACACGATAGCGTCCACCTTCCCAGGCTCTGGCTTCAGAGTACCCCCACCTACCCGGTGCCCCAGGTAGTGGACCTCGTTCATGCCCATCTGGCACTTTCCCGGCTTGATGGTCAAGCCCGCCTGGTGAATGCGCCCGAGCACCTGCTGCAGATGCTCGAGGTGATCCTCCCAGGTGGGACTGAAGATGGCAATGTCATCCAGGTACGCTACTGCGTACCTCTCCAGTCCCTGGAGCAGGTGGTTGACCATTCGCTGGAACGTGGCAGGGGCATTTTTCATGCCGAAGGGCATGACCGTGGATTCATACAATCCGAAGGGGGTGATAAAGGCGGACTTCTCCTGAGCCCCGGGGCTCAAGGGAATCTGCCAATATCCCCGACTCAAATCCATAATGGAGAGATAGCTCGCGCTGGCTAACCGCTCCAGCAGCTCCTCAATGCGTGGCATGGGTTGTGCGTCAGAGGCGGTGATAGCGTTGAGCCCCCTGTAGTCCACACAGAACCGGGTGGTCCGGTCCTTCTTAGGCACCAGGACTACAGGTGAGGCCCACGCGCTCTTGGACCGCTTAATCACCCCCAACTGCAGCATCTCCTCGACCTCCTGGCGCATGACATGCTGCACCTCGTCGGAGATTCGATAGGCTGTCCGCCGGAGTGGGGCATGATTCCCGGTGTCCACTTCATGGACCGCCACTTCAGTCCTGCCAGGCAGGTTGGTGAACACTGCTTGGAAGGGTTTCAGCACTGCTTGCATCTGAGACCTCTGGTCTGCGGATAGCAAGTCGCTTAGCTCTACATTCTCTAGGGACCTGCTGGCCTTCGCTTGGGCGAGCATGTCCAAGAGGGGGTCATCCTCCCCATCCTCGGGCAGGTTGCAGACCGGTAGGACGCAGGTTCCACGTTCTTGATGAGCCTTCATCATATTAACGTGAAACGCCTTCCGCCTACCCCGCTCGTGGTCAAGGGTGATCACGTAGGTGACCGGGTTGAGCTGTTGGTGAATGACGTACGGGCCTTCCCAGGCCGCCTGAAGCTTGTCATTTGGTACGGGGACCAGCACCCACACCTTCTGACCCACCTGGTAGGTCCGTTCTCGGGCGTTCTGGTCGTACCAATGCTTCTGGTCAGCCTGGGCTTGCGCCATGTTGTCATGCACAAACTGCGTCAAGGTCTGCATCTTGTCACGGAAGCGCATGACATACTCCACGATGGACACTCCTGGGGAGCTCGGCTCTTCTTCCCAGAATTCCCTTATCAACCCAAGGGGTCCTCGGACACGCCTGCCATACAGGAGCTCAAAGGGGGAGAACCCCGTCGAGGCCTGTGGAACCTCTCTGTAAGCAAATAGCAGGTGTGGGAGGTAACGCTCCCAGTCGCGACCCTGGGTCTCAACCAGCATTTTTACATCTGTTTGAGGGTACCGTTGAATCGCTCACACAAACCATTGGTCTGTGGGTGATACGCACTCGATACCAGATGCTGCACCTGCATTTTCTTACATAGGGCCTCCATTAAGCGTGACATGAACTGAGTCCCCTGGTCGGTAAGCATCTCCCTGGGAAATCCTACTCGCGAAAAGATGGCCAAGAGGGCGTCCGCCACCTTATCCGCCCTAATTGAGGACAGGGCTACTGCCTCCGGATAACGGGTAGCATAGTCTACCACGGTAAGGATGAATCGTTTTCCAGAGCTGCTGGGTATGGCCAGTGGTCCCACAATGTCCACAGCAATCCTCTGGAAAGGCTCCTCTATCACTGGCAAAGAGATCAGGGGGGCTTTGGGGGCCGGCCCTGACTTTCCCACTCTTTGACACGTGGTACAGGATCGACAGTAGTTCACCACATCTGTCCTCATTTTGGGCCAATAAAAGTGATGAGACAGCCGGGCCTTGGTTTTGCTGACCCCCCAGTGTCCAGCGAGTGGAATTTCATGGGCGATCCGCAACAACTCATCCCTGAATGGGTAGGGGACGACCAGCTGTCTTTCCCTCAGCCACTCCTGTTGGGGTGTACAGGGAACTGTCTCCCGGTACAACCTCCCTTGGTCCCAGAATACCCTCTCCTTATCCGACTCGGAGGTGGGTTTCTCCGCGAGGCTCCTTAACGTCTCCAGGCTAGCATCTGAGTGCAGAGCTGCCTGAAACTCCTGGCTGGAGGAAGCCAGAAGTGAGGTTAAGGCCACGTCCTCACTGGGACCCTCTGGGACCGGCTCTGGGTCCATACCTGATCCTGTTATTCCTCTGTCCGAGGGGGGTCCAGAAGGCAGGGCGTTACTTGCATTCTGGGCACTCTGACTGCGGGTAACAGCGGCTATATAGGCCGTCTCCCCGGGGAATAACACCGTCTCATTAGCCTGAGAGGCCATGAGAACTACTTCTCCATCATCCTCCATTACCTCAGGCACAGTGCTACGTATGCGGCAGCTACCATCAGCCAGGTCTCCATCTGTTGTGACACTGGTCACTGGCACAGCACCACCTGCTTCATGGTCCTCGTGCCTCTCCCCATTACCCTTGGCACTGACATTTGCTCCTGCTAGGGGATCCTCAGCAACATCACCCCGCAGAGTGACATGGCTGAGTTCTCCTGCCCCTTCCAATACAACAACATCATTATCATCATCATCATCATCATCGTCATCATCATCATCATCGTCATCATCATCATCATCATCATCATGTAAAGCCTTGACATTCACATTATCAGCATTAACCTTACCAACCGTATCAGATCGGGGAGGGGTGTCAGGGACATAATAAGCAAACATCCTCCCCAAATCAGTTCCCAACAAAACATTTGCAGGTAGGTTTTTGGATACTCCCACTTCCTTCACCCCACTCCCCGCACCCCAATCAATAAAAACCCGGGCCATGGGCAAGGGGCATCGGACGTCCCCAATCCCAGTGACAGTCAGGGTCTTTCCTGGAATAAGCGCTTCAGGGGACACCAGTTCGGGTCGGATGAGGGTTCGTTCGGCCCCAGTGTCCTTGAGGCCTACAGTGAGAGTGTCCCCCACCCTGACAGACTGAAAGTTTTCACAGGCCCTCCCAACCGGCCCACCCACCAAAAGAACTGAAGCATTAGGCCCTGGGGCCTTGGATGGGGGGTTCTTCCTCTGCTTCTCTGGGCAAGTGGCGCTGAGATGACCAGTCTGGTTGCAGGAATAACACCTGCGGGCATCGGAGGCAGGCAGGGCCTTGGCAACGGGAAAAAGGCCTCCGGAAGGTCAGCTGGCAGGGGCAGGGATGGTGGTTGATGGCTTACCCCCTTTCCAGCTGGCGACGACCGGCTTCCGCACCTCTGGTCTCCGGTTGGCCTCGTAGGTGTCTGCGATCTGCGCTGCTTTATTGGCATCAGGTGGCTCCCGATCCATCACGAACTGCCGTACCTCAGTCGGACACAGATGCAGGAACTGGTCTTTCACCATCAGGTCCTTTAGCTGCTCAAAGGTGGTCGCTGACAGTCCTTGGATCCACTGCTCAAAGTTGATTCTGAGCCCGTCTACCACATCACGGTAGGTGTCCTGTGGTCCACGTTGGAGGGTTCTGAATTTTTTCCGGTAAACCTCCGGAGTCAGCTGGTACTTTTTTATCAGGGCCTGCTTGACGGCCTCATAGTCTCCATCCTGCTCTCGAGGGAGGGAAGCAAACACCTCCAAAGCTTTTCCTCTGAGCCCTGGAGTCAAATATCTTGCCCATTGGTCCATGGGCAGCTGATACTGCCTGCAGGCCTTTTCAAAGCCTCGCAGAAATGTGTCCAAGTCCCCATCCTTTTCCATCACAGGGAAGTGCTCAGGACGAGGTTTAAAGCAGCTGGCACTGTTGGACTCACGGGTCTGCGTAGAGGGCGACTCCTTCTGAATCCGGGCTAGCTCCAGCTGGTGTTGTCGGTCAGCTTGTTGCTCAGCAGTCTCTCGGTCAGCTTGTCGCTCAGCAGCCTCTCGGTCAGCTTGTCGCTCAGCAGCCTCTCGGTCAGCTTGTCGCTCAGCAGCCTCTCGGTCAGCTTGTCGCTCAGCCCGCTCCTGGAATTTCAGGATCAGCTCCAGTCGTCCATCATGATTGTCTGTGGCGAGCTCCTCCAAGGCCATCTGCAGGTGGGGGTCCACACTACCCTGGTTGCGGGTATGGCTGGCAATCACCGGTTGGACCCCGGCAGCAACACCATCCGGGCCCTGGCTGGCCGCCCCCTCATCAGGGCTCTGCTGTCGGACGGGCTCTGCAGCATCTTGTAACAGTTCAGAAATCATTTGTTCTTTGCTTTTGCCGTGGGGGTCAATGCCTTTGGTTATACATATTCCAGTAAGAGTGTCCTTTTTCTGCTGGTGATACCAGGACTCCCCAACTACGACCATGATCACCAAAATAAAAATAGAAAAGAAAAAGCAAAGAAGGGTAGGGGTAACTGCTACACATACAGTATTGTCTCAGATCTAATAAACACTGAGTTCGATCTTCAAAACTTTTGTGCAAGTTTTTAGTGAGAGGAATGATTGCTCAAACCAGATCACTAATGTCCTATGATCCCACCGCTTGCCACCAATTTGTCATGAAAACAACACCCACTCTTGGGTCAGACCTTGCAGCTCTCTGGCGCCCCCTTATCCTGCTGGTCAAACACGGTATTGACAGAGGATAAGCACGGGTGCAGCTGCTCTAATTTATGTCGACTATTGTGGCACGTGATGTGACAGGACGTATATATACCACCAGTTCCTTCCAGGAACGTATATATACCTCCGACCAGCCACCCTCAAACCACAATATCACATAAATACTGGTATACTGCCACCACCGATCGCTTAACAGGTGGATCGGGTACCTGGTAGGTAACGTGAATTAGCGGGTGAGGAACGTGTTTGCTCGACATAGGACAAGAAGAAAGAAACTGGTAAATAATTAATGATTTACTCCCAAAAGGTGGGCAGTGTTTACAAAATATATACAAGATATTATAAAGGAGACAATTTACATGTATGCATCAACAGTTATTAAAATAAAAGGGATAAGTAATAGCAAAACCTGCTTCACAAGGTGATGGTCTCAGATTCTGTGGGGGGGACGGCTCCCCGGAAATTAGAGGTGATTCTTCTTACGCCGCGTGATGTGCGTGCGTTCGACGTCCCTGAGAAGAATGACCTGAAAATGGCCGATTTGCTTTTTAGTAAGCAGCCAAAACTCTGGGGAACACCCCTTATTTACCTTACAAGGGGGGCTCGGCTTTGCGAGCCCACCCAGCTGCAGAAGACCTAAAAGATCCTTCAGATTCCATATCTTGGTGTGGGGGGGTCCCACATCCAAGAGGGAGACATCATCTTGACCGTCACCAATATTCATGAAGATAGATATTAAATATGAAACCTCTATGACGCTCAGAAGCTCAGAATCCATTATCTCAGTTCCCGGTCATTCCTCAGTTATGCAAGTTATACTATTGTAATGGGAAAAAGGTGAGCATTCAAAAAACGTGGTTCCGATGTTTCTGTCAGACCTGTGCATGATTAAAATTGGCATAAAACGTTTGTACAATTAAACAATGGGATTTTTTGGAGGGATTTTCCGGTTTGTACCAGCGCTTGCCCTGGACTGAGGTTTTATGGCGGGTCATAAAAATTCCTGGTTTGGGGAAAAGCAAAAGTGAGTTCTATGTCTTCACTTACAAACAGATAGGGGGTGGTTTTTTTTTTCTTTTTTAAAACATCTCTCATTTTTTAAAACTCGGGCAAAAATACCTTTTGCCTGACATATAGAGTCATTACACACAGAGGGATCTATTATATAGAGTCATTACACACAGAGGGATCTATTATATAGAGTCATTACACACAGAGGGATCTATTATATAGAGTCATTACACACAGAGGGATCTATTATATAGAGTCATTACACACAGAGGGATCTATTATATAGAGCCATTACACACAGAGGGATCTATTATATAGAGTCTTTACACACAGAGGGATCTACTATATAGAGTCATTACACACAGAGGGATCTATTATATAGAGTCATTACACACAGAGGGATCTATTATATAGAGTCATTACACACAGAGGGATCTATTATATAGAGCCATTACACACAGAGGGATCTATTATATAGAGTCATTACACACAGAGGGATCTATTATATAGAGTCATTACACACAGAGGGATCTATTATATAGAGTCATTACACACAGAGGGATCTATTATATAGAGTCATTACACACAGAGGGATCTATTATATAGAGCCATTACACACAGAGGGATCTATTATATAGAGTCTTTACACACAGAGGGATCTACTATATAGAGTCATTACACACAGAGGGATCTATTATATAGAGTCATTACACACAGAGGGATCTATTATATAGAGTCATTACACACAGAGGGATCTACTATATAGAGCCATTACACACAGAGGGATCTATTATATAGAGTCATTACACGCAGAGGGATCTGTTATATAGAGTCATTACACACAGAGGGATCTATTATATAGAGTCATTACACACAGAGGGATCTATTATATAGAGTCATTACACACAGAGGGATCTATTATATAGAGTCATTACACGCAGATGGATCTGTTATATAGAGTCATTACACACAGAGGGATCTATTATAAAGAGTCATTACACACAGAGGGATCTATTATATAGAGTCATTACACACAGAGTGATCTATTATATAGAGTCATTACACGACACGCAGAGGGATCTGTTATATAGAGTCATTACACACAGAGGGATCTATTATATAGAGTCATTCCACACAGAGGGATCTATTATATAGAGTCATTACACACAGAGTGATCTATTATATAGAGTCATTACACACAGAGGGGTCTATTATATAGAGTCATTACACACAGAGGGATCTATTATATAGAGTCGTTACACACAGAGGGATCTATTATATAGAGTCATTACACACAGAGGGGTCTATTATATAGAGTCATTACACACAGAGGGATCTATTATATAGAGTCATTACACACAGAGGGATCTATTATATAGAGTCATTACACACAGAGCGATCTATTATATAGAGTCATTACACACAGAGGGGTCTATTATATAGAGTCATTACACACAGAGGGATCTATTATATAGAGTCATTACAGACAGAGGGATCTATTATATAGAGTCATTACACGCAGAGGGATCTATTATATAGAGTCATTACACACAGGGATCTATTATATAGAGTCATTACACGCAGAGGGATCTATTATATAGAGTCATTACACACAGAGGGATCTAGTATATAGAGTCATTACACACAGAGGGATCTATTATATAGAGTCATTACACACAGAGGGATCTATTATATAGAGTCATTACACACAGAGGGATCTACTATATAGAGTCATTACACACAGAGGGATCTATTATATAGAGTCATTACACACAGAGGGATCTATTATATAGAGTCATTACACACAGAGGGATCTATTATATAGAGCCATTACACACAGAGGGATCTATTATATAGAGTCATTACACGCAGAGGGATCTGTTATATAGAGTCATTACACACAGAGGGATCTATTATATAGAGTCATTACACACAGAGGATCTATTATATAGAGTCATTACACACAGAGGGATCTATTATATAGAGTCATTACACGCAGAGGGATCTGTTATATAGAGTCATTACACACAGAGGGATCTATTATAAAGAGTCATTACACACAGAGGGATCTATTATATAGAGTCATTACACACAGAGTGATCTATTATATAGAGTCATTACACGCAGAGGGATCTGTTATATAGAGTCATTACACACAGAGGGATCTATTATATAGAGTCATTCCACACAGAGGGATCTATTATATAGAGTCATTACACACAGAGTGATCTATTATATAGAGTCATTACACACAGAGGGGTCTATTATATAGAGTCATTACACACAGAGGGATCTATTATATAGAGTCGTTACACACAGAGGGATCTATTATATAGAGTCATTACACACAGAGGGGTCTATTATATAGAGTCATTACACACAGAGGGATCTATTATATAGAGTCATTACACACAGAGGGATCTATTATATAGAGTCATTACACGCAGAGCGATCTATTATATAGAGTCATTACACACAGAGGGGTCTATTATATAGAGTCATTACACACAGAGGGATCTATTATATAGAGTCATTACACACAGAGGGATCTATTATATAGAGTCATTACACGCAGAGGGATCTATTATATAGAGTCATTACACACAGGGATCTATTATATAGAGTCATTACACGCAGAGGGATCTATTATATAGAGTCATTACACACAGAGGGATCTAGTATATAGAGTCATTACACACAGAGGGATCTATTATATAGAGTCATTACACAGAGGGATCTATTATATAGAGTCATTACACACAGAGGGATCTATTATATAGAGTCATTACACACAGAGGGAACTATTATATAGAGTCATTACACACAGAGGGATCTATTATATAGAGTCATTACACACAGAGGGATCTATTATATAGAGTCATTACACGCAGAGGGATCTATTATATAGAGCCATTACACACAGAGGGATCTATTATATAGAGTCATTACACACAGAGGGATCTATTATATAGAGTCATTACACACAGAGGGATCTATTATATAGAGTCATTACACGCAGAGGGATCTATTATATAGAGTCATTACACGCAGAGTGATCTATTATATAGAGTCATTACACGCAGAGGGATCTGTTATATAGAGTCATTACACACAGAGGGATCTATTATATAGAGTCATTCCACACAGAGGGATCTATTATATAGAGTCATTACACACAGAGGGATCTATTATATAGAGTCATTACACACAGAGGGATCTATTATATAGAGTCGTTACACACAGAGGGATCTATTATATAGAGTCATTACACACAGAGGGGTCTATTATATAGAGTCATTACACACAGAGGGATCTATTATATAGAGTCATTACACACAGAGGGATCTATTATATAGAGTCATTACACGCAGAGCGATCTATTATATAGAGTCATTACACACAGAGGGGTCTATTATATAGAGTCATTACACACAGAGGGATCTATTATATAGAGTCATTACACACAGAGGGATCTATTATATAGAGTCATTACACGCAGAGGGATCTATTATATAGAGTCATTACACACAGGGATCTATTATATAGAGTCATTACACACAGAGGGATCTATTATATAGAGTCATTACACGCAGAGGGATCTATTATATAGAGTCATTACACGCAGAGTGATCTATTATATAGAGTCATTACACGCAGAGGGATCTGTTATATAGAGTCATTACACACAGAGGGATCTATTATATAGAGTCATTCCACACAGAGGGATCTATTATATAGAGTCATTACACACAGAGGGATCTATTATATAGAGTCATTACACACAGAGGGATCTATTATATAGAGTCGTTACACACAGAGGGATCTATTATATAGAGTCATTACACACAGAGGGGTCTATTATATAGAGTCATTACACACAGAGGGATCTATTATATAGAGTCATTACACACAGAGGGATCTATTATATAGAGTCATTACACGCAGAGCGATCTATTATATAGAGTCATTACACACAGAGGGGTCTATTATATAGAGTCATTACACACAGAGGGATCTATTATATAGAGTCATTACACACAGAGGGATCTATTATATAGAGTCATTACACGCAGAGGGATCTATTATATAGAGTCATTACACACAGGGATCTATTATATAGAGTCATTACACGCAGAGGGATCTATTATATAGAGTCATTACACACAGAGGGATCTAGTATATAGAGTCATTACACACAGAGGGATCTATTATATAGAGTCATTACACAGAGGGATCTATTATATAGAGTCATTACACACAGAGGGATCTATTATATAGAGTCATTACACACAGAGGGAACTATTATATAGAGCCATTACACAGAGAGGGATCTATTATATAGAGTCATTACACACAGAGGGATCTATTATATAGAGCCATTACACACAGAGGGATCTATTATATAGAGTCATTACACACAGAGGGATCTATTATATAGAGTCATTACACACAGAGGGATCTATTATATAGAGTCATTACACGCAGAGGGATCTATTATATAGAGTCATTACACGCAGAGTGATCTATTATATAGAGTCATTACACGCAGAGGGATCTGTTATATAGAGTCATTACACACAGAGGGATCTATTATATAGAGTCATTCCACACAGAGGGATCTATTATATAGAGTCATTACACACAGAGGGATCTATTATATAGAGTCATTACACACAGAGGGATCTATTATATAGAGTCGTTACACATAGAGGGATCTATTATATAGAGTCATTACACACAGAGGGGTCTATTATATAGAGTCATTACACACAGAGGGATCTATTATATAGAGTCATTACACACAGAGGGATCTATTATATAGAGTCATTACACGCAGAGCGATCTATTATATAGAGTCATTACACACAGAGGGGTCTATTATATAGAGTCATTACACGCAGAGGGATCTATTATATAGAGTCATTACACACAGGGATCTATTATATAGAGTCATTACACGCAGAGGGATCTATTATATAGAGTCATTACACACAGAGGGATCTATTATATAGAGTCATTACACACAGAGGGATCTATTATATAGAGCCATTACACGCAGAGGGATCTATTATATAGAGCCATTACACACAGAGGGATCTATTATATAGAGCCATTACACACAGAGGGATCTATTATATAGAGTCATTACACACAGAGGGATCTATTATATAGAGTCATTACACACAGAGGGATCTATTATATAGAGTCATTACACACAGAGGGATCTATTATATAGAGTCATTACACACAGAGGGATCTATTATATAGAGCCATTACACACAGAGGGATCTATTATATAGAGTCATTACACACAGAGGGATCTATTATATAGAGTCATTACACACAGAGGGATCTATTATATAGAGTCATTACACACAGAGGGATCTATTATATAGAGTCATTCCACACAGAGGGATCTATTATATAGAGTCATTACACACAGAGTGATCTATTATATAGAGTCATTACACACAGAGGGGTCTATTATATAGAGTCATTACACACAGAGGGATCTATTATATAGAGTCGTTACACACAGAGGGATCTATTATATAGAGTCATTACACACAGAGGGGTCTATTATATAGAGTCATTACACACAGAGGGATCTATTATATAGAGTCATTACACACAGAGGGATCTATTATATAGAGTCATTACACGCAGAGCGATCTATTATATAGAGTCATTACACACAGAGGGGTCTATTATATAGAGTTATTACACACAGAGGGATCTATTATATAGAGTCATTACACACAGAGGGATCTATTATATAGAGTCATTACACGCAGAGGGATCTATTATATAGAGTCATTACACGCAGAGGGATCTATTATATAGAGTCATTACACACAGAGGGATCTATTATATAGAGTCATTACACACAGAGGGATCTATTATATAGAGTCATTACACACAGAGGGATCTATTATATAGAGTCATGACACGCAGAGGGATCTGTTATATAGAGTCATTACACACAGAGGGATCTATTATAAAGAGTCATTACACACAGAGGGATCTATTATATAGAGTCATTACACACAGAGTGATCTACTATATAGAGTCATTACACGCAGAGGGATCTGTTATATAGAGTCATTACACACAGAGGGATCTATTATATAGAGTCATTCCACACAGAGGGATCTATTATATAGAGTCATTACACACAGAGTGATCTATTATATAGAGTCATTACACACAGAGGGGTCTATTATATAGAGTAATTACACACAGAGGGATCTATTATATAGAGTCGTTACACACAGAGGGATCTATTATATAGAGTCATTACACACAGAGGGGTCTATTATATAGAGTCATTACACACAGAGGGATCCATTATATAGAGTCATTACACACAGAGGGATCTATTATATAGAGTCATTACACGCAGAGCGATCTATTATATAGAGTCATTACACGCAGAGCGATCTATTATATAGAGTCATTACACACAGAGGGGTCTATTATATAGAGTCATTACACACAGAGGGATCTATTATATAGAGTCATTACACACAGAGGGATCTATTATATAGAGTCATTACACGCAGAGGGATCTATTATATAGAGTCATTACACACAGGGATCTATTATATAGAGTCATTACACGCAGAGGGATCTATTATATAGAGTCATTACACACAGAGGGATCTATTATATAGAGTCATTACACACAGAGGGATCTATTATATAGAGTCATTACACACAGAGGGATCTATTATATAGAGTCATTACACACAGAGGGATCTATTATATAGAGTCATTACACACAGAGGGATCTATTATATAGAGTCATTACACACAGAGGGATCTATTATATAGAGCCATTACACACAGAGGGATCTATTATATAGAGCCATTACACACAGAGGGATCTATTATATAGAGCCATTACACACAGAGGGATCTATTATATAGAGTCATTACACACAGAGGGATCTATTATATAGAGCCATTACACACAGAGGGATCTATTATATAGAGCCATTACACACAGAGGGATCTATTATATAGAGTCATTACACACAGGGATCTATTATATAGAGTCATTACACGCAGAGGGATCTATTATATAGAGTCATTACACACAGAGGGATCTATTATATAGAGTCATTACACACAGAGGGATCTATTATATAGAGTCATTACACACAGAGGGATCTATTATATAGAGTCATTACACACAGAGGGATCTATTATATAGAGTCATTACACACAGAGGGATCTATTATATAGAGTCATTACACACAGAGGGATCTATTATATAGAGCCATTACACACAGAGGGATCTATTATATAGAGCCATTACACACAGAGGGATCTATTATATAGAGCCATTACACACAGAGGGATCTATTATATAGAGTAATTACACACAGAGGGATCTATTATATAGAGGCATTACACACAGAGGGATCTATTATATAGAGTCATTACACACAGAGGGATCTATTATATAGAGTCATTACACACAGAGTGATCTATTATATAGTCATTACACACAGAGGGATCTGTTATATAGAGTCATTACACACAGAGGGATCTATTATATAGAGTCATTCCACACAGAGGGATCTATTATATAGAGTCATTACACACAGAGGGGTCTATTATATAGAGTCATTACACACAGAGGGATCTATTATATAGAGTCGTTACACACAGAGGGATCTATTATATAGAGTCATTACACACAGAGGGGTCTATTATATAGAGTCATTACACACAGAGGGATCTATTATATAGAGTCATTACACACAGAGGGATCTATTATATAGAGTCATTACACGCAGAGCGATCTATTATATAGAGTCATTACACACAGAGGGGTCTATTATATAGAGTCATTACACACAGAGGGATCTATTATATAGAGTCATTACACACAGAGGGATCTATTATATAGAGTCATTACACGCAGAGGGATCTATTATATAGAGTCATTACACGCAGAGGGATCTATTATATAGAGTCATTACACACAGAGGGATCTATTATATAGAGTCATTACACACAGAGGGATCTATTATATAGAGTCATTACACACAGAGGGATCTATTATATAGAGTCATTACACACAGAGGGATCTATTATATAGAGTCATTACACACAGAGGGATCTATTATATAGAGTCATTACACACAGAGTGATCTATTATATAGAGTCATTACACACAGAGGGATCTATTATATAGAGTCATTACACACAGAGGGATCTATTATATAGAGTCATTACACACAGAGGGATCTATTATATAGAGTCATTACACGCATAGGGATCTATTATATAGAGTCATTACACGCAGAGGGATCTATTATATAGAGTCATTACACACAGAGGGATCTATTATATAGAGTCATTACACGCAGAGGGATCTATTATATAGAGTGATTACACGCAGAGGGATCTATTATATAGAGTCATTACACGCAGAGGGATCTATTATATAGAGTCATTACACACAGAGGGATCTATTATATAGAGTCATTACACACAGAGGGATCTATTATATAGAGTCATTACACACAGAGGGATCTATTATATAGAGTCATTACACACAGAGGGATCTATTATATAGAGTCATTACACACAGAGGGATCTATTATATAGTCATTACACGCAGAGTGATCTATTATAGAGAGTCATTACACGCAGAGTGATCTATTATAGAGAGTCATTACACGCAGAGGGATCTATTATAGAGAGTCATTACACGCAGAGGGATCTATTATATAGAGTCATTACACGCAGAGGGATCTATTATATAGAGTCATTACACACAGAGGGATCTATTATATAGAGTCATTACACACAGAGGGATCTATTATATAGAGTCATTACACACAGAGGGATCTATTATATAGAGTCATTACACACAGAGGGATCTGTTATATAGAGTCATTACACAGAGGGATCTGTTATATAGAGTCATTACACACAGAGGGATCTATTATATAGAGTCATTACACACAGAGTGATCTATTATAGAGAGTCATTACACACAGAGTGATCTATTATAGAGAGTCATTACACGCAGAGGGATCTATTATATAGAGTCATTACACACAGAGCGATCTATTATATAGAGTCATTACACGCAGAGGGATCTATTATATAGAGTCATTACACGCAGAGTGATCTATTATATAGAGTCATTACACGCAGAGGGATCTATTATATAGAGCCATTACACACAGAGGGATCTATTATATAGAGTCATTACACACAGAGGGATCTATTATATAGAGGCATTACACACAGAGGGATCTATTATATGGAGTCATTACACACAGAGGGATCTATTATATAGAGTCATTACACACAGAGTGATCTATTATATAGAGTCATTACACACAGAGGGATCTGTTATATAGAGTCATTACACACAGAGTGATCTATTATATAGTCATTACACACAGAGGGATCTGTTATATAGAGTCATTACACACAGAGGGATCTATTATATAGAGTCATTCCACACAGAGGGATCTATTATATAGAGTCATTACACACAGAGGGGTCTATTATATAGAGTCATTACACACAGAGGGATCTATTATATAGAGTCGTTACACACAGAGGGATCTATTATATAGAGTCATTACACACAGAGGGGTCTATTATATAGAGTCATTACACACAGAGGGATCTATTATATAGAGTCATTACACACAGAGGGATCTATTATATAGAGTCATTACACGCAGAGCGATCTATTATATAGAGTCATTACACACAGAGGGGTCTATTATATAGAGTCATTACACACAGAGGGATCTATTATATAGAGTCATTACACACAGAGGGATCTATTATATAGAGTCATTACACGCAGAGGGATCTATTATATAGAGTCATTACACGCAGAGGGATCTATTATATAGAGTCATTACACACAGAGGGATCTATTATATAGAGTCATTACACACAGAGGGATCAATTATATAGAGTCATTACACACAGAGGGATCTATTATATAGAGTCATTACACACAGAGGGATCTATTATATAGAGTCATTACACACAGAGGGATCTATTATATAGAGTCATTACACACAGAGTGATCTATTATATAGAGTCATTACACACAGAGGGATCTATTATATAGAGTCATTACACACAGAGGGATCTATTATATAGAGTCATTACACACAGAGGGATCTATTATATAGAGTCATTACACGCATAGGGATCTATTATATAGAGTCATTACACGCAGAGGGATCTATTATATAGAGTCATTACACGCAGAGGGATCTATTATATAGAGTCATTACACGCAGAGGGATCTATTATATAGAGTGATTACACGCAGAGGGATCTATTATATAGAGTCATTACACGCAGAGGGATCTATTATATAGAGTCATTACACACAGAGGGATCTATTATATAGAGTCTTTACACACAGAGGGATCTATTATATAGAGTCATTACACACAGAGGGATCTATTATATAGAGTCATTACACACAGAGGGATCTATTATATAGAGTCATTACACACAGAGGGATCTATTATATAGTCATTACACGCAGAGTGATCTATTATAGAGAGTCATTACACGCAGAGTGATCTGTTATATAGAGTCATTACACAGAGGGATCTGTTATATAGAGTCATTACACACAGAGGGATCTATTATATAGAGTCATTACACACAGAGTGATCTATTATAGAGAGTCATTACACACAGAGTGATCTATTATAGAGAGTCATTACACGCAGAGGGATCTATTATATAGAGTCATTACACACAGAGCGATCTATTATATAGAGTCATTACACGCAGAGGGATCTATTATATAGAGTCATTACACGCAGAGTGATCTATTATATAGAGTCATTACACGCAGAGGGATCTATTATATAGAGCCATTACACACAGAGGGATCTATTATATAGAGTCATTACACACAGAGGGATCTATTATATAGAGGCATTACACACAGAGGGATCTATTATATGGAGTCATTACACACAGAGGGATCTATTATATAGAGTCATTACACACAGAGTGATCTATTATATAGAGTCATTACACACAGAGGGATCTGTTATATAGAGTCATTACACACAGAGTGATCTATTATATAGTCATTACACACAGAGGGATCTGTTATATAGAGTCATTACACACAGAGGGATCTATTATATAGAGTCATTCCACACAGAGGGATCTATTATATAGAGTCATTACACACAGAGGGGTCTATTATATAGAGTCATTACACACAGAGGGATCTATTATATAGAGTCGTTACACACAGAGGGATCTATTATATAGAGTCATTACACACAGAGGGGTCTATTATATAGAGTCATTACACACAGAGGGATCTATTATATAGAGTCATTACACACAGAGGGATCTATTATATAGAGTCATTACACGCAGAGCGATCTATTATATAGAGTCATTACACACAGAGGGGTCTATTATATAGAGTCATTACACACAGAGGGATCTATTATATAGAGTCATTACACAGAGGGATCTATTATATAGAGTCATTACACGCAGAGGGATCTATTATATAGAGTCATTACACGCAGAGGGATCTATTATATAGAGTCATTACACACAGAGGGATCTATTATATAGAGTCATTACACACAGAGGGATCTATTATATAGAGTCATTACACACAGAGGGATCTATTATATAGAGTCATTACACACAGAGGGATCTATTATATAGAGTCATTACACACAGAGGGATCTATTATATAGAGTCATTACACACAGAGTGATCTATTATATAGAGTCATTACACACAGAGGGATCTATTATATAGAGTCATTACACACAGAGGGATCTATTATATAGAGTCATTACACACAGAGGGATCTATTATATAGAGTCATTACACGCATAGGGATCTATTATATAGAGTCATTACACGCAGAGGGATCTATTATATAGAGTCATTACACGCAGAGGGATCTATTATATAGAGTCATTACACGCAGAGGGATCTATTATATAGAGTGATTACACGCAGAGGGATCTATTATATAGAGTCATTACACGCAGAGGGATCTATTATATAGAGTCATTACACACAGAGGGATCTATTATATAGAGTCTTTACACACAGAGGGATCTATTATATAGAGTCATTACACACAGAGGGATCTATTATATAGAGTCATTACACACAGAGGGATCTATTATATAGAGTCATTACACACAGAGGGATCTATTATATAGTCATTACACGCAGAGTGATCTATTATAGAGAGTCATTACACGCAGAGTGATCTATTATAGAGAGTCATTACACGCAGAGGGATCTATTATAGAGAGTCATTACACGCAGAGGGATCTATTATATAGAGTCATTACACGCAGAGGGATCTATTATATAGAGTCATTACACACAGAGGGATCTATTATATAGAGTCATTACACACAGAGGGATCTATTATATAGAGTCATTACACACAGAGGGATCTATTATATAGAGTCATTACACACAGAGGGATCTGTTATATAGAGTCATTACACAGAGGGATCTGTTATATAGAGTCATTACACACAGAGGGATCTATTATATAGAGTCATTACACACAGAGTGATCTATTATAGAGAGTCATTACACACAGAGTGATCTATTATAGAGAGTCATTACACGCAGAGGGATCTATTATATAGAGTCATTACACACAGAGCGATCTATTATATAGAGTCATTACACGCAGAGGGATCTATTATATAGAGTCATTACACGCAGAGTGATCTATTATATAGAGTCATTACACGCAGAGGGATCTATTATATAGAGCCATTACACACAGAGGGATCTATTATATAGAGTCATTACACACAGAGGGATCTATTATATAGAGGCATTACACACAGAGGGATCTATTATATAGAGTCATTACACACAGAGGGATCTATTATATAGAGTCATTACACACAGAGTGATCTATTATATAGAGTCATTACACACAGAGGGATCTGTTATATAGAGTCATTACACACAGAGGGATCTATTATATAGAGTCATTCCACACAGAGGGATCTATTATATAGAGTCATTACACACAGAGGGGTCTATTATATAGAGTCATTACACACAGAGGGATCTATTATATAGAGTCGTTACACACAGAGGGATCTATTATATAGAGTCATTACACACAGAGGGGTCTATTATATAGAGTCATTACACACAGAGGGATCTATTATATAGAGTCATTACACATAGAGGGATCTATTATATAGAGTCATTACACGCAGAGCGATCTATTATATAGAGTCATTACACACAGAGGGGTCTATTATATAGAGTCATTACACACAGAGGGATCTATTATATAGAGTCATTACACACAGAGGGATCTATTATATAGAGTCATTACACGCAGAGGGATCTATTATATAGAGTCATTACACACAGGGATCTATTATATAGAGTCATTACACGCAGAGGGATCTATTATATAGAGTCATTACACACAGAGGGATCTATTATATAGAGTCATTACACACAGAGGGATCTATTATATAGAGTCATTACACACAGAGGGATCTATTATATAGAGTCATTACACACAGAGGGATCTATTATATAGAGTCATTACACACAGAGTGATCTATTATATAGAGTCATTACACACAGAGGGGTCTATTATATAGAGTCATTACACACAGAGGGATCTATTATATAGAGTCATTACACACAGAGGGATCTATTATATAGAGTCATTACACGCATAGGGATCTATTATATAGAGTCATTACACGCAGAGGGATCTATTATATAGAGTCATTACACGCAGAGGGATCTATTATATAGAGTCATTACACGCAGAGGGATCTATTATATAGAGTGATTACACGCAGAGGGATCTATTATATAGAGTCATTACACGCAGAGGGATCTATTATATAGAGTCATTACACGCAGAGGGATCTATTATATAGAGTCATTACACACAGAGGGATCTATTATATAGAGTCATTACACACAGAGGGATCTATTATATAGAGTCATTACACACAGAGGGATCTATTATATAGAGTCATTACACACACAGCAATCTATTATATAGAGTCATTACACACAGAGGGATCTATTATATAGAGTCATTACACACAGATGCATCTATTATATAGAGTCATTACACGCAGAGGGATCTATTATATAGAGTCATTACACGCAGAAAGATCTATTATATAGAGTCATTACACACAGAGGGATCTATTATATAGAGTCATTACACACAGAGGGATCTATTATATAGAGTCATTACACACAGAGGGATCTATTATATAGAGTCATTACACACAGAGTGATCTATTATATAGATTCATTACACACAGAGGGATCTATTATATAGAGTCATTACACACAGAGGGATCTATTATATAGAGTCATTACACACAGAGGGATCTATTATATAGAGTCATTACACACAGAGTGATCTATTATATAGATTCATTACACACAGAGGGATCTATTATATAGATTCATTACACACAGAGGGATCTATTATATAGAGTCATTACAAGCAGAGGGATGTATTATATAGAGTCATTACACGCAGAGGGATCTATTATATAGAGTCATTACACGCAGACTGATCTATTATATAGAGTCATTACACGCAGAGGGATCTATTATATAGAGTCATTACACGCAGAGGGATCTATTATATAGAGTCATTACACGCAGAGGGATCTATTATATAGAGTCATTACACACAGAGGGATCTATTATATAGAGTCATTACACACAGAGGGATCTATTATATAGAGTCATTACACACAGAGGGATCTATTATATGGAGTCATTACACACAGAACGATCTATTATATAGAGTCATTACACACAGAGGGATCTATTATATAGATCATTACACACAGAGCGATCTATTATATAAAGTCATTACACGAGGAGGGATCTATTATATAGAGTCATTACACACAGAAGGATCTATTATATAGAGTCATTACACAGAGAGGGATCTATTATATATAGTCATTACACACAGAGGGATTTATTATATTAAGTCATTACACACAGAGCGATCTATTATATAGAGTCATTACACGAGGAGGGATCTATTATATAGAGTCATTACACACAGAAGGATCTATTATATAGAGTCATTACACAGAGAGGGATCTATTATATATAGTCATTACACACAGAGGGATTTATTATATTAAGTCATTACACACAGAGCGATCTATTATATAGAGTCATTACACGAGGAGGGATCTATTATATAGAGTCATTACACACAGAAGGATCTATTATATAGAGTCATTACACACAGAGGGATCTATTATATATAGTCATTACACACAGAGGGATCTATTATATTAAGTCATTACACACAGAGCGATCTATTATATAGAGTCATTACACACAGAGGGATCTATTATATAGAGTCATTACACGCAGAGGGATCTATTATATAGAGTCATTACACGCAGAGGGATCTATTATATAGAGTCATTACACGCAGAGGGATCTATTATATAGAGTCATTACACGCAGAGTGATCTATTATATAGAGTCATTACACACAGAGGGATCTATTATATAGAGTCATTACACACAGAGGGATCTATTATATAGAGTCATTACACACAGTGGGATCTATTATATAGAGTCATTACACACAGAGGGATCTATTATATAGAGTCATTGCACACAGAGGGATCTATTATATAGAGTCATTACACACAGAGGGATCTATTACATTGAGTCATTACACACAGAGCGATCTATTATATAGAGTCATTACACACAGAGGGATCTATTATATAGAGTCATTACACACAGATGGATCTATTATATACAGTCATTACACGCAGAGCGATCTATTATATAGAGTCATTACACGCAGAGCGATCTATTAGATAAAGTCATTACACGCAGAGGGATCTATTATATAGAGTCATTACACGCAGAGGGATCTATTATATAGAGTCATTACACACAGAGTGATCTATTATATAGAGTCATTACACACAGAGGGATCTATTATATAGAGTCATTACACACACAGCAATCTATTATATAGAGTCATTACACACAGAGGGATCTATTATATAGAGTCATTACACACAGATGCATCTATTATATAGAGTCATTACACGCAGAGGGATCTATTATATAGAGTCATTACACGCAGAAAGATCTATTATATAGAGTCATTACACACAGAGGGATCTATTATATAGAGTCATTACACACAGAGGGATCTATTATATAGAGTCATTACACACAGAGGGATCTATTATATAGAGTCATTACACACAGAGTGATCTATTATATAGATTCATTACACACAGAGGGATCTATTATATAGAGTCATTACACACAGAGGGATCTATTATATAGAGTCATTACACACAGAGGGATCTATTATATAGAGTCATTACACACAGAGTGATCTATTATATAGATTCATTACACACAGAGGGATCTATTATATAGATTCATTACACACAGAGGGATCTATTATATAGAGTCATTACAAGCAGAGGGATGTATTATATAGAGTCATTACACGCAGAGGGATCTATTATATAGAGTCATTACACGCAGACTGATCTATTATATAGAGTGATTACACGCAGAGGGATCTATTATATAGAGTCATTACACGCAGAGGGATCTATTATATAGAGTCATTACACGCAGAGGGATCTATTATATAGAGTCATTACACACAGAGGGATCTATTATATAGAGTCATTACACACAGAGGGATCTATTATAGAGAGTCATTACACACAGAGGGATCTATTATATGGAGTCATTACACACAGAACGATCTATTATATAGAGTCATTACACACAGAGGGATCTATTATATAGATCATTACACACAGAGCGATCTATTATATAGAGTCATTACACGAGGAGGGATCTATTATATAGAGTCATTACACACAGAAGGATCTATTATATAGAGTCATTACACACAGAGGGATCTATTATATATAGTCATTACACACAGAGGGATTTATTATATTAAGTCATTACACACAGAGCGATCTATTATATAGAGTCATTACACGAGGAGGGATCTATTATATAGAGTCATTACACACAGAAGGATCTATTATATAGAGTCATTACACACAGAGGGATCTATTATATATAGTCATTACACACAGAGGGATCTATTATATTAAGTCATTACACACAGAGCGATCTATTATATAGAGTCATTACACACAGAGGGATCTATTATATAGAGTCATTACACACAGAGGGATCTATTTCATGTGTTTATTTCTGTTAATGTTTATGATTATGGCTTACAGTCAATGAGAACACAAACGTCATTATCTCAGTAAATTAGAATACTTTATAACAGCTTGAAAAATGTTTATAAAATCCGTAATGTCTGTTCAGTAAATGCCTCAATACTTGGTCGGGCTCCTTGTGCATCAATTCCTGCATCAATGCGGCAATGTGGCATGGAGGCGATCAGCCTGTGGCATGGAGGGATCAGCCTGTGGCATGGAGGGATCAGCCTGTGGCATGGAGGGATCAGCCTGTGGCATGGAGGGATCATCCTGTGGCATGGAGGCGATCAGCCTGTGGCATGGAGGGATCAGCCTGTGGCATGGAGGGATCAGCCTGTGGCATGGAGGCGATCAGCCTGTGGCCTGGAGGGATCAGCCTGTGGCCTGGAGGGATCAGCCTGTGGCATGGAGGGATCAGCCTGTAGCATGGAGGGATCAGCCTGTGGCATGGAGGTGATCAGCCTGTGGCACTGCTGAGGGGTTATGGAAGCCCAGGTGGCTCTGATAGCAGCCTTCAGCTCGTCTGCATTGTTGGGTCTGGGGTCTCATCTTCCTCTTGACAATACCCCATAGATTCTCTATAATAGATTCTCTATGGGGTTAAGGTCAGGCGAGTTTGCTGCCAATCAAGCACAGTGATACTGTTGTGTGTAAACCAGGTATTGGTACTTTTGGCCGTGTGGACAGGGGCCAAGTCCTGCTGGAGAATGACATTTCCATCTCCATAAAGCTTGTGGGCACAGGGAAGCATGAAGTGCTGTACAATGTCCTGGTAGACGGCTGCGCTGACTTTGGCCTTGATAAAACACAGTGGACCTCCACCAGCAGATGACATGGCCCCCAAACCATCACTGATTGTGGAGACTTCACACTAGACCTCCAGCAGCTTGGATTGTGACCTCTCCACTCTTCCTCCAGACTCTGGGACCTTGTGGAGTGTGTCAGTGACTGCCTTCTGGACATCTGTCAAGTCAACAGTCTTCCCCATGATTGTGGAGCCTACTGAAACAGACTAAGGGACCTTTTTAAACGCTTAGGAAGCCTTTGCAGGTGTTTTATGTTAATTATTCTAATTTACTGAGATAATGACTTTTGTGTTTTCATTGGCTGTAAGCCATAATCATCAACATTAACAGAAATAAACACGTGAAATAGATCACTCTGTGTGTAATGACTCTATATAATAGATCCCTCTGTGTGTAATGACTCTATAATAGATCACTCTGTGTGTAATGACTCTATATAATAGATCCCTCTGTGTGTAATGACTCTATAATAGATCACTCTGTGTGTAATGACTCCATATAATAGATCCCTCTGTGTGTAATGACTCTATATAATAGATCACTCTGTGTGTAATGACTCTATATAATTGATCCCTCTGTGTGTAATGGCTCTATATAATAGATCCCTCTGTGTGTAATGACTCTGTATAATAGATCCCTCTGTGTGTAATGACTCTATATAATAGATCCCTCTGTGTGTAATGACTCTATATAATAGATCTCTCTGTGTGTAATGACTCTATATAATAGATCCCTCTGTGTGTAATGACTCCATATAATAGATCCCTCTGTGTGTAATGACTCTATTTAATAGATCCCTCTGTGTGTAATGACTCCATATAATAGATCCCTCTGTGTGTAATGACTCTATATAATAGATCCCTCTGTGTGTAATGACTCTATATAATAGATCCCTCTGTGTGTAATGACTCTATATAATAGATCCCTCTGTGTAATGACTCTATATAATAGATCCCTCTGCGTGTAATGACTCTATATAATAGATCCCTCTGTGTGTAATGACTCTATATAATAGATCCCTCTGTGTGTAATGACTCTATATAATAAATCCCTCTGTGTGTAATGACTCTTGTGTTTTCATTGGCTGTAAGCCATAATCATCAACATTAACAGAAATAAACACGTGAAATAGATCACTCTGTGTGTAATGACTCTATATAATAGATCCCTCTGTGTGTAATGACTCTATAATAGATCACTCTGTGTGTAATGACTCTATATAATAGATCCCTCTGTGTGTAATGACTCTATAATAGATCACTCTGTGTGTAATGACTCCATATAATAGATCCCTCTGTGTGTAATGACTCTATATAATAGATCACTCTGTGTGTAATGACTCTATATAATTGATCCCTCTGTGTGTAATGGCTCTATATAATAGATCCCTCTGTGTGTAATGACTCTGTATAATAGATCCCTCTGTGTGTAATGACTCTATATAATAGATCCCTCTGTGTGTAATGACTCTATATAATAGATCGCTCTGTGTGTAATGAATCTATATAATAGATCCCTCTGTGTGTAATGACTCTATATAATAGATCCCTCTGCGTGTAATGACTCTATATAATAGATCCCTCTGTGTGTAATGACTCTATATAATAGATCCCTCTGTGTGTAATGACTCTATATAATAGATCACTCTGTGTGTAATGACTCTATATAATAGATCCCTCTGCGTGTAATGACTATATAATAGATCCCTCTGCGTGTAATGACTCTATATAATAGACCCCTCTGTGTGTAATGACTCTATATAATAGATCCCTCTGCGTGTAATGACTCTATATAATAGATCCCTCTGTGTGTAATGACTCTATATAATAGATCCCTCTGCGTGTAATGACTCTATATAATAGATCGCTCTGTGTGTAATTACTCTATATAATAGATCGCTCTGTGTGTAATGACTCTATATAATAGATCCCTCTGTGTGTAATGACTCTATATAATAGATCCCTCTGCGTGTAATGACTCTATATAATAGATCGCTCTGTGTGTAATGACTCTATATAATAGATTCCTCGGTGTGTAATGACTCTATATAATAGATCCCTCTGTGTGTAATGACTCTATATAATAGATCCCTCTGCGTGTAATGACTCTATATAATAGATCGCTCTGTGTGTAATGACTCTATATAATAGATTGCTCTGTGTGTAATGACTCTATATAATAGATCCCTCTGTGTGTAATGACTCTACATAATAGATCCCTCTGTGTAATGACTCTATATAATAGATCCCTCTGTGTGTAATGACTCTATATAATAGATCCCTCTGCGTGTAATGACTCTATATAATAGATCACTCTGTGTGTAATGACTATATAATAGATCCCTCTGCGTGTAATGACTCTATATAATAGATCCCTCTGCGTGTAATGACTCTATATAATAGATCACTCTGTGTGTAATGACTATATAATAGATCCCTCTGTGTGTAATGACTCTATATAATAGATCCCTCTGTGTGTAATGACTCTATATAATAGATCCCTCTGTGTGTAATGTCTCTATATAATAGATCCCTCTGTGTGTAATGACTCTATATAATAGATCCCTCTGTGTGTAATGTCTCTATATAATAGATCCCTCTGTGTGTAATGACTCTATATAATAGATCCCTCTGCGTGTAATGACTCTATATAATAGATCCCTCTGTGTGTAATGACTCTATATAATAGATCCCTCTGCGTGTAATGACTCTATATAATATAGGAGCTTCACTTTTTTTATTGAAGAACTGAAATAAATTAACTTTTTGATGATATTGTAATTTTGTG
Organism: Phyllobates terribilis; assembly: GCF_046119375.1. Lineage (NCBI taxonomy): Eukaryota > Metazoa > Chordata > Amphibia > Anura > Dendrobatidae > Phyllobates > Phyllobates terribilis. The sequence continues at coordinate 3,901,366 of NW_027362903.1, read as the reverse complement.
AGACGCACCTGTATGTGGCCCCCGAGGGTGAGTGCACGGCAAAGCGGCTGACACATACTGACGAGGCCGATGGTGGAGTTGGAGTCTGCGCCCCGGCTCTGCACGTGAAGCTTCAGAAGATCCAAGGGTTTCACCAGAGAAATAAAGAGCTTCAACCCCGGCTCCAGAGATACAACTAATTTATCTCCTTCTTTCCTTGGAAACCTAAATAGAAATAAAATCGTCAGAAAATGATAAATGTGATCACGAGACATTACTGACCGCGCGATCTGTAGATGCACAGTATACTGTTATCTATAGGTCTCCTATCTGTATATATATATATATATATATATATATATATATATATATATATATATACTATCTGTCTATATATATATATATATACAGTACAGACCAAAAGTTTGGACACACCTTCTCATTTAAAGATTTTTCTGTATTATCATGACTATGAAAATTGTACATTCACACTGAAGGCATCAAAACTATGAATTACCACATGTGGAATTATATACTTAACAAAAAAGTGTGAAACAGCTGAAAATATGTCTTATATTCTAGGTTCTTCAAAGTAGCCACCTTTTGCTTTGATGACTGCTTTGCACACTCTTGGCATTCTCTTGATGAGCTTCAAGAGGTAGTCACCGGAAATGGTCTTCACTTCACAGGTGTGCCCTGTCAGGTTTAATAAGTGGGATTTCTTGCCTTATGAATGGGGTTGGGACTATCAGTTGTGTTGTGCGGAAGTCTGGTGGATACACAGCTGATAGTCCTACTGAATAGAGTGTTAGAATTTGTATTATGGCAAGAAAAAAGCAGCTAAGTAAAGAAAAACGAGTGTCCATCATTACTTTAAGAAATGAAGGTCAGTCAGTCTGAAAAATTGGGAAAACTTTGAAATTGTCCCCAAGTGCAGTTGCAAAAACCATCAAGCGCTACAAAGAAACTGGCTCACATGAGGACCGCCCCAGGAAAGGAAGACCAAGAGTCACCTCTGCTTCTGAGGATAAGCTTATCCGAGTCACCAGCCTCAGAAATCGCAGGTTAACAGCAGCTCAGATTAGAGACCAGGTCAATGCCACACAGAGTTCTAGCAGAAGACACATCTCTACAACAACTGCTAAGAGGAGACTTTGTGCAGCAGGCCTTCATGGTAAAATAGCTGCTAGGAAACCACTGCTAAGGACAGGCAACAAGCAGAAGAGACTTGTTTGGGCTAAAGAACACAAGGAATGGACATTAGACCAGTGGAAATCTGTGCTTTGGTCTGATGAGTCCAAATTTGAGATCTTTGGTTCCAACCACCGTGTCTTTGTGCGACGCAGAAAAGGTGAACGGATGGACTCTACATGCCTGGTTCCCACCGTGAAGCATGGGGGAGGAGGTGTGATGGTGTGGGGGGGCTTTGCTGGTGACACTGTTCGGGATTTATTCAAAATTGAAGGCATACTGAACCAGCATGGCGACCACAGCATCTTGCAGCGGCATGCTATTCCATCCGGTTTGCGTTTAGTTGGACCATCATTTATTTTTCAACAGGACAATGACCCCAAACACCTCCAGGCTGTGTAAGGGCTATTTGACCAAGGAGGAGAGTGATGGGGGGCTACGCCAGATGACCTGGCCTCCACAGTCACCAGACCTGAACCCAATCGAGATGGTTTGGGGTGAGCTGGACCGCAGAGTGAAGGCAAAAGGGCCAACAAGTGCTAAGCATCTCTGGGAACTCCTTCAAGATTGTTGGAAGACCATTTCCGGTGACTACCTCTTGAAGCTCATCAAGAGAATGCCAAGAGTGTGCAAAGCAGTCATCAAAGCAAAAGGTGGCTACTTTGAAGACGCTAGAATATAAGACATATTTTCAGTTGTTTCACACTTTTTTGTTCAGTATATAATTCCACATGTGGTAATTTATAGTTTTGATTAGTGTTGAGCCACCCCCGTAGTGTTCGAGTTCGGTTCGGTTCGTCGAACACCCGTGTGTTCGCCGAACTGTTCGTCGAACTGTTCGTCGAACACTTTCGAACACCGTTAAAACCAATGGCAGGCAAACAAAAACACATAGAAACACATAGAAAACACCTTCAAAGGTGTCCAAAAGCTGACAAACTGCTCAGAAGACATAACTAACACATGGAAAAGTGACAAGTACATATAGTCATGCGAAAATAAAAGAGGTGGAGGAGTAAAAGGAGGGGGAGACACAGATATAGGCATGTCATGCCCTTCTAAAATCCAAAAAGTGAGAAGCCGAGACGGCCAGTCCGCTCCTGCCCGTGCCACCTCCGTGTCGCCGGGTTTGTGCCAGAGCCGCGGTGAACCCTGACGGCCAGCCCCCCTCTCCCAATACTGGTGCCTGTCCGCTGGTGGGTCGAGCGAGCCCCCCTGTGGTGGAGGCAGCTCTAAGCTTTTTAATTTAAATTGTCCCTCTAATTTGAATGAATACACTTTAAATCCATTTACAAGGATCTATTGGAGGGCAAGTCTCATGCCAGCAGCCGCGGTAATTCCAGCTCCAGTAGCGTCCACTAAAGCTGCTGCAGTTAAAAAGCTTTTATAAGGATAGAGCTCGGCTGTCCACCGCAAGGCATCCTACTGCCAGTCCCAGCCCCTATGCCTTGGGGTGCCTCCTGATGCTCTTCACTAAGTATCCCATGGTCCCGAAGCATTTCCTTTGAAAAAATTAAGTGTCTAAACTACAGGTGGTGCAGCTTGCTTAACAGCCGGGATAATCCGCTTACTAGCAGACACTGCTACTAGGCACAAAGTATTTCCTGGGCTAGATGCAGTTAAAAATTTGTAAGTAGATACTCTCGTTGGATGCTGAGAAAGCATTCCATAGAGTCTCCTGGCACGCCATATATGATTCTCTTAAAAAGCTTGGGGTAGGGGTCTAGGGGACCCTTTTATAGCCAAAATCACGGCCCTGTATCGCAATACGTCACCTAGGCTGAAGATAAATGGAACTGTAGCACCCTGAGGGCTCGGTTGCTAAAGACGTATTGCACCTCACCCAGAGGTGTGATATCTCACTCTCAGATAAGGATGGAGTGTGGATCAGGACCCGACACCTGCATGCATTACACCACATTGCCGTGGGGCAGGGCGACCAATATGCCCCTGAGATGGGCACGACAGTCCCTGTCCCTGGCTGGAGTGGGGGGAGGGAACACTGAGGAAGGGGAACCCTGTAGTGCAGGAGCAGGGAGGAAGCAGTTCCTGGGTGCATTGAGAAGGGAGTATAAAAGGTGGGCACCATCTTAGTTCAGTGCAGAGAAGTCTGAGCAGAAGTGGCAGGGAGCAGGGGCTCTGCATGAGCTCTGCTCCGGAGGCGGGCCTAGTAACAGAGGCCCAGGCCTGGAAGAGGGAGAAGGAAGGAAGAGGAGCGGAGAAGGCTCCAGGAACGAGGAATGAAGGGATCCCAGGGGTGCGGACGGGCGAGTCGCCACCGCACGCCTGAATCCACCTGCGTGGAGGGGTCAGGCCAAAGGGGGAGACCGGTCCCCGAACTAGTGGAGGCAGGAAACGACCCTCAGCTAGAAACCGGAGGCTCTGACATTTTATGTGGCGCAGCCCCTCGCTACACCCGCTAGGAAGGCACCACATAGGGTCAGGGAAACTGGCGCCAAGTTTACCAAGAGGAGGCCCGAGGCAGCCGGACAGAAGTGTTGGTAAGAAAGGCCAGACAAAGGACACACAAAGGGGGTCCTGTGAAGTGCTCCAAAGTTATCTGGGAGTTGTCTGAGCCCCTCACCTGGTGAGCACAGTACGACGTGGGCAGCCGTTACCTGCAGACGTGGTCTGGATAATAAGAACTGTGAGTAAAGGCCCTGAACTGCATCACTGACTCCGTGTCGTTACTGCTGCTGCCCTGCACCATCACCCCCATCCTCCGCATACACTGCCCTGAGGCTATACTCCTCCCGTGGGGAGTTATGCTACGCTCTGCTGCACCCACAACACCAGCGTCAGTGGTCTGCCCTGTAGCGGCGGTTCACTCTGACCGCAATCCACGGGTGGCGTAGTCGGACATTTAAACATGAATACCACATAAATAGTTCCGCCACTGGTTTGACTGCCCTGAGCCACGGAACTGGGTCGCCGCCACGAAGACTACAACCACCAGCATCCACCAAAAAGGGTCCGGCTCCGGGTGTCCCAAGGCCCAGGGGGTGCGTCAGAACATTTTCATCACCTTTCACAATCACCAATGGGACAAGGCAGGGATGTCCTCTGTCCCCTCTCTTATACATCCTAGTGACGGAGCACCTGCTCTCATCAATTCGCCATAACCCCAATATTAGGTGGATTGAGGTGGGAGGCACCGAGTACAAGTGCTCTCTATTTGCTGATGATGTCCTAGTATATATCACTCAATCACATATATCCATCCCTGCTGTTATGGCTGAAATAGATCACTTTGTTACATGGTAAAATTTTAAAATCAATGCAGCGAAGTCTGAGGCCCTCGATGTCTCCCTCCCCAAATCCATATAGGATTCCATCCAGTCCAACTTTCCCTTTGCCTGGCCCTCACAGGGTATCAAATACTTAGGAATTCCTATTCATAGAGACCTCTCCCATCTATGTTATCTTAATTTTGGGCCCTTTATTGAACAACTCCATACAGACCACGGTTGGCAAGTTAGAACTGTAAGATTCACTACGTGAACCACTGGTGTTTTGTGGAAAAGCACATGTACACTGCGTTCCAAATTATTATACAAAAAGTGTTTAGGAGTGATAAGGGAAGAATTTGTTTGTTTGTCAGTTAAACTCATTGATGGTGATGTGTGTCAGGGCTCTTTATATCACTGTAAGCAATTGCAGACACCTGTGCTAATTAGTTTGGCAGGTGTGTCCAATGAAAGGCAAGACTACTTAAGAAGGCTGTCCCACATTATTAAGCAGCCTACATTTTCTGCCAAAATGGGAAAGAAAAAGGATGTGTCGGCTGCTGAGAAGCAACAAATTGTGGAGTGTTTAGGTCAAGGCATGACTACAATCAACATTGTGCGATGATCAGGATGAAGTGTCTTGGCAATCAAGAAGTATGTAGCTGATTCACAGTACACACGTGTGCGTGCTGATAAGGGCAAATTGAGGACTCTTTCCTACAGGCAATTACGTCAGGTTGAAAGAGCAGCGGCAAAAAAGCCTTGTCATAGCAGCAGACAAGTTTTTGAAGCTGCTTGTGCCTCCAACGTCCCCCGAACAACAAGATGCAGTGTCCTTCAGAGGTTTGCAGCTGTACATACGCCATCCTGTCGACCTCCTCTATCCACTTCACACAAGCAGAAACGGCTCCAGTGGGCCAAACATTACATGAAGACTGATTTCAAAACTGTTTTGTTCACGGATGAGTGCCGTGCAGCGCTCGATGGTCCAGATGGATGGAGTGGAGGATGGCTGGTTGATGGACACCCCACGCAAACACGGCTACAGCGCCAACAAGGAGGAGGTGGAGTAATGTTTTGGGCTGGAATCATGGGGAGAGAGATTGTCGGCCCCTTTAGGATCCCTGAAGGCGCTAAAGATGAACTCCATAATGTATGTGGATTTTCTCAAACAGCACTTCCTGCCATGGTTCAAGAAGAAGAACCGTGTATTTCACAGCAAGATCATTTTTCTGCATGATAATGCACCATCTCATGCTGCACATAACACATCTGCATCTCTGGCTGATATGGGCATAAAAGGGGACAAACTTATGGTGTGACCCCCATGCTCCCCTGACCTCTACCCCATTCAGAACCTCTGGAGCATCATTAAAAGGAGTGTCTATGATGGCGGGAGGCAGTTCACATCTAAGCAACAGCTCTGGGAGGGTATTCTGTCCTCATGCAAAACAATTGAAGCAGAAACCATCCAAAACCTGACAAATTCAATGGACGAGAGAGTTCAGAAGCTCCTTTCGAACAAGGGGTCCTATGTGAAAATGTAACATCACCTAGAATAAAGTTTTGAGTTGAAAACTGTTTGATTTCAGTTTCTAACAACCTGCTAATGCTTATAATTTCAAAAATGACCATTTTTTTGGTCTTTATTAAAATGAAAAGGTTGATCGAAAAGTTTGGGGGATCTAAGAGTGTGGCAACCCAGTAGTCATGATTACTTCGAATTCTGACAATATGAGGGTCATGCTGCAGGTAGTGCAGCAAGAAGGCACTTATGTGCCTTGCACATCTCGGAGCCCCAAAATTATTTTCCGGGCTAGATGCAGCTAAAAATTATTTTTAATTTTAAATCTGGTGAAGCTTATTATAGATGGCCTAATAGGATCAGTGCTGCACACTGCTACAAAGCCCAAATTATTTTCCAGTCAAGATACAGATAAACATGATTAGTAATTTGAAAGCTTAAAACGGTTGGTAGGGTGATTTTAACCAATCATCAAGCTTTTACTCTCCCCAGGATGACACAGGGGTAGAAAAGTCGTTTCGGATCCATGATTTGTTCATCTTTATGAACGTGAGTCTGTCTACATTATCAGTGGAGAGCCGCGTGCGCTTATCTGTCAGCACACCACCAGCAGCGCTGAACACACGTTCAGACAGAACGCTGGCTGCGGGGCATGACAAGATCTCCAAGGCGTAAGTGGCTAGCTCCGGCCATTTATCCAGATTGGAAGCCCAAAAAGAGCAAGGGTCCAGTGACACAGTCGTGGCTTCAATGTTTACTTGGAGATACTCCTGTACCATCGTCTCTAGGCGTTGACTATGTGTCAGACTTCTTGTCTCCTGTGGCCTTGCAAAGGATGGGCTAAAAAAGTGGTGAAATGATTCCGCAAAATTGATGTTACCAGCAGATACTGTGGTTCTGTTACGGTTTGAGTGCTGAACACTTGACGGTCCCACGGTTGGCAAGTTAGAACTGTGAGATTCACTACGTGCACCACTGGTATTTTGTGGAAAAGCACATGTAAGATTCTGCAACAGTCTCTGCTGATACTCCTGCATGCATGCATCCCTTTCTATGGCAGGAATAATTTCTGCAAATTTACTTTTGTACCGGGGATCTAACAGTGTGGCAACCCAGTAGTCAGGATTATTTCTAATTCTCACAATTCGAGGGTCATGTTGCAGGTAGTGCAGCAAGAAGGCACTCATGTGTGTTGCGCATCCAGGAGCACCAAGTCCCTGTTGTGTTGGTGGCGAGGTAGCAATCATGCTTCCTTCCTCTGTCCTCTCCCCCCAACCTCGCACAACAGAAATGTGATCAAGGTCTCCTTCATCTGATGAGTCTTCCATCAGTTCGTCCTCCACTTCTTCCTGGGCTCCTGCACCTTCCTCACTAGTTTGGCTGCTACCATGCGCCCTGGTAAAATCATCTCCCCCACCCTCACATGCCTGCCGCCTTGGTGCTGCCGACCGTCTGGACCTTGCAGATGTTAGCCCTTCCGCATACAACTCCTCCTCCTCTACTTCCTCCACCTCCTCTTGTGCCACCACCTGACTCCGAATTCTGTTTAACATGTGCTCCAGTATGTAAATCACCGGAATAGTCATGCTGATAATGGCATCGTCAGCACTAAACATCTTCGTCGCCATTTCAAAACTGTGCAGAAGGGTGCATAGGTCCCTGATCTGAGACCACTCCTCCAGCGTGATTTGCCCCACCTCTGAATCTCGTTGGCCCAGGCTATACGTCAGAACGTATTGCACCAGGGCTTGTCGGTGCTGCCACAGTCGCTGCAACATGTGCAGAGTTGAATTCCACCGGGTAGGCACATCGCATTTTAGCCGGTGAAGTGGCAGGCCCAACGACTTCTGTAGAGATGTAAGTCGCTGAGCTGCGAGATGCGAACGGCGGAAGTGAGCACACAGCGACCGTGCCCTCTGCAGAAGGCCATCTAGTCTGGGATAGTGGGCTAAAAATTGCTGGACAACCAGGTTCAACACGTGAGCCATACAAGGCACGTGTGTGACATTGCCCCGGCGAAGGGCCGCACCCAGGTTTGCAGCATTGTCGCACACGGCCTTCCCTGGTTTCAGGTCCAGTGGAGACAACCATTCATGAAATTGGTTCTCCAGAGCTGACCACAACTCCTCAGCTGTGTGACTCACATTTCCCAGACATTTCAATGTAAAAACCGCCTGATGACGTTGAGCCCTACTGCCAGCATAGTAAGGAGGTGTGCAGGATCCCTTCTGCGCAGTTAGAAAGCTTGTGGCATGACCAGACAGGCTTTGGGTGCAGGTGGAAGACCGAGAGGAGGTTGAGGAGGCAGAAGCAGTGGAGGAAAAATGACATAAAGAGGATTGACGCACAACTCGTGGGGACGGCAAGACTTGGACAGCAGCCCCTTGTCCTGCTGTCACCATAGTTACCCAGTGCCCAGTCAGCGACATGTAACGCCCCTGTCCATGCCTACTCGTCCAAGTGTCTGTGGTGAAATGCACCCTGTCACACACAGAGTTTCTCAAAGAAGCGGTGATGTTGTGTGCGACATGCTGGTGGAGCGCAGGCACACCTTTCTTTGAGAAGTAGTGCCGACTGGGCATCTGGTACTGGGGCACTGCGACGGACATAAGGTCTCGAAAATCCTCTGTGTCCACCAGGCGGAAAGGCAGCATTTCTGTAGCCAAGAGCTTGCAGATGGTGAAATTCAACCTCTTAGCTTTCTCATGGCTAGGAGGAAATGGTCTTTTACTTGTCCACATCTGAGGGACCGAGGGCTGGCTATTGTGCTTAGACGGGGTTGATAAGGGTGTCCCCGGCAAACTGACGGTCTGTGAGGAAGATGCAGGCGGACATGTTAGGTTGCCTTGATCCAAAGGTGGTGCTATCGATGTCGGACAGCGCTCAAGACCAGCTGGTGTTACTGACGCACCCCCTGGGCCATATTCTTTAGGGGAATACCCGGAGCCGGATCAGATGGGGGTTGTAGTCTCCGAGTGGCTGTGACCCGGTCCGTGCCCAGGGTGTCAAGCTCAGAGTATGTGGCAGTCCTACAGATGTTATAAAGTTCTTTATGTCGACTACGCCACCCGTTGTATTGCGGTCACTACGGCCGCCGCTGCAGCAGGGTCCGCTGAGGCTGATGGTGTTGGTGCAGCTTTTGATAGTATAACCCCCAACGGGTGGGGTATAGCCTCAGGGGGTCAGGTGCAGAGGATGGGGGTTGTGGTGGTGCAGCATAGATGGTAATTAAAGACAGAGTCGGGTTGTGCAGTTTAGGGTATTTACTTACTGCTGATGTTCCGGTCACTCCAGCTTCAAGTGACCACCCGAGCCGTGCTGCGTCCACCAGGTCCTGGATTCAGCCAACCCCCAAGCAAGTCCGGAGCGTGACCCTGAGCCCTCCTTCCTGTCCTGTCTTCTGGCCGTCCCCACCAGGGATCCACCTAGGTCCAGCTCCCTCGGGCCTTCTGTTGGGAGACCCTTGGCCTTGGGTTCCCTGACCCTTCACGTGGTTTGCCTTCAGGGTGGATGTGGTGGGTGGCCGTGGCAGATCCTGCCCACGGCCTCCGGTCTCTGGCTAGGGTGTGCTTTAGCCCCCACCAGTTTGGGATCCGGTACCCAGTTGCCAACTCTTCACCCGGTGATGGACTTTGGGTTCTCAGAGTCCTTTTCTTTCACCCCCTCTTTCTTCCTTTCTCCTCTCTCTCTCTCTGGGGCTGCTCTGCTCTTCTGCTCTCCTCCTCTGGCTTCTCACAGACTGACTGACTGTGGCAGACTGACCCTGATCTTAGATGGTGCCCACCTTAAATACTCCCTCTATGTGTGAGCTCAGGTGACCAGCACCCAATGAGCTCCTATCTTTACCCAGGCTGCTCCCCCTATCTGCCCCTACACTACTGGGATGTACCACCCCCCTCCCACTCCAGCCAGGAACAGACTCGGTCGTACCTGCACATTTCTAAGTGGGAGTACCGTTGGTCTGTTCCTCGGAAATGGGATGTGTGTAGTGCATGCAGCTCTCTGGGCTCAGTTTCACACTCCATCCTTACCCGGGAGTGGAATATCACACCTCTGGGTTGAGGTGCAATACCCCTGTAGCAGCCGAATCCTCAGGGTGCTACATTCCCCCCTGGTAAACCACAGCACGTCCTCGGGCTGTAAGAGATAAACATCCACAAACATACATTTTTTTTTTTTTCATATAAACAACATAATAAAAACATATAAAATATCATATATATATCAGCATCATCATAAAACTTTTCATATTAATAACATTCTCGTCGCCTCTGGCTCCTCCTCCGGTCACTGTGCAACGTGTGACCGGGTAAAGTGCGACAGTCTTTGGAACTCGTGGCTTTCCTATAAAACCAGTAGGGGGCGCTTTAGGACGCGCAACTATTTACAAGGGATATGGCCGCTCTCAGTCCTCGGCCAGGTATTAGGGAGGAATGACCGCTCTCAGTCCTCGGTCAGTGGGATTAAGGGAAATACGGGTAAACAGTTCACACTTGCTGGTCCCAACGGGGACTATATTATCAGCAACAGTTTCTTTGGTACCCCTACGGGTAACTATATACAGCTTCTACTCTGCCGTACTCAACGACGACGTCCTCCTGCTCTTTCTTTGTGGTTACCTTTAGCTTCAGACCCGTCCGGGTCCTCTTGTTCTTCCTCCTCACACCGCAGCTCTTCCTCCGTCAGGCGATGCACATGGAGGGCGTAGGGTCCTTTGGCACACTTGTGCCGGGTAAAGGTGACCTCGTCCCCGATGTAAAGGTCACGACCTCTGTGTCCCTCCGGTAGGTGGGACTCAACGTCTCTCCTGGTCACGAAGACGTCGCCTGGGGTGCGGTGATCTCGGATGAAGCCCCACCCGTGCTGCATGTTAAACTTGATCACAGTCCCGGTGGTGCGGGGACTATGCGCTGCACGGGGGTCTCTCCTGGCCCGGCTCTTCTGCTCCGCGCTCCTTATCTGGGCTTGTTGTTCCCGGACCCGCCTCTCTCTCCGCTCTCTCTCAAAGACCTCGAGCTGCTGGCGGCAGCACTCTGCACGCTCCGCTGCGGCTGCCCGAGTCTCTTGAGTGAACCCCATGAGATCTTCTCCGGTGGGGTCCCACTCAAACTGCGCTTCTGCTAGCGGGGGCGAGATCCTCTTAACGGGCTTTGGAGCCGGGATCAGGGGTTCACACATGGGCCTTGCCCTCTTTTGGAGCTCTTGTTCGTAGTACTCCCTGGGCCAGACAAAGGGCTGCCCGTCCGGCCATATGTGTTGGGCGAACAGATCTTCTCCCAGATGCGGCACTTTAGGTTTTATGGGCGCGGTGGTGGTGGCGGCGCCCGGGTTGCCCAGGCCTTGCGGCCAGGCCTGGGGCACCTGGAAAGTGAAGGGCACCGTAAGGACGGCGGCGCCCTGGGCTACTTGGCCCTGCGACCAGGCCGGTGGCTCCGCGGAGGTAGGGGGCGCTGTTGGTATTGCGGCGCCCGGGGGTACTAGGCCTTGCGACCAGGCTGGTGGTACTTCCTGCTTGGTCACGCTCGGGGTCGAGGCGTGTGACGTCACAGGGGTCGCGGCTGCGGCTTCCGGTTGAGGCCTAGTCTGTGGCGGTGACGTTGCGGTTACGGGCACGGCAGGGGGTACTTCGGGCTCTGCGACGGGGAGCTGGGGCAGGTACCCGGTTTCCCGGTTTGGGGTAGAGACGTCCCCTTTACCTGCCTCCTTTCGTTCGGCTCCCTTCTCGGCGCCGTCTCCGGCCCTGAGTCCTCCTGCGCCATCCTCAGAGGCGGTCTGTCTCCTCGTCTCGGGTGGCGTGCTCCGCTGACGGGTTCTTGTCTGCTGGGCCATCTCACGGCTCCACTCCGCCAACGTCTCTCGCTGTACCCGGGCCATCCTCCGTGCGAGGCCCTCCAGCGCAGTCTGTGCACACTCCCGATCTCGGGGGAGCTGTGCCAAGACCTCCACTAAGCCTAGTGGGGTCGTTGCTTCTAGCAGGCTCCTGACCAACGGGTCGGTGCTGCTCTGCTCTCCTCTTGTTGTCTCCAGCAGGCCTTCTGGAGTGGCGACCGGCAACAGGCTCCTGACCACTGGGTCGGTGCTGCCTGGAGTGGCGGCCCGCATCAGGCTCCTGACCACTGGGTCGGTGCTGCCTGGCTCTCCCTCCATCTCCGGGTAAGCTTCTTCTGGACTCAGCTCTAGGCTTCTTGTCTCCGGGTGCGCTCTCTCCAGACTGCTCCAGGCGACACCCATCTTTGTTCTCTTGTTCTCAGTCCTCCCACTTCGAGGGCGGTCCCGGGGCCACTTGGTGATTGTCAGCTCCAGGGGCAGTTCTTTCACGCTGACAGACACCTCTAGCATCACAGTCTCTGTTGGTGGGGGCGGTTTCCACTTTTGGCGCCATTTTCGGTCCTGGCCCACGATGGGAGGTGGCCTCTTGCCACCCTCTGGCACGCCCATAATGGCGTCCGCTCTTCCAAGGCGGGAAACCTTTGGAAATGGCGGGAATCGTCTCCCAGTGGCGGGAAACTCTGCAGATGGCGGGAAAAAGCTGTTAATGGCGGACAACCGGCGGGAATCGACCTGTGATGGAGTCCGATGGCGGGGACCCTCCGGAACCGGCAGGAGACTTCTTTTTGAGGTAAACTCGTTCTTTTCTTCAGGCACGCAGTACCCGGTTGTTGTGGGCACGTAATCCTGCCGACTACGCCAAAGTTGACGCACCCCCTGGGCCATATTCTTTAGGGGAATACCCGGAGCCGGATCAGATGGGGGTTGTAGTCTCCGAGTGGCTGTGACCCGGTCCGTGCCCAGGGTGTCAAGCTCAGAGTATGTGGCAGTCCTACAGATGTTATAAAGTTCTTTATGTCGACTACGCCACCCGTTGTATTGCGGTCACTACGGCCGCCGCTGCAGCAGGGTCCGCTGAGGCTGATGGTGTTGGTGCAGCTTTTGATAGTATAACCCCCAACGGGTGGGGTATAGCCTCAGGGGGTCAGGTGCAGAGGATGGGGGTTGTGGTGGTGCAGCATAGATGGTAATTAAAGACAGAGTCGGGTTGTGCAGTTTAGGGTATTTACTTACTGCTGATGTTCCGGTCACTCCAGCTTCAAGTGACCACCCGAGCCGTGCTGCGTCCACCAGGTCCTGGATTCAGCCAACCCCCAAGCAAGTCCGGAGCGTGACCCTGAGCCCTCCTTCCTGTCCTGTCTTCTGGCCGTCCCCACCAGGGATCCACCTAGGTCCAGCTCCCTCGGGCCTTCTGTTGGGAGACCCTTGGCCTTGGGTTCCCTGACCCTTCACGTGGTTTGCCTTCAGGGTGGATGTGGTGGGTGGCCGTGGCAGATCCTGCCCACGGCCTCCGGTCTCTGGCTAGGGTGTGCTTTAGCCCCCACCAGTTTGGGATCCGGTACCCAGTTGCCAACTCTTCACCCGGTGATGGACTTTGGGTTCTCAGAGTCCTTTTCTTTCACCCCCTCTGGGTCTTTCTTCCTTTCTCCTCTCTCTCTCTCTGGGGCTGCTCTGCTCTTCTGCTCTCCTCCTCTGGCTTCTCACAGACTGACTGACTGTGGCAGACTGACCCTGATCTTAGATGGTGCCCACCTTAAATACTCCCTCTATGTGTGAGCTCAGGTGACCAGCACCCAATGAGCTCCTATCTTTACCCAGGCTGCTCCCCCTATCTGCCCCTACACTACTGGGATGTACCACCCCCCTCCCACTCCAGCCAGGAACAGACTCGGTCGTACCTGCACATTTCTAAGTGGGAGTACCGTTGGTCTGTTCCTCGGAAATGGGATGTGTGTAGTGCATGCAGCTCTCTGGGCTCAGTTTCACACTCCATCCTTACCCGGGAGTGGAATATCACACCTCTGGGTTGAGGTGCAATACCCCTGTAGCAGCCGAATCCTCAGGGTGCTACATTACCACCTCCAAAGAAAATGATGACCTGCCAATCACGCTGGCTGTTGCGGGTAAAGAGGTGGCAGGTCTGCGCCCCAAAACAGGTGTGACTGCTGTCCCCCCAGTCACAGAGGATGAAGAGGCCGCGGATGCACAAGATATGGCAGACGGTGGTTGGCCCGGCCGGCTAGACCGCATTGTAGCACACTGAGCTTCCCACTGCAACTTATGCTTCATGTCCATGTGCCGGTTCATGCATGAAGTACTCAAACTATGTATTTTTTGGCCTCTACTTAGCTTTTGCTGACAAATGTTACAGATAACACGAGTTGGGTCATCTTTATCGATCTGAAAAAATGCCCAGGCTATGCAAGGCTTAGCACCCATGCGACCTGAAGAGCCACCACGACTTGTGGTGAGAGGCAGAGTTGTGTTTGAGGATGCAGTTGTTGACGTGCTTCCAGTACTACGTCTCTGTCCAGGAAGGCGCAACCTGACCTCGTCGTCACTAGCATCTTCCTCCACCTCCTCTGCTGACCTCATCTCTTGGCTGACTGTGGGTTGACAGTAAGTGGGATCTCCGACCTCATCATCATCACCCTGTGCGTTATCACACCCGTCGTCCTCAGAGCCAACCTGTTCCTGCCCTGACAAAAAACTAAAGTTGTCGCTCCAATCAGGTATTTGAGTCTTATCATCGTCTTCCTCATTGTCTCCACCAACAGGAGTTACAGTTTGGGAATGAGGGTCTACATTATGGTCAGAACCTTCTGCGTCTGGTCCTGGATCCGACTCATAAAGATTCTGGGCATCAGTGCAGATCATTTCCTCGTCTGGATTCACAGAAGCGCTGGAGTCGACCTCTGATTCCCAGGCTATAGTATGAGTAAACAGCTCTGCAGACTCAACCATCTGTTCTACCTCATACTCAGACGGGCAGCTGGAGATTTGGGAGCTGTGAGGAAGCAAGTGCGATTTGGGTGACACCTTTGAGGACTGGAGTATTTGTGATGTTGAAGTTGATGTGGAGGAGAGCCCACTTAAAGGAGCACTTGATATCCGTTGAAGCACCTGCTGTTTTTGTGCCTCATCTGGAATTTGTAGCGATTGGCGTGGCCGTAAGAAAGGGATCTTATCACATTGTCCGCTAAAAGAAGTAGACATTTTAGTTTGGCTGGAAGATGGTCTTTCTTCTGCACCTACCCCACGGACACAACCTTTTTTCCCCTTCCCAACACGCCTATTCCCCTTTCCACCAGCAGCAGGCCTTTTTCCACTCATTTTGGTGGTTAACTAATTCACAACTCTGGAGTTGTTTGCACAAAAAAACAATGGATGGTAACCGAGCAGAGCTGAGTGGCCAAACTGTGGTATTAGGCCAAAACTATTGGCTGGGTTAGATGCAGAAAAAAATTATTTTTAATTTGCAACCTGATGGAGGTCAGTATAGATGGACTAATAGACCAAGTCCCACACACTGCTAGGAGCCCAAATATTTTTTCAGAGCTAGATGCAGAAAAAAATTATATTCAGTTTGCAACCTGATGGAGGTCAGTATAGATGGACTAATAGAATGATGCTATGCCCAAAAGATTTTACTTCACTAGGTGCAGTAAAAAAATTGGTATTCTATACACAGGTGGTATATCTTGCAACACAGATAGGCTACTCCACTGACTAACACACTCTGCAATAGGCCAAAAAGGATTAGCTTTGCTAGATTCAGCCAAATGCTGTGAAAAAAACTTGCACAGCACTGGCACAGACCTGCCTGGCAAAAACTGATAGGAACTGATGTAACCTAGTCCTGAAAAGGACTCCAATTACAATTAGTCTTTACTCCCACAACCTATCTATTTAAGAGCACAGACCTGCCTGATAAAAGTCGTAGGAAATGCTGTAACCTAGTCCTTAAAAGGACTGCAATCACAACTATTCCCTACTCCCAAGCTATCTGTATATTTGTGCGAAAATTGGCTTGAAATTAACAAGGTATAGCGCACACAGCAACAGCGGTGCCGTCTAACACGCAGCTGCAGCAGTGAGAAAATGGTGGCGACGGGGAAAATGGCTTGGTCTTATAGGGCAAGGACATGTGACATACACTGCCAATCACACATGCCCTTGCTTGTGTGAAAAAAAGCACTTCGCTCCGTGTGTGCGCTGCTGATAGGCTGACAGACTGCACCTCCCCACTGCAAATGCGGGAAAGAGAAAAAAAAATGGAGATCTTCATTGTTCCTGCAGAGATCCATCCCCTGCCCCTCCCCCCGCCCCGCTGTACACTCAAACTGCGTATTAACATTAATTTTCATCATTACTGAGAAAAAATCCAGTTATGATTTTGGTGCACGAACAGTTATCGAACATAACCTCGAACAGCCGAATTTTTCTCAAATTGTTCGTGTTCGCCGACCGGCTCGAACACCGCCCAAAACAGCTCGAATTTGAGATTGGCGAACAGTTCGAGTAGAACAACGCTCATCTCTAGTTTTGATGCCTTCAGTGTGAATATACAATTTTCATAGTCAAGAAAATACAGAAAAACCTTTAAATGAGAAGGTGTGTCCAAACTTTTGGTCTGTACTGTATATATATATATTGTCTCTATGTAATCCACAGAGGTGGGCTCCGCTCGTGGTGGTTTTACCTCAGTCCTGGTGGCACCGATGCCCATGGGTACACCTGCACGTCTTCCCCTTTGGTCACTGTGATGTTTTCAGCCGTCACCTCCATGGTCATCGTCTTCTTATGGACGAGTCCAATTCTATCAAAACCGCTCTTATTTGCTGCAAGTTTCCCATTAATTGTGATCCCTGGAGTGGAGATAATGGACAATATCCCATTAACATCAGCAGAAATGTTGCCAAAATCGGTTACAATATAATAATGTATCAAATATTAACCCCTGCGCCACCAGAGACCAAGATAGTAGATATTTCTCTCTAAATATCCCACACCACCAATCCTGGCACTATCTGTATGAATCATCTGCTTTACCTCTGACTGAATTGTGGAATAAATTTATAATCGTATCAGGAGGATCAGAAATTCTAAGACAAATCTTCTCCAAGACTGCGGAAACGCTAATAAGCAGGGAAGACGACAAGCAACCTGCAAAAAAGAGCAGTGAAACATGGAGAAGAGCTGACAATTAACACAATTCACTGCTGGTTCAGTGGGAAATGTAGACAGTATCTTATCATGTATCTCTGTATACAGGGAGCTCCCCCTAGTGGTGGATACAGACAGCATCTTATCATGTATCTCTGTATACAGGGAGCTCCCCCTAGTGGTGGATACAGACAGCATCTTATCATGTATCTCTGTATACAGGGAGCTCCCCCTAGTGGTGGATACAGACAGCATCTTATCATGTATCTCTGTATACAGGGAGCTCCCCCTAGTGGTGGATACAGACAGCATCTTATCATGTATCTCTGTATACAGGGAGCTCCCCCTAGTGGTGGCTGCAGACAGGATCTTATCATGTATCTCTGTATACAGAGAGCTCCCCCTAGTGGTGGCTGCAGACAGGATCTTATCATGTATCTCTGTATACAGGGAGCTCCCCCTAATGGTGGCTGCAGACAGGATCTTATCATGTATCTCTGTATACAGGGAGCTCCCCCTACTGGTGACTGCAGACAGGATCTCATCATGTATCTCTGTATACAAGGAGCTCCCCCTAGTGGTGGCTGCAGACAGGGTCTTATCATGCATCTCTGTATACAGGGAGCTCCCCCTAGTGGTGGCTGCAGACAGAATCTTATCATGTATCTCTGTATACAAGGAGCTCCCCCTAGTGGTGGCTGCAGACAGGGTCTTATCATGCATCTCTGTATACAGGGAGCTCCCCCTAGTGGTGGCTGCAGACAGAATCTTATATATCTCTGTATACAGGGAGATCCCCCTAGTGGTGGCTGCAGACAGAATCTTATCATGTATCTCTGTATACAGAGAGCTCCCCCTAGTGGTGGCTGCAGACAGAATCTTATCATGTATCTCTGTATACAGGTAGCTCCCCCTAGCGGTGACTGCAGACAGAATCTTATCATGTATTTCTGCATACAGGTAGTTCCCCCTAGTGGTGGCTGCAGACAGAATCTTATCATGTATCTCTGTATACAGGGAGCTTCCCCTAGTGGTGACTGCAGACAGTATTTTATCATGTATCTCTGTATACAGGGAGCTCCCCCTAGTGGTGGCTGTAGACAGAATCTTATCATGTATCTCTGTATACAGGGAGCTTCCCCTAGTGGTGACTGCAGACAGGATCTTATCATGTATCTCTGTATACAGGGAGCTCCCCCTAGTGGTGGCTGTAGACAGAATCTTATCATGTATCTCTGTATACAGGGAGCTCCCCCTAGTGGTGGCTGCAGACAGAATCTTATCATGTATCTCTGTATATTGGGAGATCCCCATAGTGGTGGCTGCAGACAGGATCTTATCATGTATCTCTGTATACAGGGAGCTCCCCCTAGTGGTGGCCACAGACAGGATCTTATCATTTATCTCTGTATACAGGGAGCTCCCCCTAGTGGTGGCTGCAGACAGAATTTTATCATGTATCTCCGTATACAGGGAGCTCCCCCTAGTGGTGGCTGCAGACAGAATTTTATCATGTATCTCCGTATACAGGGAGCTCCCCGTAGTGGTGACTGCAGACAGTATTTTATCATGTATCTCTGTATACAGGGAGCTTCCCCTAGTGGTGACTGCAGACAGGATCTTATCATGTATCTCTGTATACAGGGAGCTCCCCCTAGTGGTGGCTGTAGACAGAATCTTATCATGTATCTCTGTATACAGGGAGCTCCCCCTAGTGGTGGCTGCAGACAGAATTTTATCATGTATCTCCGTATACAGGGAGCTCCCCCTAGTGGTGGCTGCAGACAGAATTTCATCATGTATCTCTGTATACAGGGAGCTCCCCCTAGTGGTGGCTGCAGACAGAATCTTATCATGTATATCTGTATACAGGCAGCTCCCCCTAGTGGAGACTGCAGACAGGATATTATAATGTATCTCTGTATACAAGGAGCTCCCCCTACTGGTGGCTGCAGACAGGGTCTTATCATGTTTCTCTGTATACAGGGAGCTCCCCCTAGTGGTGGCTGTAGACAGTATCTTATTATGTATCTCTGTATACAGGGAGCTCCCCCTAGTGGTGGCTGCAGACAGAATCTTATCATGTATCTCTGTATACAGGGAGCTCCCCCTAGTGGTGGCTGCAGACAGGATCTTATCATGTATCTCTGTATACAGGGAGCTCCCCCTAGTGGTGGCTTCAGACAGAATCTTATCCTGTATCTCTGTATACAAGGAGCTCCCCCTAGTGATGGCTGCAGACAGAATCTTATGTATCTCTGTATACAGGGAGATCCCCCTAGTGGTGACTGCAGACAGGATCTTATCATGTATCTCTGTATAAAGAGAGCTCCCCCTAATGGTGGCTGCAGACAGAATCTTATCATGCATCTCTGTATACAGGTAGCTCCCCCTAGCGGTGACTGCAGACAGAATCTTATCATGTATTTCTGCATACAGGTAGCTCCCCCTAGTGGTGGCTGCAGACAGAATCTTATCATGTATCTCTGTATACAGGTAGCTCCCCTAGTGGTGGCTGCAGACAGTATTTTATCATGTATCTCTGTATACAGGGAGCTCCCCCTAGTGGTGGCTGCAGACAGAATCTTATGTATCTCTGTATACAGGGAGATCCCCCTAGTGGTGGCTGCAGACAGAATCTTATCATGTATCTCTGTATACAGAGAGCTCTCCCTAGTGGTGGCTGCAGACAGAATCTTATCATGTATCTCTGTATACAGGTAGCTCCCCCTAGCGGTGACTGCAGACAGAATCTTATCATGTATCTCTGTATACAGGGAGCTCCCCCTAGTGGTGGCTGCAGACAGTGTTTTATCATGTATCTCTGTATACAGGGAGCTTCCCCTAGTGGTGGCTGCAGACAGAATCTTATCATGTATCTCTGTATACAGGGAGCTCCCCCTAGTGGTGGCTGCAGACAGGATCTTATCATGTATCTCTGTATACAGGGAGCTCCCCCTAGTGGTGGCTTCAGACAGAATCTTATCCTGTATCTCTGTATACAGGGAGCTCCCCCTAGTGGTGGCTGCAGACAGAATCTTATATATCTCTGTATACAGGGAGATCCCCCTAGTGGTGGCTGCAGACAGAATCTTATCATGTATCTCTGTATACAGAGAGCTCCCCCTAGTGGTGGCTGCAGACAGAATCTTATCATGTATCTCTGTATACAGGTAGCTCCCCCTAGCGGTGACTGCAGACAGAATCTTATCATGTATTTCTGCATACAGGTAGTTCCCCCTAGTGGTGGCTGCAGACAGAATCTTATCATGTATCTCTGTATACAGGTAGCTCCCCTAGTGGTGGCTGCAGACAGTATTTTATCATGTATCTCTGTATACAGGGAGCCCCCCCTAGTGGTGGCTGCAGACAGAATCTTATGTATCTCTGTATACAGGGAGATCCCCCTAGTGGTGGCTGCAGACAGAATCTTATCATGTATCTCTGTATACAAGGAGCTCCCCCTAGTGATGGCTGCAGACAGAATCTTATGTATCTCTGTATACAGGGAGATCCCCCTAGTGGTGACTGCAGACAGAATCTCATCATGTATCTCTGTATACAGGTAGCTCCCCCTAGTGGTGGCTGCAGACAGAATCTTATCATGCATCTCTGTATACAGGTAGCTCTCCCTAGCGGTGACTGCAGACAGAATCTTATCATGTATTTCTGCATACAGGTAGCTCCCCCTAGTGGTGGCTGCAGACAGAATCTTATCATGTATCTCTGTATACAGGTAGCTCCCCTAGTGGTGGCTGCAGACAGTATTTTATCATGTATCTCTGTATACAGGGAGCTCCCCCTAGTGGTGGCTGCAGACAGAATCTTATGTATCTCTGTATACAGGGAGATCCCCCTAGTGGTGGCTGCAGACAGAATCTTATCATGTATCTCTGTATACAGAGAGCTCCCCCTAGTGGTGGCTGCAGACAGAATCTTATCATGTATCTCTGTATACAGGTAGCTCCCCCTAGTGGTGGCTGCAGACAGAATCTCATCATGTATCTCTGTATACAGGTAGCTCCCCCTAGTGGTGGCTGCAGACAGTGTTTTATCATGTATCTCTGTATACAGGTAGCTCCCCCTAGTGGTGGCTGCAGACAGTGTTTTATCATGTATCTCTGTATACAGGGAGCTTCCCCTAGTGGTGGCTGCAGACAGAATCTTATCATGTATCTCTGTATACAGGGAGCTCCCCCTAGTGGTGGCTGCAGACAGGATCTTATCATGTATCTCTGTATACAGGGAGCTCCCCCTAGTGGTGGCTTCAGACAGAATCTTATCCTGTATCTCTGTATACAAGGAGCTCCCCCTAGTGGTGGCTGCAGACAGAATCTTATCATGTATCTCTGTATACAGAGAGCTCCCCCTAGTGGTGGCTGCAGACAGAATCTTATCATGTATCTCTGTATACAGGTAGCTCCCCCTAGTGGTGGCTGCAGACAGAATCTTATCATGTATCTCTGTATACAAGTAGCTCCCCCTAGTGGTGGCTGCAGACAGTGCTTTATCATGTATCTCTGTACACAGGGAGCTTCCCCTAGTGGTGGTTGCAGACAGAATCTTATCATGTATCTCTGTATACAGGGAGCTCCCCCTAGTGGTGGCTGCAGACATCTTGTCATGTATCTCTGTATACAAGGAGCTCCCCCTAGTGGTGACTGCAGACAGAATCTTATGTATCTCTGTATACAGGGAGATCCCCCTAGTGGTGGCTGCAGACAGAATCTTATCAGGTATCTCTGTATACAGAGAGCTCCCCCTAATGGTGGCGGCAGACAGAATCTCATCATGTATCTCTGTATACAGGGAGCTCCCCCTAGTGGTGACAACAGACAGAATCTTATCATGCATCTCTGTATACAGGGAGCTCCCCCTAGTGGTGGCTGCAGACAGAATCTTATCATGTATCTCTGTATACAGGTAGCTCCCCCTAGTGGTGGCTGCAGACAGAATCTTATCCTGTATCTCTGTATACAAGGAGCTCCCCCTATTGGTGGCTGCAGACAGAATCTTATGTATCTCTGTATACAGGGAGCTCCCCCTAGCGGTGACTGCAGACAGAATCTTATCAGGTATCTCTGTATACAGAGAGCTCCCCCTAGTGGTGACAACAGACAGAATCTCATCATGTATCTCTGTATACAGGGAGCTCCCCCTAGTGGTGACAACAGACAGAATCTTATCATGTATCTCTGTATACAGGGAGCTCCCCCTAGTGGTGGCTGCAGACAGAATCTTATGTATCTCTGTATACAGGGAGATCCCCCTAGTGGTGGCTGCAGACAGAATCTTATCATGTATCTCTGTATACAGGTAGCTCCCCCTAGTGGTGGCTGCAGACAGAATCTCATCATGTATCTCTGTATACAGGTAGCTCCCCCTAGTGGTGGCTGCAGACAGAATCTTATCATGTATCTCTGTATACAGGTAGCTCCCCCTAGTGGTGGCTGCAGACAGTGTTTTATCATGTATCTCTGTATACAGGGAGCTTCCCCTAGTGGTGGCTGCAGACAGAATCTTATCATGTATCTCTGTATACAGGGAGCTCCCCGTAGTGGTGGCTGCAGACAGAATCTTATGTATCTCTGTATACAGGGAGATCCCCCTAGTGGTGGCTGCAGACAGAATCTTATCAGGTATCTCTGTATACAGAGAGCTCCCCCTAATGGTGGCGGCAGACAGAATCTCATCATGTATCTCTGTATACAGGGAGCTCCCCCTAGTGGTGACAACAGACAGAATCTCATCATGCATCTCTGTATACAGGGAGCTCCCCCTAGTGGTGGCTGCAGACAGAATCTTATCATGTATCTCTGTATACAGGTAGCTCCCCCTAGTGGTGGCTGCAGACAGAATCTTATCCTGTATCTCTGTATACAAGGAGCTCCCCCTATTGGTGGCTGCAGACAGAATCTTATGTATCTCTGTATACAGGGAGATCCCCCTAGTGGTGGCTGCAGACAGAATCTTATCCTGTATCTCTGTATACAGGGAGCTCCCCGTAGTGGTGGCTTCAGACAGAATCTTATCCTGTATCTCTGTATACAAAGAGCTCCCCCTAGTGGTGGCTGCAGACAGAATCTTATCATTTATCTCTGTATACAGGGAGCTCCCCGTAGTGGTGGCTTCAGACAGAATCTTATCCTGTATCTCTGTATACAAAGAGCTCCCCCTAGTGGTGGCTGCAGACAGGATCTTATGTATCTCTGTATACAGGGAGGTCCCCCTAGTGGTGGCTGCAGACAGAATCTTATCATGTATCTCTGTATACAGGGAGAACCCCTAGTGGTGGCTGCAGACAGAATCTTATCATGTATCTCTGTATACAGAGAGTTCCCCCTAGTGGTGGCTGCAGACAGAATCTTATCATGTATCTCTGTATACAGGTAGCTCCCCCTAGCGGTGACTGCAGACAGAATCTTATCAGGTATCTCTGTATACAGAGAGCTCCCCCTAGTGGTGACAACAGACAGAATCTCATCATGTATCTCTGTATACAGGGAGCTCCCCCTAGTGGTGACAACAGACAGAATCTTATCATGTATCTCTGTATACAGGGAGCTCCCCCTAGTGGTGGCTGCAGACAGAATCTTATGTATCTCTGTATACAGGGAGATCCCCCAAGTGGTGGCTGCAGACAGAATCTTATCATGTATCTCTGTATACAGAGAGCTCCCCCTAGTGGTGGCTGCAGACAGAATCTTATCATGTATCTCTGTATACAGGTAGCTCCCCCTAGTGGTGGCTGCAGACAGAATCTCATCATGTATCTCTGTATACAGGTAGCTCCCCCTAGTGGTGGCTGCAGACAGAATCTTATCATGTATCTCTGTATACAGGTAGCTCCCCCTAGTGGTGGCTGCAGACAGTGTTTTATCATGTATCTCTGTATACAGGGAGCTTCCCCTAGTGGTGGCTGCAGACAGAATCTTATCATGTATCTCTGTATACAGGGAGCTCCCCGTAGTGGTGGCTGCAGACAGGATCTTATCATGTATCTCTGTATACAGGGAGCTCCCCCTAGTGGTGGCTTCAGACAGAATCTTATCCTGTATCTCTGTATACAAGGAGCTCCCCCTAGTGGTGGCTGCAGACAGAATCTTATATATCTCTGTATACAGGGAGATCCCCCTAGTGGTGGCTGCAGACAGAATCTTATCATGTATCTCTGTATACAGAGAGCTCCCCCTAGTGGTGGCTGCAGACAGAATCTTATCATGTATCTCTGTATACAGGTAGCTCCCCCTAGTGGTGGCTGCAGACAGAATCTTATCATGTATCTCTGTATATAAGTAGCTCCCCCTAGTGGTGGCTGCAGACAGTGCTTTATCATGTATCTCTGTACACAGGGAGCTTCCCCTAGTGGTGGTTGCAGACAGAATCTTATCATGTATCTCTGTATACAGGGAGCTCCCCCTAGTGGTGGCTGCAGACATCTTGTCATGTATCTCTGTATACAAGGAGCTCCCCCTAGTGGTGACTGCAGACAGAATCTTATGTATCTCTGTATACAGGGAGATCCCCCTAGTGGTGGCTGCAGACAGAATCTTATCAGGTATCTCTGTATACAGAGAGCTCCCCCTAATGGTGGCGGCAGACAGAATCTCATCATGTATCTCTGTATACAGGGAGCTCCCCCTAGTGGTGACAACAGACAGAATCTTATCATGCATCTCTGTATACAGGGAACTCCCCCTAGTGGTGGCTGCAGACAGAATCTTATCCTGTATCTCTGTATACAAGGAGCTCCCCCTATTGGTGGCTGCAGACAGAATCTTATGTATCTCTGTATACAGGGAGATCCCCCTAGTGGTGGCTGCAGACAGGATCTTATCATGTATCTCTGTATACAGGGAGCTCCCCCTAGTGGTGGCTTCAGACAGAATCTTATCCTGTATCTCTGTATACAAAGAGCTCCCCCTAGTGGTGGCTGCAGACAGGATCTTATGTATCTCTGTATACAGGGAGGTCCCCCTAGTGGTGGCTGCAGACAGAATCTTATCATGTATCTCTGTATACAGGGAGAACCCCTAGTGGTGGCTGCAGACAGAATCTTATCATGTATCTCTGTATACAGAGAGTTCCCCCTAGTGGTGGCTGCAGACAGAATCTTATCATGTATCTCTGTATACAGGTAGCTCCCCCTAGCGGTGACTGCAGACAGAATCTTATCAGGTATCTCTGTATACAGAGAGCTCCCCCTAGTGGTGACAACAGACAGAATCTCATCATGTATCTCTGTATACAGGGAGCTCCCCCTAGTGGTGACAACAGACAGAATCTTATCATGTATCTCTGTATACAGGGAGCTCCCCCTAGTGGTGGCTGCAGACAGAATCTTATCCTGTATCTCTGTATACAAGGAGCTCCCCCTAGTGGTGGCTGCAGACAGAATCTTATGTATCTCTGTATACAGGGAGATCCCCCTAGTGGTGGCTGCAGACAGGATCTTATCATGTATCTCTGTATACAGGGAGCTCCCCCTAGTGGTGGCTTCAGACAGAATCTTATCCTGTATCTCTGTATACAAGGAGCTCCCCCTAGTGGTGGCTGCAGACAGGATCTTATGTATCTCTGTATATAGGGAGATCCCCCTAGTGGTGGCTGCAGACAGAATCTTATCATGTATCTCTGTACACAGAGAGCTTCCCCTAGTGGTGGCTGCAGACAGAATCTTATCATGTATCTCTGTATACAGGTAGCTCCCCCTAGCGGTGACTGCTGACAGAATCTTATCATGTATCTCTGTATACAGTTAGCTCCCCCTAGTGGTGGCTGCAGACAGAATCTTATCATGTATCTCTGTATACAGGTAGCTCCCCCTAGTGGTGACTGTAAACAGGATCTTATCATGTATCTCTGTATACAGGGAGCTCCCCCTAGTGGTGGCTGCAGATAGGATGTTATCATGTATCTCTGTATACAGGGAGCTCCCCCTAGTGGTGGCTGCAGACAGGATCTTATCATGTATCTCTGAGCACATGGAGCTCCCCCTAGTGGTGGCTGCAGACAGTATTTTATCATGTATCTCTGTATACAGGGAACTTCCCCTAGTGGTGGCTGCAGACAGAATCTTATCATGTATCTCTGTATACAGGGAGCTTCCCCTAGTGGTGGCTGCAGACAGGATGTTATCATGTATCTCTGTATACAGGGAGCTCCCCCTAGTGGTGGCTTCAGACAGAATGTTATCCTGTATCTCTGTATACAAGGAGCTCCCCCTAGTGATGGCTGCAGACAGAATCTTATGTATCTCCGTATACAGGGAGATCCCCCTAGTGGTGGCTGCAGACAGAATCTTATCATGTATCTCTGTATACAGAGAGCTCCCCCTAGTGGTGGCTGCAGACAGAATCTTATCATGTATCTCTGTATACAGGGAGCTCCCCCTAGTGGTGGCTGCAGACAGCATATTTTCATGTATCTCTGCATACAGGGAGCTCCCCCTAGTGGTGGCTGCAGACAGAATCTTATCATGTATCTCTGCATACAGGGAGCTCCCCCTAGTGGTGGCTGCAGACAGAATATTATCCTGTATCTCTGTATACAGGGAGCTCCTCCTAGTGGTGGCTGCAGACAGGATCTTATCCTGTATCTCTGAATACAGGGAGCTCCTCCTAGTGGTGGCTGCAGACAGAATCTTATCATGTATCTCTGTATACAGGGAGCTCCCCCTAGTGGTGGCTGCAGACAGGATCTTATCCTGTATCTCTGTATACAGGGAGCTCTCCCTAGTGGTGGCTGCAGACAGAATCTTATCATGTATCTCTGTATACAGAGAGTTCCCCCTAGTGGTGGCTGCAGACAGAATCTTATCATGTATCTCTGTATACAGGTAGCTCCCCCTAGCGGTGATTGCAGACAGAATCTTATCAGGTATCTCTGTATACAGAGAGCTCCCCCTACTGGTGGCTGCAGACAGAATCTCATCATGTATCTCTGTATACAGGGAGCTCCCCCTAGTGGTGACAACAGACAGAATCTTATCATGTATCTCTGTATACAGGGAGCTCCCCCTAGTGGTGGCTGCAGACAGAATCTTATCATGTATCTCTGTATACAGGGAGCTCCCCCTAGTGGTGGCTGCAGACAGAATCTTATCCTGTATCTCTGTATACAAGGAGCTCCCCCTAGTGGTGGCTGCAGACAGAATCTTATGTATCTCTGTATACAGGGAGATCCCCCTAGTGGTGGCTGCAGACAGGATCTTATCATGTATCTCTGTATACAGGGAGCTCCCCCTAGTGGTGGCTTCAGACAGAATCTTATCCTGTATCTCTGTATACAAGGAGCTCCCCCTAGTGGTGGCTGCAGACAGGATCTTATGTATCTCTGTATACAGGGAGATCCCCCTAGTGGTGGCTGCAGACAGAATCTTATCATGTATCTCTGTACACAGAGAGCTCCCCCTAGTGGTGGCTGCAGACAGAATCTTATCATGTATCTCTGTATACAGGTAGCTCCCCCTAGCGGTGACTGCAGACAGAATCTTATCATGTATCTCTGTATACAGTTAGCTCCTCCTAGTGGTGGCTGCAGACAGAATCTTATCATGTATCTCTGTATACAGGTAGCTCCCCCTAGTGGTGACTGTAAACAGGATCTTATCATGTATCTCTGTATACAGGGAGCTCCCCCTAGTGGTGGCTGCAGATAGGATGTTATCATGTATCTCTGTATACAGGGAGCTCCCCCTAGTGGTGGCTGCAGACAGGATCTTATCATGTATCTCTGAGCACATGGAGCTCCCCCTAGTGGTGGCTGCAGACAGTATTTTATCATGTATCTCTGTATACAGGGAACTTCCCCTAGTGGTGGCTGCAGACAGAATCTTATCATGTATCTCTGTATACAGGGAGCTCCCCCTAGTGGTGGCTGCAGACAGGATGTTATCATGTATCTCTGTATACAGGGAGCTCCCCCTAGTGGTGGCTTCAGACAGAATCTTATCCTGTATCTCTGTATACAAGGAGCTCCCCCTAGTGGTGGCTGCAGACAGAATCTTATGTATCTCTGTATACAGGGAGATCCCCCTAGTGGTGGCTGCAGACAGAATCTTATCATGTATCTCTGTATACAGAGAGCTCCCCCTAGTGGTGGCTGCAGACAGAATCTTATCATGTATCTCTGTATACAGGGAGCTCCCCCTAGTGGTGGCTGCAGACGGAATCTTATCTTGTTTCTCTGTATACAGGGAGCTCCCCCTAGTGGTGGCTGCAGACAGAATCTTATCATGTATCTCTGCCTAAGAAGGACATGAGAGAAGCTCTGTAAGCCGTCGCACACCGCAGACTCTCCTGAGATCTCACCTACATGTGTCGGCCTCACCCGTTTCTTTATGGAGGCCGTCCGGGCATAAGGCATCACTGCAAGGGAAGGGAAATGAGCTGAATACAATCTGTGATATTCCCTCGAGCGACCGCAGCACCTGCTGCACTGGAGAACCATAAATCTCCCTCAATGCACCGGTACTGTTAAATGAAATATCTGGCTTAAATAAAGTACAACTTTTTAAATCTTACACACTACAATTCCTTAAAGCAACGGTAACCCAAAAATGACCCATGATTTCCAGTATGAGAAGCTTACTTGGGGAAAATGAAGAATCACGAGAATCAGGCCCATCTGAAATTAAATGAAAATTGGAAATCTGAATATATACAGTATATATATATGTATAACAGGCAGGATCTCTGGGGGGGCACACCTCCGTCAGGCTACTGTGAGCGTTTTCTTAAAGGGGGACTCCATGTACAGCTAATATGGCCAATAAAAGGGCTCGTCACGCAGACAGTAGAGGACATGGTAGGAATGATTTACCTTGTATATGATTGAACCTTTATGATTGTTGTGCAATTCAGTTCCTGACCATTTCCCAGATCTCTGCTTGCTGCCAGAGAATATTAACATTTTTATCTACAGTCAGAGGCTGAGAATAAATATGTCCTAATCCTAACCTGTGTTACGATGTATCCAGTGTAGACAATCCTCTGTGAGCTGCAGCTCCTGGACTGTGAGCTGCAGCTCCTGGACTGTGAGCTGCAGCTGCTGGACTGTGAACTGCAGCTCC
This sequence comes from Phyllobates terribilis, assembly GCF_046119375.1. NCBI lineage: Eukaryota > Metazoa > Chordata > Amphibia > Anura > Dendrobatidae > Phyllobates > Phyllobates terribilis. The sequence goes on along the minus strand of NW_027362903.1, from coordinate 3,872,376 downwards.
TGGACTGTGAGCCGCAGCTCCTGGACTGTGAGCCGCAGCTCCTGGACTGTGAGCCGCAGCTCCTGGACTGTGAGCCGCAGCTGCTGGACTGTGAGCCGCAGCTCCTGGACTGTGAGCCGCAGCTCCTGGACTGTGAGCCGCAGCTCCTGGACTGTGAGCCGCAGCTGCTGGACTGTGAGACGCAGCTCCTGGACTGTGAGACGCAGCTCCTGGACTGTGAGCGCTGCAGCTCCTGGACTGTGAGCTGCAGCTCCTGGACTGTGAGCGCTGCAGCTCCTGGACTGTGAGCTACAGCTCCTGGACTTTGAGCCGCAGCTCCTGGACTGTGAGCCGCAGATGCTGGACTGTGAGCCGCAGCTCCTGGACTGTGAGATGCATCTCCAGGACTGTGAGCCGCAGCTCCTGGACTGTGAGCCGCAGCTCCTGGACTGTGAGCCGCAGCTCCTGGACTGTGAGCCGCAGCTCCTGGACTGTGAGCCGCAGCTCCTGGACTGTGAGCCGCAGCTCCTGGACTGTGAGCGCTGCAGCTCCTGGACTGTGAGCCGCAGCTGCTGGACTGTGAGCCGCAGCTCCTGGACTGTGAGCCGCAGCTCCTGGACTGTGAGCCGCAGCTCCTGGACTGTGAGCCGCAGCTCCTGGACTGTGAGCCGCAGCTCCTGGACTGTGAGCGCTGCAGCTCCTGGACTGTGAGCCGCAGCTGCTGGACTGTGAGCCGCAGCTCCTGGACTGTGAGCCGCAGCTCCTGGACTGTGAGCCGCAGCTCCTGGACTGTGAGCCGCAGCTGCTGGACTGTGAGCCGCAGCTGCTGGACTGTGAGCTGCAGCTCCTGGACTCCAGACTGATACTTCTCTCTGTACTGACACATTGTAACGAGTCTATCACATCTGTGCAGTTCATGTGTTTGGCTCACAGAGCATTGTCTGGATTAGGTACAACTGTAACAAACCCCGATCCCTGCAGATTCCGAATCCTCCTGTCAGAACTCACTCTCCTCCTTCGGCTTTTTTGCCACTATTGTTTTGTAGCCGTCGCTGTCATCGGATGCCGCAATCACCATGGAGGTCAGAGGGGTCACAAAGTTGTACTTCAGGCTCAGGCGGAGGGCCTCCTCTGCAGAGTTCTCCTTTAATTCAACATCAGATGAGAATCTGAAGCCAGAAAAGTAAAAAGTAAATGACAGAAGCATCAGCTGCAGATCAGGAGTGAGAAACGCGTGGTCTGCCCGATTCCTGGAGCTGACGCGCCGTCGCCTGATCTCACCTCTTGCTCAGCAGCTGCTCTATGGTCAGATAAGCCCACAACCTCTCGGTGAAGTCTCCGAATATGTATCTCTGCTCTGTGCTCGCCTCCTTCTTTATATCGGTCTGCACTGTCATGGAGAAAGGATCCCTCACCTGGGCAAAGAATCACATACAGTGGGAAATAAGTATTTGATACACGGACGATTTTGCAAGTTTTTCCACCTACAGTACAAAGAATGGAGAGATCTGTAATTGATACACTTCACCTGTGAGAGACAGATATTAACTTCTGTTTTTCAATTGTATCAAATACTTATTTCATGCAATAAATGCAAATTAATTATGTAAAAATCATATAATGTGATTTTCTGGATTTTATTTTTAGATTCTGTCTCTCACAGGTGAAGTGACCTAGGATAAAAATTACAGACCTCTCCATTCTTTGTAGGTGGGAAATCTTGCAAAATCGGCAGAGTATCAAATACTTATTGTCCCCACTGTAGATCTGAAAGCGTCACATAAGGCTACGTTCACACTGAGTTCTTGAAGAGTTAAAACCATGTTTTTAGCAGTAACAGCTTCAGACATCGCGCCTTTTTTTCAGGAGTTTTGAGAGTTTTCCTTTTCCTGAAGCGTTTTCTGAGAAGTTTTTGTCCTAAAACCTTTTTGCAGCCTTTTGATTGGACGGCACATGGTTTGGTTTCCTCCAGGATCCTCTTCACAGAAGTGACGGCACTTTCTTTTTTCCACTACAAGTTGTTCAAAACTAGTGTTGATCGAGCACTAAAATGCTCGGGTGCTCGATGCTCGGGTTGAGCGCATTGGAATACTCGGGTGCTTGACCCGAGCAACGAGCCCAATGTAAGTCTATGGGAAACTCGAGCATTTTTCTGGCAGTGCCCCCCCGGCGGTCTGCAGAGGGCCTAAAAATTGACAACTCGATGGGAACAGTGCTCAAATGAAACATGTCAGGCAGGCAGGGAGAATATATAGGCAGACAGGCAGGCAGGGTATATAGGAGGGTGCATGAAAAACATAGCAGGGCTCTCGGAACACACTACTGCCCTCCGATTTTCATGCACTGTCTCTTTAAAAAAGCCGGCCGGCAATTCATCAGCGGCATACAGTTATAACATCAGTACCTGACAATTTAGAACAGAAAGAATAGAGCATCACACATAGATTAGATAGAAACATGTCAGTCACATATATAATAAGTACAGTGATAGTGTTGATTACTGTACTTGTCATTTAGTGTTAAAATAAAGGATTTATTAAAAAAAAATTGGCGTGGGGTTCCCCGTAATTTTAGTCTCTAGCGGAGGTTAAGCAGACGGCTGGGGCAGATGTTTGAAGCCTGGGAAGGGGGTAATACCCACGGAGCTTCCCAGGCTGCTAATATCAGCCCCCAGCTGACATCAAGCCCAGGTTAGTAATGGAGAGGCGTCTATAAGACACCCCCATTACTAACCCCATAGTCAAAGTTAAAAAAAACACAAACACCCAGAATAAAGTCCTTTAATTGAAATAAAGACACAATCCTTTATTGTTCTAAATTAAACCATACTTACCGTCACGCCCATTCCAGCTGAAGCCAACGATCTCCTGCAATAAAAGAAAAATAATAAAGCAACCTCATCCTTACCTTTCCATGGTTCCCACGACAGCTTCAGCTCTGCTACATCGAGATGACAGGCTGGACCGCAGCAGAACGCTGCCATCCATCCTGTCATCCCGCAGACACTGAGAAGATGTCAAATGAACTCGGCTCACCTCATGCACGTCACTGACAGCGTGGGAGAATTCTCCTGCGCATGCAGTGCCGGCAAATGACGTCACCGCGTGAGCAGGAGAATTTTCCCACGCTGTCAGTGACGTGCATGAGGTGAGCTGAGTTCATTGGACATGACCTCGGCTCATCTGGATGCCGTCACAGCCAGACACTGAGGAGCGCAAGCATGCCTGCGCTTCTCAGTGTCTGCGGGATGACAGGCTGGATGGCTGCGTTCTGCTGCGGTCCAGCCTGTCATCTCGATGTAGCAGAGCTGAAGCTGTCCTGGGAACCCTGGAAAGGTAAGGATGAGGTTGCTTTATTATTTTACTTTTATTGCAGGAGATCGTTGGCTTCAGCTGGAATGGGCGTGGTGGTAAGTATGGTTTAATTTAGAACAATAAAGAATTGTGTCTTTATTTCAATTAAAGGACTTTATTCTGGGTGTTTGTGTTTTCTTTTAACTTTGACTATGGGGTTAGTAATGGGGGTGTCTTATAGACGCCTCTCCATTACTAACCTGGGCTTGATGTCAGCTGGCATTATAAGCTGACATCAACCCCAGCCCTATTACCCACTGCCACCGCTACAGGGCAGTGGGAAGAGCGAGGCTAAGGGCCAGAATTGCCGCATCCTATGGATGCGCCATTTCTGGGGCGGCTGACGGCTGGTGTTTCTAGCCTGGGAGGGGGCCAATATTCATGGCACCCTTCCTGGGCTATTAATATCAGCCCCCAGCTGTCTGCCTAGCCTTTGCTAGCTATTAAAATAGGGGGGACCCCACGTCATTTTTTTTTGAGTCCCCCAATTTAATAGCTAGTAAAGGCTAGGCAGACAGCTGAGGGCTGATATTAATAGCCTGGGAAGCTCCGTGGGTATTACCCTCTTCCCAGGCTTCAAACATCTGCCCCAGCCGTCGGCTTAACCTCCGCTAGAGCCTAAAAGTACGGGGAACCCCACGCCAATTTTTTTTTAATAAATCCTTTATTTTAACACTAAATGACAAGTACAGTAATCAACACTATCACTGAACTTATTATATATGTGACTGACATGTTTCTATCTATCTAATCGATGTGTGATGCTCTATTCTTTCTGTTCTAAATTGTCGGGTACCGGTGTATGCCGCTGATGAATTGCCGGCATTTCATGTTTCACTGTGAGCACTGTTCCCATCGATTTGGGCAACCACTGTAATGCCACAACCACCATGGCTGTGGCATTACAGTGAGTTGCAGACAATCCCTGCATGATTGTTGCTCTAAATAGCGCCAGACATGCAGGACGGGGACCCGAGCTCCCGCCCGAGCATCACGCAAGTACTCAGCGACAGGGGTGGATTAAGAGTAGCAAGGGCCCCGGGCAGTTTAGAAGGCGCGGGCCCCCTCCCCACACCTGATGTATCACACTTCACATGATCCTCTATGATAGTTCACGCGAATTTAATTTAGCACAATATTAATATATTAATTATAAGAATTTTTTTTAGGCTGTGTGCCCACTATGCGTTTTTAAGTGTTTCCGCAGCGGCAATTCCGCTGCAGAAACGCTTAAAAAATGCTTGGTAGAAGGTCTGCCGTGTTCCCCAATGATAATCCGCATGCTGTGCACATGCTGCAGAAATTTCCGCTGCGGATTATCATTATGGAAAAATCCGCAGCACTACCAATTATTTTGTGAAAGCGCTGCGTTTTCGCTGCCATTGACTTGCATTGGAACGCATGGAATCCGCAACACTGCATCTGTACATGCAGAATCCATGCGTTTCAATGTGCGGATGGTACCCGGGTGTGGACAGGAGACTCTCCTCCGGATCCGGGTACCATAGAAACTGTAAAAAAAGAATAAAATAAAAGATAAATATCATACTTACCTTCTGATGGCCCCCGGTGTCTTTATCCGATGCGTCCTGGCTGCCGGCAGCTCGCGATGGTCTGAAAAGGACCTGCCGTGACGTCATTTAGTCATGTGACGGGTCACGCGACCGCTGACGTCGGCAGGCCATCAGAAGGTAAGTATATATTTATTTTTTATTTTTTACCATTCTTTTATGGTCACACTATATAAATCCATGCTGGTTGTCGGTTGCATGGATTTATATAGTGTGACCAAGTTGTCAAGCACTTTCCTAGTGATGCTAAAATCGCTTGTCAACCCGCATGCGGAAATGCCAGTGAAGAACGCTTCCCATCCGCATGTCTCTGGCAGGAAAAACGCATGTACAATCCGCATGTACAATCCGCATGTACAATCCGCATGTGCAACCCGCATGCATAATCCGCATGTGTTTATTCTGCCAGGGAGATGCAGAAACGCTCAAAAAAAATCCGGAGCATTTCTGCATCGTGGGCACATAGCCTTACATTAATTGTATGACTCAATATTGACCACACATAGCCATCTATACCCAGCAGGAGGCCGCACGTAGCCATCTATACACAGCAGGAGGCCGCACGTAGCCATCTATACACAGCAGGAGGCCGCACGTAGCCATCTATACACAGCGGGAGGCCGCACGTAGCCATCTATACACAGCGGGAGGCCGCACGTAGCCATCTATACACAGCGGGAGGCCGCACGTAGCCATCTATACACAGCGGGAGGCCGCACGGTGCCATCTATACACAGCAGGAGGCCGCACGGTGCCATCTATACACAGCAGGAGGCCGCACAGTGCCATCTATACACAGCAGGAGGCCGCATGTAGCCATCAATACACAGCAGGAGGCCGCATGTAGCCATCTATACACAGCAGGAGGCCGCACGTAGCCATCTATACACAGCAGGAGGCCGCACGTAGCCATCTATACACAGCGGGAGGCCGTACGGTGCCATCTATACACAGTAGCAGGCCACACATAGCCATCTATACACAGCAGGAGGCCGCACGTAGCTGTCTATACACAGCAGGAGGCCGCACGTAGCCGTCTATACACAGCGGGAGACTGCACGGCGCCCCCCCAGAGACAGCGGGAGGCCGCACGCAGTCATGCACACACACACACAAACATATACAGACATATACATACATACATACACACATAAACACATTTGAAACACAAAAATACATATAAACAGACATCACACAATGATATCTGCACACTCACTCACCATCCCCTGCGTGACGTCACACTAGCAGACACGGCCGCGCCGCTGCTGGGGGAGCGGTCCGGGGGCTCCTCGCCTCTGACTGCCGGTATGTGCCGCACATATCATAATGAGGGCAATTAGGCCATGGACCCCCCGGAGCCCCGGCCCCCCGGAGCCCCGGGCGGTAGCCCTGATTGCCCTCATTATAATCCGCCTATGCTTAGCGAGCTCCGAGCATCTCGAGTACTGAGATGCTCGGGCGAGTACCAAGCAGCGGCGAGCATGCTCGCTCATCAATATTCAAAACCTCTTCAGAAAGAAAAAAGCTAAAAAAAAAACCCTCATATGAGAAGCACAGGGGATTTCACAAAGAATCTGCTAAAAATAAAGTTCTAAAAAAAACTCAGTGTGAACATACCCTAAAAATGTGAGCCGTCTGTACTTACACCTTGTGCCGCGACTTCCGCGATCAGCATGTCTATGTCGTTACTGTCTATGCGTCCGGCCACGACTATTTCAGAGCCCTGGTAGTAATATTTGAAGCTGTTCTGGGTTAAGCCACTAACAGGTAAATTGGGGTACTGCAGGGTGACGTCCAGGAGGGTGGGGTTCGCCACTTCTTTGTAGAAGTCCTGTAGTAATAAAATTAAAACATATAATATAACAAAAAATCATCAGAAGATGTGATATATAGGGCATTTATAAAAAAGTGGTTGTGTAGAAATAAGAGAGCATTGTATCGCAATAAGGGGGCTCAATATAATACAAAGGGGCACAGTATGCAACAATGGGGAACGCACAACATCATGGGCCATGTACAGCACTATATGATGCTACTATTCTGATGACTGTATAACATCATTTATCTGATCACTTTGTGTCATCATTTATCTGATCACTGTGTGACATCATTTATCTGATCACTGTGTGACATCATTTATCTGATCACTTTGTGTCATCATTTATCTGATCACTGTGTGACATCATTTATCTGATCACTGTGTGTCATCATTTATCTGATCACTGTATGACATCATTTATCTGATCACTCTGTGTCATCATTTATCTGATCACTGTGTGTCATCATTTATCTGATCACTCTGTGTCATCATTTATCTGATCACTGTATGACATCATTTATCTGATCACTGTGTGTCATCATTTATCTGATCACTGTATGACATCATTTATCTGATCACTCTGTGTCATCATTTATCTGATCACTGTGTGACATCATTTATCTGATCACTGTGTGACATCATTTATCTGATCACTCTGTGTCATCATTTATCTGATCACTGTGTGTCATCATTTATCTGATCACTGTATGACATCATTTATCTGATCACTCTGTGTCATCATTTATCTGATCACTGTGTGTCATCATTTATCTGATCACTCTGTGTCATCATTTATCTGATCACTGTGTGACATCATTTATCTGATCACTGTGTGTCATCATTTATCTGATCACTCTGTGTCATCATTTATCTGATCACTGTGTGTCATCATTTATCTTATCACTGTGTGACATCATTTATCTGATCACTGTGTGTCATCATTTATCTGATCACTCTGTGTCATCATTTATCTGATCACTGTATGACATCATTTATCTGATCACTCTGTGTCATCATTTATCTGATCACTGTGTGACATCATTTATCTGATCACTGTGTGACATCATTTATTTGATCACTGCATGACATCATTTATCTGATCACTCTGCATCATCATTTATCTGATCACTCTGTGTCATCATTTATCTGATCACTGTGTGTCATCATTTATCTGATCACTGTATGACATCATTTATCTGATCACTCTGTGTCATCATTTATCTGATCACTCTGTGTCATCATTTATCTGATCACTGTGTGACATCATTTATTTGATCACTGCATGACATCATTTATCTGATCACTCTGTATCATCATTTATCTGATCACTGTGTGTCATCATTTATCTGATCACTGTGTGACATCATTTATCTGATCACTCTGTGTCATCATTTATCTGATCACTGTGTGTCATCATTTATCTGATGACTGTGTGTCATCATTTATCTGATCACTGTGTGACATCATTTATCTGATCACTCTGTGTCATCATTTATCTGATCACTGTGTGACATCATTTATCTGATCACTGTGTGTCATCATTTATCTGATCACTCTGTGTCATCATTTATCTGATCACTGTGTGACATCATTTATCTGATCACTGTGTGACATCATTTATCTGATCACTGTGTGACATCATTTATCTGATCACTGTGTGTCATCATTTATCTGATCACTCTGTGTCATCATTTATCTGATCACTGTGTGTCATCATTTATCTGATCACTGTGTGTCATCATTTATCTGATCACTCTGTGTCATCATTTATCTGATCACTGTGTGACATCATTTATCTGATCATTGTGTGTCATCATTTATCTGATCACTCTGTGTCATCATTTATCTGATCACTGTGTGTCATCATTTATCTGATCACTGTGTGTCAACATTTATCTGATCACTGTGTGACATCATTTATCTGATCACTGTATGACATCATTTATCTGATCACTTTGGGTCATTTATCTGATCACTGTGTGACATCATTTATCTGATCACTGTGTGTCATCATTTATCTGATCACTCTGTGTCATCATTTATCTGATCACTCTGTGTCATCATTTATCTGATCACTGTGTGACATCATTTATCTGATCACTCTGTGTCATCATTTATCTGATCACTGTGTGACATCATTTATCTGATCACTGTGTGTCATCATTTATCTGATCACTCTGTGTCATCATTTATCTGATCACTGTGTGACATCATTTATCTGATCACTGTGTGTCATCATTTATCTGATCACTGTGTGTCATCATTTATCTGATCACTGTGTGACATCATTTATCTGATCACTCTGTGTCATCATTTATCTGATCACTGTGTGACATCATTTATCTGATCACTGTGTGTCATCATTTATCTGATCACTCTGTGTCATCATTTATCTGATCACTGTGTGTCATCATTTATCTGATCACTGTGTGACATCATTTATCTGATCACTGTGTGTCATCATTTATCTGATCACTCTGTGTCATCATTTATCTGATCACTGTGTGACATCATTTATCTTATCACTGTGTGTCATCATTTATCTGATCACTGTGTGACATCATTTATCTGATCACTGTGTGTCATCATTTATCTGATCACTGTGTGTCGTCATTTATCTGATAACTCTGTGTCATCATTTATCTGATCACTGTGTGACATCATTTATCTGATCACTGTGTGTCATCATTTATCTGATCACTCTGTGTCATCATTTATCTGATCACTGTGTGACATCATTTATCTGATCACTGTGTGTCATCATTTATCTGATCACTCTGTGTCATCATTTATCTGATCACTGTGTGTCATCATTTATCTGATCACTGTGTGACATCATTTATCTGATCACTGTGTGTCATCATTTATCTGATCACTCTGTGTCATCATTTATCTGATCACTGTGTGACATCATTTATCTGATCACTGTGTGTCATCATTTATCTGATCACTGTGTGTCATCATTTATCTGATCACTGTGTGACATCATTTATCTGATCACTCTGTGTCATCATTTATCTGATCACTGTGTGACATCATTTATCTGATCACTGTGTGTCATCATTTATCTGATCACTGTGTGACATCATTTATCTGATCACTGTGTGTCATCATTTATCTGATCACTCTGTGTCATCATTTATCTGATCACTGTGTGTCATCATTTATCTGATCACTCTGTGACATCATTTATCTGATCACTGTGTGTCATCATTTATCTGATCACTGTGTGACATCATTTATCTGATCACTCTGTGTCATCATTTATCTGATCACTGTGTGACATCATTTATCTGATCACTCTGTGTCATCATTTATCTGATCACTGTGTGACATCATTTATCTGATCTGTGTCATCATTTATCTGATCACTGTGTGTCATCATTTATCTGATCACTCTGTGTCATCATTTATCTGATCACTGTGTGTCATCATTTATCTGATCACTGTGTGACATCATTTATCTGATCACTGTGTGTCATCATTTATCTGATCACTGTGTGTCATCATTTATCTGATCACTGTGTGACATCATTTATCTGATCACTCTGTGTCATCATTTATCTGATCACTGTGTGACATCATTTATCTGATCACTGTGTGTCATCATTTATCTGATCACTGTGTGACATCATTTATCTGATCACTCTGTGTCATTTATCTGATCACTGTGTGACATCATTTATCTGATCACTGTGTGTCATCATTTATCTGATCACTCTGTGTCATCATTTATCTGATCACTGTGTGTCATCATTTATCTGATCACTCTGTGACATCATTTATCTGATCACTGTGTGTCATCATTTATCTGATCACTGTGTGACATCATTTATCTGATCACTCTGTGTCATCATTTACATTTATCTGATCACTGTGTGACATCATTTATCTGATCACTGTGTCATCATTTATCTGATCACTGTGTGTCATCATTTATCTGATCACTCTGTGTCATCATTTATCTGATCACTGTGTGTCATCATTTATCTGATCACTGTGTGTCATCATTTATCTGATCACTGTGTGTCATCATTTATCTGATCACTGTGTGACATCATTTATCTGATCACTGTGTGTCATCATTTATCTGATCACTCTGTGTCATCATTTATCTGATCACTGTGTGTCATCATTTATCTGATCACTGTGTGTCATCATTTATCTGATCACTGTGTGTCATCATTTATCTGATCACTGTGTGACATCATTTATCTGATCACTCTGTGTCATCATTTATCTGATCACTGTGTGTCATCATTTATCTGATCACTGTGTGTCATCATTTATCTGATCACTGTGTGTCATCATTTATCTGATCACTGTGTGTCATCATTTATCTGATCACTGTGCAATGTATCTGGATGCTTTGTGGGACTGTCCTAGTGTCACAGCATATTACTCAATTAAAGTAGGTTGAGAATAATTATAAAGTATAAATCATTCACCAAGAAAGTCACCTGTAATTGTAAAGCGGAGTCAGAGTCCACATAAATTCTTCTTGCCAGACCGCCATTTTCTAGGGACATTTTCTCTAAAAAATCATAATCGACGTCTTCCCCAAATCCCAAACTGTACAATGTCGCCAGGCCATCAGCGGCGCGCTTCACATTCCTCATTATGATCTCGTTGTTCGTTTCACCTTATAATTGAAATGCAGAAAAAAAAGAGACAAATACAGGAAACAAGACGAAGACTCAGAACCACAAAAAGAATGCAACGATTCCGAGAAATAAGAAGAGACTGACAGACAAGGTGTACAACATGTGACATCACTACTATATAATGACATCACTACTCCCCTAATATAATGACATCACTACTCCCCTAATATAATGACATCACTCTTCCCCCAATATAAATAATGACATCACTCCTCCCCAATATAAATAATGACATCACTCCTCCCCCAAATATAAATAATGACATCACTCGTCCCCAAATATAAATAATGACATCACTACTCCCCCAATACAAATAATGACATCACTACTCCCCAATATAAATAATGACATCACTACTCCCCCAATATAAATAATGACATCACTCCTCCCCCAAATATAAATGACATCACTTCTCCCCCAATATAATGACATCACTCCTCCCCAATATAAATAATGACATCTCTCCTCCCCCAATATAAATAATGACATCACTAGTTCCCCAATATAAATAATGACATCACTACTCCCCCAATATAAATAATGACATCACTACTCCTCTAATATAAATAATGACATCACTCCTCCCCCAAATATAAATGACATCACTCCTCCCCCAATATAATGACATCACTCCTCCCCCAATATAAATAATGACATCACTCATTCCCCAATATAAATAATGACATCTCTCCTCCCCCAATATAAATAATGACATCACTCCTCCCCAATATAAATAATGACATCACTCCTCCCCAATATAAATAATGACATCACTACTCCTCTAATATAAATAATGACATCACTACTCCCCCAATATAAATAATGACCTCTATGATTTCTCAGTATAAGAGGTGACAATTCTACTCCCTAAACTCAAGCAATGACATCACAAGTCACAACCACTCAAAAAATATTCTATGACATCACAGCGTCAAATATAATCGATGACCTCACACAGCTAATGATGACACATCTTTTTTTTAACAAATAATGATTTTTTTTTTTAGATTTCCATTGTAAATATGAAGCACCTCCCCCACCACCTCCACGCCCCTCTGTCCTATATACAGCTATATGAAGAAGTTTGGGCACCCCTATTAATCTTAAGCTTAATGTTTTATAAAAATTGGTGTTTTTGCAGCAGCTATTTCAGTTTGATATATGTAATAACTGTTGGACACAGTAATGTTCCTGCCTTGAAATGAGGTTTATTGTACTAACAGAAAATGTGCAATCTGCATTCAAACAAAATTTGACAGGTGCATAAGTATGGGCACCCTTATCATTTTCTTGTTTTAAATACTCCTACCTACTTTTTACTGACTTACTAAAGCACTTTTTTTGGTTTTGTAACCTCATTGAGCTTTGAACTTCATAGCCAGGTGTATGCAATCATGAGAAAAGCTACTTAAAGTGGCCACTTGCAAGTTGTTCTCCTGTTTGAATCTCCTCTGAAGAGTGGCATCATGGGCTCCTCAAAACAACTGTCAAATGATCTGAAAACAAAGATTATTCAACATAGTTGTTCAGGGGAAGGATACAAAAAGCTGTCTCAGAGATTTAACCTGTCACTTTCCACTGTGAGGAACATAGTAATAAAATGGAAGAACACAGGGACAGTTCTTGTTAAGGCCAGAAGTGGCAGGCCAAGAAAAACATCAGAAAGGCAGAGAAGAAGAATGGTGAGATCAGTCAAGGACAATCCTCAGACCACCTCCAGAGAGCTGCAGCATCAACTTGCTGCAGATGGTGTCACTGTGCATCAGTCAACTATACAACGCACTTTGCACAAGGAGAAGCTGTATGGGAGAGTGATGCGAAAGAAGCCGTTTCTGCAAGCACGCCACACACAGAGTCGGCTGAGGTATGCAAAAGCACATTTGGAGAAGTCAATTTCTTTTTGGAAGAAGGTCCTGTGGACTGATGAAACCAAGATTGAGTTGTTTGGTCATACAAAAAGGCGTTATGCATGGCGGCAAAAAAACACAGCATTCCAAGAAAAACACTTGCTACCCACAGTAAAATTTGGTGGAGGTTCCATTATGCTTTGGGGCTGTGTGGCCAATACCGGCACCGGGAATCTTGTTAAAGTTGAGGGACGCATGGATTCCACTCAGTATCAGCAGATTCTTGACAATAATGTTCAAGAATCAGTGATAAAGTTGAAGTTACGCAGGGGACGGATCTTTCAGCAAGACAATGATCCAAAACACCGCTCCAAATCTACTCAGGCATTCATGCAGAGGAACAATTACAATGTTCTGGAATGGCCATCCCAGTCCCCAGACCTGAATATCATTGAACATCTGTGGGATCATTTGAAGAGGGCTGTCCATGCTCGGCGACCATCAAACTTACAGGAACTGGAATTGTTTTGTAAAGAGGAATGGTCAAAAATACCTTCATCCAGGATCCAGGAAACCATTAAAAGCTACAGGAAGCGACTAGAGACTGTTATTATCGCAAAAGGAGGATCTACTAAATATTAATGTCACTTTTCTGGTGAGGTGCCCATACTTATGCACCTGTCAAATTTTGTTTGAATACAGATTGCACATTTTCTGTTAGTACAATAACTTTTGCATACAACTGTACCTGCATGACCGTATTTATTAACTCTTTCATTCCCACACACAATCCCAGCTCTACATACCAAGTGTCGGGTCTCCATCAGAGAGGAATATTATCGATGAGGCACTGATTTCCGGTAATATTCCGGCTTCTCGCGCCTCTCTCAGCATTGTGGCGGCAGATAATAAAGCGGAATTTATATCAGTTCCTACAACACAAAAATGTACTGATTATATAATACAACCCCAATTCCAAAAAAAGTCGGCGACTATGTAAAAAGCAAAGAAGACAAGAATACAATGATCGGGAAATCTCTCATCACCACATCGTATTCACACAGAAGATAGAGCAGATCAGGATCACAGAAGATAGAGCCCATCAGGATCACAGAAGATAGAGCACATCAGGATCACAGAAGATAGAGCCCATCAGGATCACAGAAGATAGAGCGCATCAGGATCACAGAAGATAGAGCCCATCAGGATCACAGAAGATAAAGCACATCAGGATCACAGAAGATAGAGCACATCAGGATCACAGAAGATAGAGCCCATCAGGATCACAGAAGATAGAGCGCATCAGGATCACAGAAGATAGAGCCCATCAGGATCACAGAAGATAGAGCGCATCAGGATCACAGAAGATAGAGCCCATCAGGATCACAGAAGATAAAGCACATCAGGATCACAGAAGATAGAGCCCATCAGGATCACAGAAGATAGAGCCCATCAGGATCACAGAAGATAGAGCCCATCAGGATCACAGAAGATAGAGCCCATCAGGATCACAGAAGATAATGCACATCAGGATCACAGAAGATAGAGCCCATCAGGATCACAGAAGATAGAGCCCATCAGGATCACAGAAGATAAAGCACATCAGGATCACAGAAGATAGAGCACATCATGATCACAGAAGATAGAGCACATCAGGATCACAGAAGATAGAGCACATCAGGATCACAGAAGATAGAGCCCATCAGGATCACAGAAGATAAAGCACATCAGGATCACAGAAGATAGAGCACATCATGATCACAGAAGATAGAGCACATCAGGATCACAGAAGATAGAGCCCATCAGGATCACAGAAGATAGAGCCCATCAGGATCACAGAAGATAGAGCGGATCAGGATCACAGAAGATAGAGCACATCAGGATCACAGAAGATAGAGCACATCAAGATCACAGAAGATAGAGCACATCAGGATCACAGAAGATAGAGCCCATCAGGATCACAGAAGATAGAGCGCATCAGGATCACAGAAGATAGAGCCCATCAGGATCACAGAAGATAAAGCACATCAGGATCACAGAAGATAGAGCACATCAGGATCACAGAAGATAGAGCCCATCAGGATCACAGAAGATAGAGAGCATCAGGATCACAGAAGATAGAGCCCATCAGGATCACAGAATATAGAGCGCATCAGGATCACAGAAGATAGAGCCCATCAGGATCACAGAAGATAAAGCACATCAGGATCACAGAAGATAGAGCCCATCAGGATCACAGAAGATAGAGCCCATCAGGATCACAGAAGATAGAGCCCATCAGGATCACAGAAGATAGAGCCCATCAGGATCACAGAAGATAGAGCCCATCAGGATCACAGAAGATAAAGCACATCAGGATCACAGAAGATAGAGCACATCATGATCACAGAAGATAGAGCACATCAGGATCACAGAAGATAGAGCCCATCAGGATCACAGAAGATAGAGCCCATCAGGATCACAGAAGATAGAGCGGATCAGGATCACAGAAGATAGAGCACATCAGCATCACAGAAGATAGAGCACATCAAGATCACAGAAGATAGAGCACATCAGGATCACAGAAGATAGAGCACATCAGGATCACAGAAGATAGAGCCCATCAGGATCACAGAAGATAGAGCCCATCAGGATCACAGAAGATAGAGCCCATCAGGATCACAGAAGATAGAGCCCATCAGGATCACAGAAGATAGAGCCCATCAGGATCACAGAAGATAGAGCACATCAGGATCACAGAAGATAGAGCACATCAGGATCACAGAAGATAGAGCCCATCAGGATCACAGAAGATAGAGCACATCAGGATCACAGAAGATAGAGCGCATCAGGATCACAGAAGATAGAGCGCATCAGGATCACAGAAGACAGAGCGCATCAGGATCACAGAAGAGAGAGCGCATCAGGATCACAGAAGATAGAGCGCATCAGGATCACAGAAGATAGAGCACATCAGGATCACAGAAGATAGAGCGCATCAAGATCATAGAAGATAGAGCGCATCAGGATCACAGAAGATAGAGCGCATCAGGATCATAGAAGATAGAGCACATCAGGATCACAGAAGATAGAGCGCATCAGGATCACAGAAGATAGAGCACATCAGGATCACAGAAGATAGAGCACATCAAGATCATAGAAGATAGAGCGCATCAGGATCACAGAAGATAGAGCGCATCAGGATCACAGAAGATAGAGCAGATCTGGATCACAGAAGATAGAGCACATCAGGATCACAGAAGATAGAGCACATCAGGATCACAGAAGATAGAGCACATCAGGATCACAGAAGATAGAGCACATCAGGATCACAGAAGATAGAGCACATCAGGATCACAGAAGATAGAGCAGATCTGGATCACAGAAGATAGAGCACATCAGGATCACAGAAGATAGAGCGCATCAGGATCACAGAAGAGAGAGCGCATCAGGATCACAGAAGATAGAGCAGATCTGGATCACAGAAGATAGAGCACATCAGTATCACAGAAGATAGAGCACATCAGGATCACAGAAGATAGAGCACATCAGGATCACAGAAGATAGAGCACATCAGGATCACAGAAGATAGAGCGCATCAGGATCAGAGAAGATAGAGCACATCATTATCACAGAAGAGAGAGCACATCAGCATCACAGAAGATAGAGCCCATCAGGATCACAGAAGATAGAGCACATCAGGATCACAGAAGATAGAGCGCATCAGGATCACAGAAGAGAGAGCGCATCAGGATCACAGAAGATAGAGCAGATCTGGATCACAGAAGATAGAGCAGATCTGGATCACAGAAGATAGAGCACATCAGGATCACAGAAGATAGAGCGCATCAGGATCACAGAAGATAGAGCACATCAGGATCACAGAAGAGAGAGCACATCAGCATCACAGAAGATAGAGCTCATCAGGATCACAGAAGATAGAGCAGATCAGGATCACAGAAGATAGAGCAGATCAGGATCACAGAAGATAGAGCACATCAGGATCGCAGAAGATAGAGCGCATCAGGATCACAGAAGATAGAGCACATCAGGATCACAGAAGATAGAGCGCATCAGGATCACAGAAGATAGAGCGCATCAGGATCACAGAAGATAGAGCGCATCAGGATCACAGAAGATAGAGCGCATCAGGATCACAGAAGAAAGAGCGCATCAGGATCACAGAAGATAGAGCGCATCAGGATCACAGAAGATAGAGCTCATAAGGATCACAGAAGATAGAGCGCATCAGGATCACAGAAGATAGAGCGCATCAGGATCACAGAAGATATAGCGCATCAGGATCACAGAAGATAGAGCGCATCAGGATCACAGAAGGTAGAGCGCATCAGGATCACAGAAGATAGAGCGCATCAGGATCACAGAAGATAAAGCGCCTCAGGATCACAGAAGATAGAGCACATCAGGATCACAGAAGATAGAGCACATCAGGATCACAGAAGATAGAGCCCATCAGGAGTTGAACGTTGGACATTTCTCCATTTCATTTGAATCTTTTAATTAATTTTGAAACTGATGGTGGTGAATTGATACATCTCATAAAACTGGGAGGCTAGTAAACCAAAGCCTAGTAATGTAATTGTTACTAATGAAAAATAGCCAGAGGGTCAATGTTCAACTGTCACATGACTGTATAATAAGAGCAAGTGAGAGAGGCAGAGTCTCTCCAAAGAAAAGATGGTCGGAGGTCACCGATCTGTGAACAACTGCGGCTAAAAATTGTGGAACAACTTCAGAAAATTATTCTTCAATGTAAAATTACAAAGACTTTGAATATCCCAAAATCAACAGAGATTCAGGGATTATAGAGAAATCCATGTGCATCAGGGACAAGGCTGACGGTCAGTATTGGAGGATCATGATCTACTGGCCCTCAGGCGGCACTGTACTAAATACAGGCATGATTCACTGCATGGGCTCAGGAATATTCCATTGTCTGTGAACTGTTATCACAATTCTCTGGGCAATCCACAAATGCAAGTGACAGCTCCATCATGTAAAGAAGAAGCCGAATATCCACACAATCCAGAAACGCTGCCGTCTTCTCTGGGACAAACATCATTTATAATGGACAGAGGCAAATGAAAAACTGTTCTGTGGTCAGATTAATCAGAATGTGAAATTCTTTATGAAAACCCTGGATGCCATGTCCTGTTGTCAAGCTTGTTATGGCGGAGTGGGAACATCCAGCTTGTTATCAAGGAGAGGGATTATCCAGCTTGTTATTAAGGACAGGGACCATCCAGCTTGTTATCAAGGAGAGGAATTATCCAGCTTGTTATTGAGGACGGGGACCATCCAGATTTTCTTATCGAGGAGAGGAACAATTCAGCTTGTTATCGAGGAGAGGAACAATCCAGCTTGTTATCGCGGAGTGGGAACATCCAGCTTGTTATCAAGGAGAGGGATTATCCAGCTTGTTATTGAGGACAGGGACCATCCAGCTTGTTATTGAAGAGAGAAACAATCCAGCTTGTTATCGCGGAGTGTGAACATCCAGCTTGTTATCAAGGAGAGGGATTATCCAGCTTGTTATTGAGAACGGGAACCATCCAGCTTCTTATCGAGGACAGGAACAATCCAGCTTGTTATCGAGGAGAGGAACAATCCAGCTTGTTATCGCGGAGTGGGAACATCCAGCTTGTTATCAAGGAGAGGGATTATCCAGCTTGTTATTGAGGACAGGGACCATCCAGCTTGTTATTGAGGAGAGAAACAATCCAGCTTGTTATTGCGGAGTGGGAACATCCAGCTTGTTATCAAGGAGAGGGATTATCCAGCTTGCTATTGAGGACAGGGACAATCCAGCTTGTTATCCAGGAGAGGGACCATCCAGCTTGTTATCAAGGAGAGGAATCATCCTGCTTGTTATGGAGGAGAGGGACCATCCAGCTTGTTATGGAGGAGAAAGACGATCCAGCTTGTTATGGAGGAGAAAGACGATCCAGCTTGTTATGGAGGAGAGTGACCATCCAACTTGTTATGGAGAAATGAGACCATTCAGCTTGTTATTGAGGAGAAGGACCATCCAGCTTGTTATTGATGAGAGGGACGATCCAAGTTATCATAGAGGAGAGAGACCATCCAGCTTGTTATCTAGGAGAGGGACCATACATCTTGTTATGGAGGACAGATACCATCCAGCTTGTTATCAAGGAGAGGGACCATACATCTTGTTATGGAGGACAGAGAGCATCCAGCTTGTTATCAAGGAGCAGGACCATCTGCCTAGTTATCAAGGAGAGGGACCATCCAAGTTGTCATGGAGGAGAGAGACCATCCAGCTTATTATCAAGGAGATGGACCATTTAGCTTGTTAATGAGGAGAGGGACCATCCAGCTTGTTATCGAGAAGAAGGACCATCCAGCTTCTTATCAGCATCTCTGATGTGTAGCAGAGCAGCGGAGCAGTGAAAATTCAACATCAGAGAAGAAGAGGACAACGTTTCTCTCCCAAAACTCCAGCAACTGTGTCCTCATTTCCTCAATGTTTACATACTGTTGTAAGAAGGGACGCTGCACAATGGTGGACAGGACTCGGGCACAACGGTGGACAGGACTCGGACACAATAGTGGACATGACTAGGGCACAATAATGGACATGGCCCAGGTACAATGGTGGACACAGCTCTGGCACAATGGGGGACACGATTCGGGCACAATGGTGGACACGGCACTGGCACAATGGGGGACATGGCCTGGGCCCAACTGCTCTGAGATGTGTCACTGCCATCAATTTCTAAATGAGTAGTTTTATAAAAAAAAAAATGGAAAAGTGTCCAATGTCCAACTTCTGATCTTGGTTCCATGTTCTGCGTAATAAAATAAAACCCAACACGTAACCCAATCTTTACCCTCCCTATAGTGGTGGAGCAGTAACATAATCAAACGGAGGTCCTCAGATTCAGATCCTATCATTCAGAGCAGAGACCATTGATTCTGGCTGCCATCTCCATAATTAGGTTATTATCATAGAACACCATAATTGTTACATGCGCTTATAGTATCTGGCACCTAAGGGTGGGGTAGTTCTGCAGACGTATAGGGGCCATATTGCCCACCTCCATGAGCCTTTATCTTTTTCACAAATTCCTTCGCTCCTTGGATATTGTCAGGCGTTGCTTTCACGAGATCGTCGCTCCACTTCACGACGCTGCTGCTGAACTTCAGAATCCCAAAGTGATCAGTCACAGGTAAATCCGACAGAATTTTGATGAAAGCCTCGTACGTCTGCGGTCAGATCCACAAATGATTAGAGTGTTGTGTGCAAAGAACAAGTCACAAACGTAAGATTATAGGGACTGGAATAAATACTACTGCAAACAGCCTTATACTGTAGTCTAAAACTAATATACACAGTGAGTGCACCAGCAGAATAGTGAGCGCAGCTCAGGAGTATAATACAGGATGTAACTCAGGATCAGTACTGTAATGTATGTACACAGTGACTGCACCAGCAGAATAGTGAGCGCAGCTCAGGAGTATAATACAGGATGTAACTCAGGATCAGTAAAGTAATGTATGTACACAGTGACTGCACCAGCAGAATAGTGAGTGCAGCTCTGGAGTATAATACAGGAGGTAACTCAGGATCAGTAATGTAATGTATGTAAACAGTGACTGCACCAGCAGAATAGTGAACGCAGCTCAGGAGTATAATACAGGATGTAACTCAGGATCAGTAATGTAATGTATGTACACAGTGACTGCACCAGCAGAATAGTGAGTGCAGCTCTGGAGTATAATACAGGATGTAACTCAGGATCAGTAATGTAAAGTATGTACACAGTGACTGCACCAGCAGAATAGTGAGTGCAGCTCTGGAGTATAATACAGGAGGTAACTCAGGATCAGTAATGTAATGTATGTACACAGCGACTGCACCAGCAGAATAGTGAGTGCAGCTCTGAAGTATAATACAGGATGTAACTCAGGATCAGTAATGTAATGTATGTACACAGTGACTGCACCAGCAGAATAGTGAGTGCAGCTCTGGAGTATAATACAGGAGGTAACTCAGGATCAGTAATGTAATGTATGTACACAGTGACTGCACCAGCAGAATAGTGAGTGCAGCTCCGGGGTATAATACAGGAGGTAACTCAGGATCAGTAATGTAATGTATGTACACAGTGACTGCACCAGCAGAATAGTGAGTGCAGCTCTGGAGTATAATACAGGATGTAACTCAGGATCAGTAATGTAATGTATGTACACAGTGACTGCACCAGCACAATAGTGAGTGCAGCTCTGGAGTATAATACAGGAGGTAACTCAGGATCAGTAATGTAATGTATGTACACAGTGACTGCACCAGCAGAATAGTGAGTGCAGCTCTGGAGTATAATACAGGATGTAACTCAGGATCAGTAATGTAATGTATGTACACAGTGACTGCACCAGCAGAATAGTGAGTGCAGCTCTGGAGTATAATACAGGGTGTAACTCAGGATCAGTAATGTAATGTATGTACACAGTGACTGCACCAGCAGAATAGTGAGCACAGCTCTGGAGTATAATACAGGATGTAACTCAGGATCAGTAATGTAATGTATGTACATAGTGACTGCACCAGCAGAATAGTGAGTGCAGCTCTGGGGTATAATACAGGATGTAACTCAGGATCAGTAATGTAATGTATGTACACAGTGACTGCACCAGCAGAATAGTGAGTGCAGCTCTGGGGTATAATACAGGATGTAACTCAGGATCAGTAATGTAATGTATGTACACAGCGACTGCACCAGC
Organism: Phyllobates terribilis; assembly: GCF_046119375.1. Lineage (NCBI taxonomy): Eukaryota > Metazoa > Chordata > Amphibia > Anura > Dendrobatidae > Phyllobates > Phyllobates terribilis. The sequence goes on along the minus strand of NW_027362903.1, from coordinate 3,850,395 downwards.
AGAATAGTGAGTGCAGCTCTGGAGTATAATACAGGATGTAACTCAGGATCAGTAATGTAATGTATGTACACAGTGACTGCACCAGCAGAATAGTGAGCGCAGCTCTGGAGTATAATACAGGAGGTAACTCAGGATCAGTAATATAATGTATGTACACAGTGATTGCACCAGCAGAATAGTGAGTGCAGCTCTGGAGTATAATACAGGATGTAACTCAGGATCAGTAATGTAATGTATGTACACAGTGACTGCACCAGCAGAATAGTGAGTGCAGCTCTGGAGTATAATACAGGTGGTAACTCAGGATCAGTAATGTAATGTATGTACACAGTGACTGCACCAGCAGAATAGTGAGTGCAGCTCTGGAGTATAATACAGGATGTAACTCAGGATCAGTAATGTAATGTATGTACACAGTGACTGCACCAGCAGAATAGTAAGGGCAGCTCTGGAGGATAATACAGGATGTAACTCAGGATCAGTAATGTAATGTATGTACACAGTGACTGCACCAGCAGAATAGTGAGTGCAGCTCTGGAGTATAATACAGGATGTAACTCAGGATCAGTAATGCAATGTATGTACACAGTGACTGCACCAGCAGAATAGTGAGTGCAGCTCTGGAGTATAATACAGGATGTAACTCAGGATCAGTAATGTAATGTATGTACACAGTGACTGCACCAGCAGAATAGTGAGTGCAGCTCTGGAGTATAATACAGGATGTAACTCAGGATCACTAATGTAATGTATGTACACAGTGACTGCACCAGCAGAATAGTGAGTGCAGCTCTGGAGTATAATACAGGATGTAGCTCAGGATCAGTAATGCAATGTATGTACACAGTGACTGCACCAGCAGAATAGTGAGTGCAGCTCTGGAGTATAATACAGGATGTAATTCAGGATCAGTAATGTAATGTATGTACACAGTGACTGCACCAACAGAATAGTGAGTGCAGCTCTGGAGTATAATACAGGATGTAACTCAGGATCACTAATGTAATGTATGTACACAGTGACTGCACCAGCAGAATAGTGAGTGCAGCTCTGGAGTATAATACAGGATGTAACTCAGGATCAGTAAGGTAATGTATGTACACAGTGACTGCACCAGCAGAATAGTGAGTGCAGCTCTGGAGTATAATACAGGATGTAACTCAGGATCAGTAAGGTAATGTATGTACACAGTGACTGCACCAGCAGAATAGTGAGTGCAGCTCTGAAGTATAATACAGGATGTAACTCAGGATCAATAATGTAATGTATGTACACAGTGACTGCAACAGCAGAATAGTGAGTGCAGCTCTGGAGTATAATACAGGATGTAACTCAGGATCAGTAATGTAATGTATGTACACAGTGACTGCACCAGCAGAATAGTGAGTGCAGCTCTGGAGTATAATACAGGATGTAACTCAGGATCAGTAATGCAATGTATGTACACAGTGACTGCACCAGCAGAATAGTGAGTGCAGCTCTGGAGTATAATACAGGATGTAACTCAGGATCAGTAATGTAATGTATGTACACAGTGACTGCACCAGCAGAATAGCGAGTGCAGCTCTGGAGTATAATACAGGATGTAACTCAGGATCACTAATGTAATGTATGTACACAGTGACTGCACCAGCAGAATAGTGAGTGCAGCTCTGGAGTATAATACAGGATGTAGCTCAGGATCAGTAATGCAATGTATGTACACAGTGACTGCACCAGCAGAATAGTGAGTGCAGCTCTGGAGTATAATACAGGTTGTAATTCAGGATCAGTAATGTAATGTATGTACACAGTGACTGCACCAACAGAATAGTGAGTGCAGCTCTGGAGTATAATACAGGATGTAACTCAGGATCAGTAATGTAATGTATGTACACAGTGACTGCACCAGCAGAATAGTGAGTGCAGCTCTGGAGTATAATACAGGAGGTAACTCAGGATCAGTAATGTAATGTATGTACACAGTGACTGCACCAGCAGAATAGTGAGTGCAGCTCTGGAGTATAATACAGGATGTAACTCAGGATCAGTAAGGTAATGTATGTACACAGTGACTGCACCAGCAGAATAGTGAGTGCAGCTCTGGAGTATAATACAGGATGTAACTCAGGATCAGTAAGGTAATGTATGTACACAGTGACTGCACCAGCAGAATAGTGAGTGCAGCTCTGAAGTATAATACAGGATGTAACTCAGGATCAATAATGTAATGTATGTACACAGTGACTGCAACAGCAGAATAGTGAGTGCAGCTCTGGAGTATAATACAGGATGTAACTCAGGATCAGTAATGTAATGTATGTACACAGTGACTGCACCAGCAGAATAGTGAGTGCAGCTCTGGAGTATAATACAGGATGTAACTCAGGATCAGTAATGCAATGTATGTACACAGTGACTGCAACAGCAGAATAGTGAGTGCAGCTCTGGAGTATAATACAGGATGTAACTCAGGATCAGTAATGTAATGTATGTACACAGTGACTGCACCAGCAGAATAGTGAGTGCAGCTCTGGAGTATAATACAGGATGTAGCTCAGGATCAGTAATGCAATGTATGTACACAGTGACTGCACCAGCAGAATAGTGAGTGCAGCTCTGGAGTATAATACAGGTTGTAATTCAGGATCAGTAATGTAATGTATGTACACAGTGACTGCACCAACAGAATAGTGAGTGCAGCTCTGGAGTATAATACAGGATGTAACTCAGGATCAGTAATGTAATGTATGTACACAGTGACTGCACCAGCAGAATAGTGAGTGCAGCTCTGGAGTATAATACAGGAGGTAACTCAGGATCAGTAATGTAATGTATGTACACAGTGACTGCACCAGCAGAATAGTGAGCGCAGCTCTGGAGTATAATACAGGATGTAACTCAGGATCAGTAATGCAATGTATGTACACAGTGACTGCACCAGCAGAATAGTGAGTGCAGCTCTGGAGTATAATACAGGATGTAACTCAGGATCAGTAATGTAATGTATGTACACAGTGACTGCACCAGCAGAATAGCGAGTGCAGCTCTGGAGTATAATACAGGATGTAACTCAGGATCACTAATGTAATGTATGTACACAGTGACTGCACCAGCAGAATAGTGAGTGCAGCTCTGGAGTATAATACAGGATGTAGCTCAGGATCAGTAATGCAATGTATGTACACAGTGACTGCACCAGCAGAATAGTGAGTGCAGCTCTGGAGTATAATACAGGTTGTAATTCAGGATCAGTAATGTAATGTATGTACACAGTGACTGCACCAACAGAATAGTGAGTGCAGCTCTGGAGTATAATACAGGATGTAACTCAGGATCAGTAATGTAATGTATGTACACAGTGACTGCACCAGCAGAATAGTGAGTGCAGCTCTGGAGTATAATACAGGAGGTAACTCAGGATCAGTAATGTAATGTATGTACACAGTGACTGCACCAGCAGAATAGTGAGCGCAGCTCTGGAGTATAATACAGGATGTAACTCAGGATCAGTAATGCAATGTATGTACACAGTGACTGCACCAGCAGAATAGTGAGTGCAGCTCTGGAGTATAATACAGGATGTAACTCAGGATCAGTAATGTAATGTATGTACACAGTGACTGCACCAGCAGAATAGCGAGTGCAGCTCTGGAGTATAATACAGGATGTAACTCAGGATCACTAATGTAATGTATGTACACAGTGACTGCACCAGCAGAATAGTGAGTGCAGCTCTGGAGTATAATACAGGATGTAGCTCAGGATCAGTAATGCAATGTATGTACACAGTGACTGCACCAGCAGAATAGTGAGTGCAGCTCTGGAGTATAATACAGGTTGTAATTCAGGATCAGTAATGTAATGTATGTACACAGTGACTGCACCAACAGAATAGTGAGTGCAGCTCTGGAGTATAATACAGGATGTAACTCAGGATCAGTAATGTAATGTATGTACACAGTGACTGCACCAGCAGAATAGTGAGTGCAGCTCTGGAGTATAATACAGGAGGTAACTCAGGATCAGTAATGTAATGTATGTACACAGTGACTGCACCAGCAGAATAGTGAGTGCAGCTCTGGAGCATAGTACATGATATGCACTATGATTGTCAGATCAACCTTACATAGTATTTACCTGTTTCATCTTCCGGCCTATCATGGACAGGCTGGAGTCAATAACAAACACCATATTTTTCGGGACCCTTTCAAGGACGCTGGGAGCAAAGTAATGTACAAAATATCCATTGACGATCTGTGGATGAAAAATATTATCATTGTAAGTGAAGTAATTACAGAGGATCAGTTTCTATAGTCAATTAAAAGTTGTGCAAATTTCCAATCTATTTTGGCTTTAACTCCTTATACTTTTCAAAATCTTTGTTTTCAGTGAATGGAAAAATTCTTGTTTGATCCCAAAGGCTGAAAATCCGGAGCAGATCTCGCCCTTCTCACCGCTGCGCGTGCGTTACAACTGTATCCATTGTAGAGAATTGTTTGTGGCCTCCAGACTGATACTTTGTAACAAACCATCAGCAGAAGAGGGAGATAAAATATTTACTGATCTGCGGTGGAGCAATGAAAGAATCTTTGGGGTTTGTTCACACGTTAAGTATTTGGTGCAGGAATTTCTGTATCTATTGGCAGGAAAAAAGCTGCATAGATAGTCGCGTTTTCCGCACTTTTGATGCGTTTTTAGTGCAGATCTTTCCTCATTCATTTTGCTGGTATTAGGAAACCCTTCAGGCGAATCTGCGCAGGAATAAAAAGCAGCAGATGTGTAAGGTGTGAACAGGCCCTATGCTCGCGCTTTGTAGTCACCTGTACGTTCCCGGCAGACTTCTCCCTGTTCACATCGTACTTGATGATGAAGTCGCCGTCTAGAAGCGTTTCTGAACATGAAGGACATTTGCGCTGCTGCTCCAGTGTCGGCTTAAACGCGACACGAGCCTGTAAAATAGACGCCGTGAGCGCAATCGCCTCCAACACCTGCAGAACCAGACGACAAGCACCTCACCCTCGTCCCGCTGCGATCGATCAGCACCGCGTCCATCAGCTCATTCGTCATGAAGGCGCCAATTGTGTTCACAAACCTGATGCCTTGTGGCTCTACGATGTCTACGGTAATCTGCAAACCAAAGCGTGACTTAGTGGGGGGTAAGATCACTGCAGCACAGAGTATTTCAGGAGAGAAGAGTCTCAATATTATGGGAGGTCAGAGACTGAGACTTGCATAGTGGTCCCAGTAGGGTATCCCAGCAGCACAGAGTATCTCAGGAAAGGAGGAGTGATAAGCTCAGAAATATACTGTGGAAGGAGCAGGGTCCCCAGCAGCAGAGTTCTTGGAGTTACATAGAATAGGCAGCAGAGTTCACAGCAGCACAGAGGGTGTCAGGAGAGAGGTGGGCTGATCTCTTGGAGTTACATAGAATAGGCAGCAGAGTTCACAGCAGCACAGAGGGTGTCAGGAGGGAGGTGGGCTGATCTCTTGGAGTTACATAGAATAGGCAGCAGAGTTCACAGCAGCACAGAGAGTGTCAGGAGAGAGGTGAGCAGATCTCTTGGAGTTACATAGAATAGGCAGCAGGGTTCACAGCAGCACAGAGGGTGTCAGGAGAGAAGTAGGCTGATCTCTTGGAGTTACATAGAATAGGCAGCAGGGTTCACAGCAGCACAGAGGGTGTCAGGAGAGAGGTGGGCAGATCTCTTGGAGTTACATAGAAAAGGCAGCAGGGTTCACAGCAGCACAGAGGGTGTCAGGAGAGAAGTGGGCTGATCTCTTGGAGTTACATAGAATAGGCAGCAGGGTTCACAGCAGCACAGAGGGTGTCAGAAGGGAGGTGGGCTGATCTCTTGGATTTACATAGAATAGGCAGCAGAGTTCACAGCAGCACAGAGGGTGTCAGGAGAGAGGTGGGCTGATCTCTTGGATTTACATAGAATAGGCAGCAGGGTTCACAGCAGCACAGAGAGTGTCAGGAGGGAGGTGGGCTGATCTCTTGGAGTTACATAGAAGAGGCAGCAGAGTTCATAGCAGCACAGAGGGTGTCAGGAGAGAGGTGGGCTGATCTCTTGGAGTTACATAGAAGAGGCAGCAGAGTTCACAGCAGCACAGAGGGTGTCAGGAGAGAGGTGGGCTGATCTCTTGGAGTTACATAGAATAGGCAGCAGAGTTCACAGCAGCACAGAGGGTGTCAGGAGAGAAGTGGGCTGATCTCTTGGAGTTACATAGAAAAGGCAGCAGGGTTCACAGCAGCACAGAGGGTGTCAGGAGAGAAGTGGACTAATCTCTTGGAGTTACATAGAAAAGGCAGCAGAGTTCACAGCAGCACAGAGGGTGTCAGGAGAGAGGTGGGCTGATCTCTTGGAGTTACATAGAATAGGCAGCAGGGTTCACAGCAGCACAGAGGGTGTCAGGAGAGAAGTGGGCTGATCACTTGGAGTTACATAGAATAGGCAGCAGGGTTCACAGCAGCACAGAGGGTGTCAGGAGAGAGGTGGGCTGATCTCTTGGAGTTACATAGAATAGGCAGCAGAGTTCACAGCAGCACAGAGGGTGTCAGGAGAGAGGTGGGCTGATCTCTTGGAGTTACATAGAATAGGCAGCAGAGTTCACAGCAGCACAGAGGGTGTCAGGAGAGAAGTGGGCTGATCTCTTGGAGTTACATAGAAAAGGCAGCAGGGTTCACAGCAGCACAGAGGGTGTCAGGAGAGAAGTGGACTAATCTCTTGGAGTTACATAGAAAAGGCAGCAGAGTTCACAGCAGCACAGAGGGTGTCAGGAGAGGTGGGCTGATCTCTTGGAGTTACATAGAATAGGCAGCAGGGTTCACAGCAGCACAGAGGGTGTCAGGAGGGAGGTGGGCTGATCTCTTGGATTTACATAGAATAGGCAGCAGAGTTCACAGCAGCGCAGAGGGTGTCAGGAGAGAGGTGAGCAGATCTCTTGGATTTACATAGAATAGGCAGCAGAGTTCACAGCAGCACAGAGGGTGTCAGGAGAGAAGTGGACTGATCTCTTGGAGTTACATAGAAAAGGCAGCAGAGTACACAGCAGCACAGAGGGTGTCAGGAGAGAGGTGGGCTGATCACTTGGAGTTACAAAGAAGAGGCAGCAGAGTTCACAGCGGCACAGAGGGTGTCTGGAGAGAGGTGGGCTGATCTCTTGGAGTTACATAGAATAGGCAGCAGAGTTCACAGCAGCACAGAGGGTGTCAGGAGAGAAGTGGACTGATCACTTGGAGTTACAAAGAAGAGGCAGCAGAGTTCACAGCAGCACAGAGGGTGTCAGGAGAGTAGTGGACTGATCTCTTGGAGTTACATAGAAGAGGCAGCAGAGTTCACAGCAGCACAGAGGGTGTCAGGAGGGAGGTGGGCTGATCTCTTGGAGTTACATAGAATAGGCAGCAGGGTTCACAGAAGCACAGAGGGTGTCAGGAGAGAAGTGGACTGATCTCTTGGAGTTACATAGAATAGGCAGCAGGGTTCACAGCAGCACAGAGGGTGTCAGGAGGGAGGTGGGCTGATCTCTTGGAGTTACATAGAATAGGCAGCAGAGTTCACAGCAGCACAGAGGGTGTCAGGAGAGAGGTGGGCTGATCTCTTGGAGTTACATAGAATAGGCAGCAGAGTTCACAGCAGCACAGAGGGTGTCAGGAGAGAAGTGGACTGATCTCTTGGAGTTACATAGAATAGGCAGCAGGGTTCACAGCAGCACAGAGGGTGTCAGGAGGGAGGTGGGCTGATCTCTTGGAGTTACATAGAATAGGCAGCAGAGTTCACAGCAGCACAGAGGGTGTCAGGAGAGAGGTGGGCTGATCTCTTGGAGTTACATAGAATAGGCAGCAGAGTTCACAGCAGCACAGAGGGTGTCAGGAGAGAGGTGAGCAGATCTCTTGGAGTTACATAGAATAGGCAGCAGAGTTCACAGCAGCACAGAGGGTGTCAGGAGAGAGGTGGGCTGATCTCTTGGAGTTACATAGAATAGGCAGCAGAGTTCACAGCAGCACAGAGGGTGTCAGGAGAGAGGTGAGCAGATCTCTTGGAGCTACATAGAATAGGCAGCAGAGTTCACAGCAGCACAGAGGGTGTCAGGAGAGAGGTGGACTGATCTCTTGGAGTTACATAGAATAGGCAGCAGAGTTCACAGCAGCACAGAGGGTGTCAGGAGAGAGGTGGGCTGATCTCTTGGAGTTACATAGAATAGGCAGCAGAGTTCACAGCAGCACAGAGAGTGTCAGGAGAGAGGTGGGCTGATCTCTTGGAGTTACATAGAATCAGCAGCAGAGTTCACAGCAGCACAGAGGGTGTCAGGAGGGAGGTGGGCTGATCTCTTGGAGTTACATAGAATAGGCAGCAGGGTTCACATCAGCACAGAGGGTGTCAGGAGAGAGGTGGGCTGATCTCTTGGAGTTACATAGAATCAGCAGCAGAGTTCACAGCAGCACAGAGGGTGTCAGGAGGGAGGTGGGCTGATCTCTTGGAGTTACATAGAATAGGCAGCAGGGTTCACATCAGCACAGAGGGTGTCAGGAGAGAGGTGGGCTGATCTCATGGAGTTACATAGAATAGGCAGCAGGGTTCACAGCAGCACAGAGGGTGTCAGGAGAGAGGTGGGCTGATCTCTTGGAGTTACATAGAATAGGCAGCAGGGTTCACAGCAGCACAGAGGGTGTCAGGAGAGAGGTGGGCTGATCTCATGGAGTTACATAGAATAGGCAGCAGGGTTCACAGCAGCACAGAGGGTGTCAGGAGAGAGGTGGGCTGATCTCATGGAGTTACATAGAATAGGCAGCAGGGTTCACAGCAGCACAGAGGGTGTCAGGAGAGAGGTGGGCTGATCTCATGGAGTTACATAGAATAGGCAGCAGGGTTCACAGCAGCACAGAGGGTGTCAGGAGAGAGGTGGGCAGATCTCTTGGAGTTACATAGAATAGGCAGCAGGGTTCACAGCAGCACAGAGGGTGTCAGGAGAGAAGTGGGCTGATCTCTTGGATTTACATAGAATAGGCAGCAGGGTTCACAGCAGCACAGAGGGTGTCAGGAGAGAGGTGGGCTGATCTCTTGGATTTACATAGAATAGGCAGCAGGGTTCACAGCAGCACAGAGGGTGTCAGGAGAGAAGTGGGCTGATCTCTTGGATTTACATAGAATAGGCAGCAGGGTTCACAGCAGCACAGAGGGTGTCAGGAGGGAGGTGGGCTGATCTCTTGGATTTACATAGAATAGGCAGCAGGGTTCACAGCAGCACAGAGGGTGTCAGGAGGGAGGTGGGCTGATCTCTTGGAGTTACGTAGAATAGGCAGCAGGGTTCACAGCAGCACAGAGGGTGTCAGTAGAGAGGTGGGCTGATCTCTTGGATTTACATAGAATAGGCAGCAGGGTTCACAGCAGCACAGAGGGTGTCAGGAGAGAGGTGGGCTGATCTCTTGGAGTTACATAGAATCAGCAGCAGAGTTCACAGCAGCACAGAGGTTGTCAGGAGGGAGGTGGGCTGATCTCTTGGAGTTACATAGAATAGGCAGCAGGGTTCACAGCAGCACAGAGGGTGTCAGGAGGGAGGTGGGCTGATCTCTTGGATTTACATAGAATAGGCAGCAGGGTTCACAGCAGCACAGAGAGTGTCAGGAGAGAGGTGGGCTGATCTCTTGGAGTTACATAGAATCAGCAGCAGAGTTCACAGCAGCACAGAGGTTGTCAGGAGGGAGGTGGGCTGATCTCTTGGAGTTACATAGAATAGGCAGCAGGGTTCACAGCAGCACAGAGGGTGTCAGGAGAGAGGTGGGCAGATCTCTTGGAGTTACATAGAATAGGCAGCAGGGTTCACAGCAGCACAGAGGGTGTCAGGAGAGTGGTGGGCTGATCTCTTGGATTTACATAGAATAGGCAGCAGGGTTCACAGCAGCACAGAGGGTGTCAGGAGAGAGGTGGGCTGATCTCTTGGAGTTACATAGAATAGGCAGCAGAGTTCACAGCAGCACAGAGGTTGTCAGGAGAGAGGTGGGCTGATCTCTTGGAGTTACATAGAATAGGCAAAAGGGTTCACAGCAGCACAGAGGGTGTCAGGAGGGAGGTGGGCTGATCTCTTGGATTTACATAGAATAGGCAGCAGGGTTCACAGCAGCACAGAGGTTGTCAGGAGAGAGGTGGGCTGATCTCTTGGATTTACATAGAATAGGCAGCAGGGTTCACACCAGCACAGAGGGTGTCAGGAGAGAGGTGGGCTAATCTCTTGGAGTTACATAGAAAAGGCAGCAGGGTTCACAGCAGCACAGAGGGTGTCAGGAGAGAGGTGGGATGATCTCTTGGAGTTACATAGAATAGGCAGCAGGGTTCACGGCAGCACAGAGGGTGTCAGGAGAGAAGTGAACTGATCTCTTGGAGTTACATAGAAAAGACAGCAGAGTTCACAGCAGCACAGAGGGTGTCAGGAGAGAGGTGGGATGATCTCTTGGAGTTACATAGAATAGGCAGCAGGGTTCACAGCAGCACAGAGGGTGTCAGGAGAGAGGTGGACTGATCTCTTGGCGTTACATAGAATAGGCAGCAGAGTTCACAGCAGCACAGAGGGTGTCAGGAGAGAAGTGGGCTGATCTCTTGGAGTTACATAGAATAGGCAGCAGGGTTCACAGCAGCACAGAGGGTGTCAGGAGGGAGGTGGGCTGATCTCTTGGAGTTACGTAGAATAGGCAGCAGGGTTCACAGCAGCACAGAGTGTGTCAGGAGAGAGGTGGGCTGATCTCTTGGAGTTACATAGAATAGGCAGCAGGGTTCACAGCAGCACAGAGGGTGTCAGGAGAGAAGTGGGCTGATCTCTTGGAGTTACATAGAATAGGCAGCAGGGTTCACAGCAGCACAGAGGGTGTCAGGAGGGAGGTGGGCTGATCTCTTGGATTTACATAGAGTAGGCAGCAGGGTTCACACCAGCACAGAGGGTGTCAGGAGAGAGGTGGGCAGATCTCTTGGAGTTACATAGAATAGGCAGCAGGGTTCACAGCAGCACAGAGGTTGTCAGGAGAGAAGTGAACTGATCTCTTGGAGTTACATAGAAAAGGCAGCAGAGTTCACAGCAGCACAGAGGGTGTCAGGAGGGAGGTGGGATGATCTCTTGGAGTTACATAGAATAGGCAGCAGAGTTCACAGCAGCACAGAGGGTGTCAGAAGAGAGGTGGGATGATCTCTTGGAGTTACATAGAATTGGCAGCAGGGTTCACAGCAGCACAGAGGGTGTCAGGAGAGAGGTGGACTGATCTCTTGGCGTTACATAGAATAGGCAGCAGAGTTCACAGCAGCACAGAGGGTGTCAGGAGGGAGGTGGGCTGATCTCTTGGAGTTACATAGAATAGGCAGCAGAGTTCACAGCAGCACAGAGGGTGTCAGGAGAGAGGAGGGCTGATCTCTTGGAGTTACATAGAATAGGCAGCAGAGTTCACAGCAGCACAGAGGGTGTCAGGAGGGAGGTGGGCTGATCTCTTGAATTTACATAGAATAGGCAGCAGGGTTCACAGCAGCACAGAGGGTGTCAGGAGAGAGGTGGGCTGATCACTTGGAGTTACATAGAAAAGGCAGCAGGGTTCACAGCAGCACAGAGGGTGTCAGGAGAGAGGTGGCCTGATCTCTTGGAGTTACATAGAATAGGCAGCAGTGTTCACAGCAGCACAGAGGGTGTCAGGAGAGAGGTGGGCTCATCACTTGGAGTTACATAGAAAAGGCAGCAGGGTTCACAGCAGCACAGAGGGTGTCAGGAGAGAGGTGGGCAGATCTCTTGGAGTTACGTAGAATAGGCAGCAGAGTTCACAGCAGCACAGAGGGTGTCAGGAGAGAGGTGGGCTGATCTCTTGGAGTTACATAGAATAGGCAGCAGAGTTCACAGCAGCACAGAGGGTGTCAGGAGAGAGGTGAGTAGATCTCTTGGAGTTACATAGAATAGGCAGCAGGGTTCACAGCAGCACAGAGGGTGTCAGGAGAGAAGTGGGCTGATCTCTTGGAGTTACATAGAAGAGGCAGCAGAGTTCACAGCAGCACAGAGGGTGTCAGGAGAGAGGTGGGCTGATCTCTTGGAGTTACATAGAATAGGCAGCAGTGTTCACAGCAGCACAGAGGGTGTCAGGAGGGAGGTGTGCTGATCTCTTGAATTTACATAGAATAGGCAGCAGGGTTCACAGCAGCACAGAGGGTGTCAGGAGAGAGGTGGGCTGATCACTTGGAGTTACATAGAAAAGGCAGCAGGTTTCACAGCAGCACAGAGGGTGTCAGGAGAGAGGTGGGCAGATCTCTTGGAGTTACATAGAATAGGCAGCAGGGTTCACAGCAGCACAGAGGGTGTCAGGAGAGAGGTGGCCTGATCTCTTGGAGTTACATAGAATAGGCAGCAGGGTTCACAGCAGCACAGAGGGTGTCAGGAGAGAGGTGGGCTCATCACTTGGAGTTACATAGAAAAGGCAGCAGGGTTCACAGCAGCACAGAGGGTGTCAGGAGAGAGGTGGGCAGATCTCTTGGAGTTACGTAGAATAGGCAGCAGAGTTCACAGCAGCACAGAGGGTGTCAGGAGAGAGGTGGGCTGATCTCTTGGAGTTACATAGAATAGGCAGCAGAGTTCACAGCAGCACAGAGGGTGTCAGGAGAGAGGTGAGTAGATCGCTTGGAGTTACATAGAATAGGCAGCAGGGTTCACAGCAGCACAGAGAGTGTCAGGAGAGAGGTGGGCTGATCTCTTGGAGTTACATAGAAGAGGCAGCAGAGTTCACAGCAGCACAGAGGGTGTCAGGAGAGAGGTGGGCTGATCTCTTGGAGTTACATAGAAGAGGCAGCAGAGTTCACAGCAGCACAGAGGGTGTCAGGAGAGAGGTGGGCTGATCTCTTGGAGTTACATAGAAGAGGCAGCAGAGTTCACAGCAGCACAGAGGGTGTCAGGAGAGAGGTGGGCTGATCTCTTGGCGTTACATAGAATAGGCAGCAGGGTTCACAGCAGCACAGAGGGTGTCAGGAGAGAGGTGGGCAGATCTCTTGGAGTTACATAGAATAGGCAGCAGGGTTCACAGCAGCACAGAGGGTGTCAGGAGGGAGGTGGGCTGATCTCTTGGATTTACACAGAATAGGCAGCAGGGTTCACAGCAGCACAGAGGGTGTCAGGAGAGGTGGGCAGATCTCTTGGAGTTACATAGAATAGGCAGCAGGGTTCACAGCAGCACAGAGGGTGTCAGGAGGGAGGTGGGCTGATCTCTTGGATTTACATAGAATAGGCAGCAGAGTTCACAGCAGCACAGAGGGTGTCAGGAGGGTTGTGGGCTGATCTCTTGGAGTTACATAGAATAGGCAGCAGGGTTCACAGCAGCACAGAGGGTGTCAGGAGAGAGGTGGGCTGATCTCTTGGAGTTACATAGAATAGGCAGCAGAGTTCACAGCAGCACAGAGGGTGTCAGGAGGGAGGTGGGCTGATCTCTTGGAGTTACATAGAATAGGCAGCAGGGTTCACAGCAGCACAGAGGGTGTCAGGAGAGAGGTGGGCTGATCTCTTGGAGTTACATAGAATAGGCAGCAGGGTTCACAGCAGCACAGAGGGTGTCAGGAGGGTTGTGGGCTGATCTCTTGGAGTTACATAGAATAGGCAGCAGAGTTCACAGCAGCACAGAGGGTGTCAGGAGGGAGGTGGGCTGATCTCTTGGAGTTACATAGAATAGGCAGCAGGGTTCACAGCAGCACAGAGGGTGTCAGGAGAGAGGTGGGCTGATCTCTTGGAGTTACATAGAATAGGCAGCAGGGTTCACAGCAGCACAGAGGGTGTCAGGAGGGAGGTGGGCTGATCTCTTGGATTTACATAGAATAGGCAGCAGGGTTCACAGCAGCACAGAGGGTGTCAGGAGGAAGGTGGACTGATCTCTTGGAGTTACATAGAATAGGCAGCAGAGTTCACAGCAGCACAGAGGGTGTCAGGAGGGAGGTGGGCTGATCTCTTGGATTTACATAGAATAGGCAGCAGGGTTCACAGCAGCACAGAGGGTGTCAGGAGGAAGGTGGACTGATCTCTTGGAGTTACATAGAATAGGCAGCAGGGTTCACAGCAGCACAGAGGGTGTCAGGAGAGAGGTGGGCTGATCTCTTGGATTTATATAGAATAGGCAGCAGAGTTCACAGCAGCACAGAGGGTGTCAGGAGAGAAGTGGGCTGATCTCTTGGAGTTACGTAGAATAGGCAGCAGGGTTCACAGCAGCACAGAGGGTGTCAGGAGGGACGTGGGCTGATCTCTTGGAGTTACATAGAATAGGCAGCAGAGTTCACAGCAGCACAGAGGGTGTCAGGAGGGAGGTGGGCTGATCTCTTGGAGTTACGTAGAATAGGCAGCAGGGTTCACAGCAGCACAGAGGGTGTCAGGAGAGAAGTGGGCTGATCTCTTGGAGTTACGTAGAATAGGCAGCAGGGTTCACAGCAGCACAGAGGGTGTCAGGAGGGACGTGGGCTGATCTCTTGGAGTTACATACAATAGGCAGCAGGGTTCACAGCAGCACAGAGGGTGTCAGGAGGGAGGTGGGCTGATCTCTTGGATTTACATAGAATAGGCAGCAGGGTTCACAGCAGCACAGAGGGTGTCAGGAGAGAAGTGAACTGATCTCTTGGAGTTACATAGAAAAGGCAGCAGAGTTCACAGCAGCACAGAGGGTGTCAGGAGAGAGGTGGGCTGATCTCTTGGAGTTACATAGAATAGGCAGCAGAGTTCACAACAGCACAGAGGTTGTCAGGAGAGAAGTGAACTGATCTCTTGGAGTTACATAGAAAAGGCAGCAGAGTTCACAGCAGCACAGAGGGTGTCAGGAGAGAGGTGGACTGATCTCTTGGAGTTACATAGAATAGGCAGCAGGGTTCACAGCAGCACAGAGGGTGTCAGGAGGGAGGTGGGCTGATCTCTTGGATTTACATAGAATAGGCAGCAGGGTTCACAGCAGCACAGAGGGTGTCAGGAGAGAAGTGGGCTGATCTCTTGGAGTTACGTAGAATAGGCAGCAGGGTTCACAGCAGCACAGAGGGTGTCAGGAGAGAAGTGGGCTGATCTCTTGGAGTTACATAGAAAAGACAGCGGGGTTCACAGCAGCACAGAGGGTGTCAGGAGAGAGGTGGGCTGATCTCTTGGAGTTACATAGAATAGGCAGCAGGGTTCACAGCAGCACAGAGGGTGTCAGGAGAGAAGTGGGCTGATCTCTTGGAGTTACGTAGAATAGGCAGCAGGGTTCACAGCAGCACAGAGGGTGTCAGGAGAGAGGTGGGCTGATCTCTTGGAGTTACATAGAATAGGCAGCAGAGTTCACAGCAGCACAGAGGGTGTCAGGAGAGAAGTGGGCTGATCTCTTGGAGTTACATAGAATAGGTAGCAGGGTTCACAGCAGCACAGAGGGTGTCAGGAGAGAAGTGGGCTGATCTCTTGGAGTTACGTAGAATAGGCAGCAGGGTTCACAGCAGCACAGAGGGTGTCAGTAGAGAGGTGGGCTGATCTCTTGGAGTTACATAGAATAGGCAGCAGGGTTCACAGCAGCACAGAGGGTGTCAGGAGAGAAGTGGGCTGATCTCTTGGAGTTACATAGAATAGGTAGCAGGGTTCACAGCAGCACAGAGGGTGTCAGGAGGGAGGTGGGCTGATCTCTTGGATTTACATAGAATAGGCAGCAGGGTTCACACCAGCACAGAGGGTGTCAGGAGAGAGGTGGGCTAATCTCTTGGAGTTACATAGAAAAGACAGCAGAGTTCACAGCAGCACAGAGGGTGTCAGGAGAGAGGTGGGATGATCTCTTGGAGTTACATAGAATAGGCAGCAGGGTTCACAGCAGCACAGAGGGTGTCAGGAGAGAGGTGGACTGATCTCTTGGCGTTACATAGAATAGGCAGCAGAGTTCACAGCAGCACAGAGGGTGTCAGGAGAGAAGTGGGCTGATCTCTTGGAGTTACATAGAATAGGCAGCAGGGTTCACAGCAGCACAGAGGGTGTCAGGAGGGAGGTGGGCTGATCTCTTGGAGTTACGTAGAATAGGCAGCAGGGTTCACAGCAGCACAGAGTGTGTCAGGAGAGAGGTGGGCTGATCTCTTGGAGTTACATAGAATAGGCAGCAGGGTTCACAGCAGCACAGAGGGTGTCAGGAGAGAAGTGGGCTGATCTCTTGGAGTTACATAGAATAGGCAGCAGGGTTCACAGCAGCACAGAGGGTGTCAGGAGGGAGGTGGGCTGATCTCTTGGATTTACATAGAGTAGGCAGCAGGGTTCACACCAGCACAGAGGGTGTCAGGAGAGAGGTGGGCTGATCTCTTGGAGTTACATAGAATAGGCAGCAGAGTTCACAGCAGCACAGAGGTTGTCAGGAGAGAAGTGAACTGATCTCTTGGAGTTACATAGAAAAGGCAGCAGAGTTCACAGCAGCACAGAGGGTGTCAGGAGAGAGGTGGGATGATCTCTTGGAGTTACATAGAATTGGCAGCAGGGTTCACAGCAGCACAGAGGGTGTCAGGAGAGAGGTGGACTGATCTCTTGGCGTTACATAGAATAGGCAGCAGAGTTCACAGCAGCACAGAGGGTGTCAGGAGGGAGGTGGGCTGATCTCTTGGAGTTACATAGAATAGGCAGCAGAGTTCACAGCAGCACAGAGGGTGTCAGGAGAGAGGAGGGCTGATCTCTTGGAGTTACATAGAATAGGCAGCAGAGTTCACAGCAGCACAGAGGGTGTCAGGAGAGAGATGGGCTGATCTCTTGGAGTTACATAGAATAGGCAGCAGAGTTCACAGCAGCACAGAGGGTGTCAGGAGGGAGGTGGGCTGATCTCTTGAATTTACATAGAATAGGCAGCAGGGTTCACAGCAGCACAGAGGGTGTCAGGAGAGAGGTGGGCTGATCACTTGGAGTTACATAGAAAAGGCAGCAGGGTTCACAGCAGCACAGAGGGTGTCAGGAGAGAGGTGGGCAGATCTCTTGGAGTTACATAGAATAGGCAGCAGGGTTCACAGCAGCACAGAGGGTGTCAGGAGAGAGGTGGCCTGATCTCTTGGAGTTACATAGAATAGGCAGCAGTGTTCACAGCAGCACAGAGGGTGTCAGGAGAGAGGTGGGCTCATCACTTGGAGTTACATAGAAAAGGCAGCAGGGTTCACAGCAGCACAGAGGGTGTCAGGAGAGAGGTGGGCAGATCTCTTGGAGTTACGTAGAATAGGCAGCAGAGTTCACAGCAGCACAGAGGGTGTCAGGAGAGAGGTGGGCTGATCTCTTGGAGTTACATAGAATAGGCAGCAGAGTTCACAGCAGCACAGAGGGTGTCAGGAGAGAGGTGAGTAGATCTCTTGGAGTTACATAGAATAGGCAGCAGGGTTCACAGCAGCACAGAGGGTGTCAGGAGAGAAGTGGGCTGATCTCTTGGAGTTACATAGAAGAGGCAGCAGAGTTCACAGCAGCACAGAGGGTGTCAGGAGAGAGGTGGGCTGATCTCTTGGAGTTACATAGAATAGGCAGCAGTGTTCACAGCAGCACAGAGGGTGTCAGGAGGGAGGTGTGCTGATCTCTTGAATTTACATAGAATAGGCAGCAGGGTTCACAGCAGCACAGAGGGTGTCAGGAGAGAGGTGGGCTGATCACTTGGAGTTACATAGAAAAGGCAGCAGGTTTCACAGCAGCACAGAGGGTGTCAGGAGAGAGGTGGGCAGATCTCTTGGAGTTACATAGAATAGGCAGCAGGGTTCACAGCAGCACAGAGGGTGTCAGGAGAGAGGTGGCCTGATCTCTTGGAGTTACATAGAATAGGCAGCAGGGTTCACAGCAGCACAGAGGGTGTCAGGAGAGAGGTGGGCTCATCACTTGGAGTTACATAGAAAAGGCAGCAGGGTTCACAGCAGCACAGAGGGTGTCAGGAGAGAGGTGGGCAGATCTCTTGGAGTTACGTAGAATAGGCAGCAGAGTTCACAGCAGCACAGAGGGTGTCAGGAGAGAGGTGGGCTGATCTCTTGGAGTTACATAGAATAGGCAGCAGAGTTCACAGCAGCACAGAGGGTGTCAGGAGAGAGGTGAGTAGATCGCTTGGAGTTACATAGAATAGGCAGCAGGGTTCACAGCAGCACAGAGAGTGTCAGGAGAGAGGTGGGCTGATCTCTTGGAGTTACATAGAAGAGGCAGCAGAGTTCACAGCAGCACAGAGGGTGTCAGGAGAGAGGTGGGCTGATCTCTTGGAGTTACATAGAAGAGGCAGCAGAGTTCACAGCAGCACAGAGGGTGTCAGGAGAGAGGTGGGCTGATCTCTTGGAGTTACATAGAAGAGGCAGCAGAGTTCACAGCAGCACAGAGGGTGTCAGGAGAGAGGTGGGCTGATCTCTTGGCGTTACATAGAATAGGCAGCAGGGTTCACAGCAGCACAGAGGGTGTCAGGAGAGAGGTGGGCAGATCTCTTGGAGTTACATAGAATAGGCAGCAGGGTTCACAGCAGCACAGAGGGTGTCAGGAGGGAGGTGGGCTGATCTCTTGGATTTACACAGAATAGGCAGCAGGGTTCACAGCAGCACAGAGGGTGTCAGGAGAGGTGGGCAGATCTCTTGGAGTTACATAGAATAGGCAGCAGGGTTCACAGCAGCACAGAGGGTGTCAGGAGGGAGGTGGGCTGATCTCTTGGATTTACATAGAATAGGCAGCAGAGTTCACAGCAGCACAGAGGGTGTCAGGAGGGAGGTGGGCTGATCTCTTGGAGTTACATAGAATAGGCAGCAGGGTTCACAGCAGCACAGAGGGTGTCAGGAGAGAGGTGGGCTGATCTCTTGGAGTTACATAGAATAGGCAGCAGGGTTCACAGCAGCACAGAGGGTGTCAGGAGGGAGGTGGGCTGATCTCTTGGATTTACATAGAATAGGCAGCAGGGTTCACAGCAGCACAGAGGGTGTCAGGAGGAAGGTGGACTGATCTCTTGGAGTTACATAGAATAGGCAGCAGAGTTCACAGCAGCACAGAGGGTGTCAGGAGGGAGGTGGGCTGATCTCTTGGATTTACATAGAATAGGCAGCAGGGTTCACAGCAGCACAGAGGGTGTCAGGAGGAAGGTGGACTGATCTCTTGGAGTTACATAGAATAGGCAGCAGGGTTCACAGCAGCACAGAGGGTGTCAGGAGAGAGGTGGGCTGATCTCTTGGATTTATATAGAATAGGCAGCAGAGTTCACAGCAGCACAGAGGGTGTCAGGAGAGAAGTGGGCTGATCTCTTGGAGTTACATAGAATAGTCAGCAGAGTTCACAGCAGCACAGAGGGTGTCAGGAGAGAAGTGGGCTGATCTCTTGGAGTTACGTAGAATAGGCAGCAGGGTTCACAGCAGCACAGAGGGTGTCAGGAGGGAGGTGGGCTGATCTCTTGGAGTTACATAGAATAGGCAGCAGGGTTCACAGCAGCACAGAGGGTGTCAGGAGAGAAGTGGGCTGATCTCTTGGAGTTACGTAGAATAGGCAGCAGGGTTCACAGCAGCACAGAGGGTGTCAGGAGGGACGTGGGCTGATCTCTTGGAGTTACATAGAATAGGCAGCAGAGTTCACAGCAGCACAGAGGGTGTCAGGAGAGAAGTGGGCTGATCTATTGGAGTTACATAGAATAGGCAGCAGAGTTCACAGCAGCACAGAGGGTGTCAGGAGAGAGGTGGGCTGATCTCTTGGAGGTACATACAATAGGCAGCAGGGTTCACAGCAGCACAGAGGGTGTCAGGAGAGAGGTGGGCTGATCTCTTGGAGGTACATACAATAGGCAGCAGGGTTCACAGCAGCACAGAGGGTGTCAGGAGGGAGGTGGGCTGATCTCTTGGATTTACATAGAATAGGCAGCAGGGTTCACAGCAGCACAGAGGGTGTCAGGAGAGAAGTGAACTGATCTCTTGGAGTTACATAGAAAAGGCAGCAGAGTTCACAGCAGCACAGAGGGTGTCAGGAGAGAGGTGGGCTGATCTCTTGGAGTTACATAGAATAGGCAGCAGAGTTCACAGCAGCACAGAGGGTGTCAGGAGAGAAGTGAACTGATCTCTTGGAGTTACATAGAAAAGGCAGCAGAGTTCACAGCAGCACAGAGGGTGTCAGGAGAGAAGTGAACTGATCTCTTGGAGTTACATAGAAAAGGCAGCAGAGTTCACAGCAGCACAGAGGGTGTCAGGAGAGAGGTGGACTGATCTCTTGGAGTTACATAGAATAGGCAGCAGGGTTCACAGCAGCACAGAGGGTGTCAGGAGGGAGGTGGGCTGATCTCTTGGATTTACATAGAATAGGCAGCAGGGTTCACAGCAGCACAGAGGGTGTCAGGAGAGAAGTGGGCTGATCTCTTGGAGTTACGTAGAAAAGACAGCGGGGTTCACAGCAGCACAGAGGGTGTCAGGAGAGAGGTGGGCTGATCTCTTGGAGTTACATAGAATAGGCAGCAGGGTTCACAGCAGCACAGAGGGTGTCAGGAGAGAAGTGGGCTGATCTCTTGGAGTTACATAGAATAGGCAGCAGGGTTCACAGCAGCACAGAGGGTGTCAGGAGGGAGGTGGGCTGATCTCTTGGATTTACATAGAATAGGCAGCAGGGTTCACACCAGCACAGAGGGTGTCAGGAGAGAGGTGGGCTGATCTCTTGGAGTTACATAGAAGAGGCAGCAGAGTTCACAGCAGCACAGAGGTTGTCAGGAGAGAAGTGAACTGATCTCTTGGAGTTACATAGAAAAGGCAGCAGAGTTCACAGCAGCACAGAGGGTGTCAGGAGAGAGGTGGGATGATCTCTTGGAGTTACATAGAATAGGCAGCAGGGTTCACAGCAGCACAGAGGGTGTCAGGAGAGAAGTGAACTGATCTCTTGGAGTTACATAGAAAAGGCAGCAGAGTTCACAGCAGCACAGAGGTTGTCAGGAGAGAAGTGAACTGATCTCTTGGAGTTACATAGAATAGGCAGCAGAGTTCACAGCAGCACAGAGAGTGTCAGGAGAGAGGTGGGATGATCTCTTGGAGTTACATAGAATAGGCAGCAGGGTTCACAGCAGCACAGAGGGTGTCAGGAGGGAGGTGGGCTGATCTCTTGGAGTTACATAGAATAGGCAGCAGAGTTCACAGCAGCACAGAGGGTGTCAGGAGAGAGGAGGGCTGATCTCTTGGAGTTACATAGAATAGGCAGCAGAGTTCACAGCAGCACAGAGGGTGTCAGGAGAGAGGTGGGCAGATCTCTTGGAGTTACATAGAATAGGCAGCAGAGTTCACAGCAGCACAGAGGGTGTCAGGAGGGAGGTGGGCTGATCTCTTGGATTTACATAGAATGGGCAGCAGGGTTCACAGCAGCACAGAGGGTGTCAGGAGAGAGGTGGGCTCATCACTTGGAGTTACATAGAAAAGGCAGCAGGGTTCACAGCAGCACAGAGGGTGTCAGGAGAGAGGTGGGCTGATCTCTTGGAGTTACATAGAATAGGCAGCAGGGTTCACAGCAGCACAGAGGGTGTCAGGAGAGAGGTGGGCAGATCTCTTGGAGTTACATAGAATAGGCAGCAGGGTTCACAGCAGCACAGAGGGTGTCAGGAGAGAGGTGGGCTGATCTCTTGGAGTTACATAGAATAGGCAGCAGGGTTCACAGCAGCACAGAGGGTGTCAGGAGAGAGGTGGGCAGATCTCTTGGAGTTACATAGAATAGGCAGCAGGGTTCACAGCAGCACAGAGGGTGTCAGGAGGGAGGTGGGCTGATCTCTTGGATTTACACAGAATAGGCAGCAGGGTTCACAGCAGCACAGAGGGTGTCAGGAGAGGTGGGCAGATCTCTTGGAGTTACATAGAATAGGCAGCAGGGTTCACAGCAACACAGAGGGTGTCAGGAGAGGTGGGCTGATCTCTTGAAGGTACATAGAAAAGGCAGCAGAGTTCACAGCAGCACAGAGGGTTTCAGGAGAGAGGTGGGCTGATCTCTTGGAGTTACATAGAAGAGGCAGCAGAGTTCACAGCAGCACAGAGGGTGTCAGGAGAGAAGTGGGCTGATCTCTTGGAGTTACCTAGAAAAGGCAGCAGAGTTCACAGCAGCACAGAGGGTGTCAGGAGAGAGGTGGGCTGATCTCTTGGAGTTACATAGAATAGGCAGCAGGGTTCACAGCAGCACAGAGGGTGTCAGGAGAGAGGTGGGCTGTTCTCTTGGAGTTACATAGAATAGGCAGCAGAGTTCACAGCAGCACAGAGGGTGTCAGGAGGGAGGTGGGCTGATCTCTTGGAGTTACATAGAATAGGCAGGAGGGTTCACAGCAGCACAGAGGGTGTCAGGAGGGAGTTGGGCTGATCTCTTGGATTTACATAGAATAGGCAGCAGAGTTCACAGCAGCACAGAGGGTGTCAGGAGGGAGGTGGGCTGATCTCTTGGAGTTACATAGAATATACAGCAGGGTTCACAGCAGCACAGAGGGTGTCAGGAGAGAGGTGGGCTGATCTCTTGGAGTTACATAGAATAGGCAGCAGAGTTCACAGCAGCACAGAGGGTGTCAGGAGGGAGGTGGGCTGATCTCTTGGATTTACATAGAATAGGCAGCAGGGTTCACAGCAGCACAGAGGGTGTCAGGAGGGAGGTGGGCTGATCTCTTGGAGTTACATAGAATAGGCAGCAGAGTTCACAGCAGCACAGAGGGTGTCAGGAGGGAGGTGGGCTGATCTCTTGGATTTACATAGAATAGGCAGCAGGGTTCACAGCAGCACAGAGGGTGTCAGGAGGGAGTTGGGCTGATCTCTTGGATTTACATAGAATAGGCAGCAGAGTTCACAGCAGCACAGAGGGTGTCAGGAGGGAGGTGGGCTGATCTCTTGGAGTTACATAGAATATTCAACAGGGTTCACAGCAGCACAGAGGGTGTCAGGAGAGAGGTGGGCTGATCTCTTGGAGTTACATAGAATAGGCAGCAGAGTTCACAGCAGCACAGAGGGTGTCAGGAGGGAGGTGGGCTGATCTCTTGGAGTTACATAGAATAGGCAGCAGGGTTCACAGCAGCACAGAGGGTGTCAGGAGGGAGGTGGGCTGATCTCTTGGAGTTACATAGAATAGGCAGCAGAGTTCACAGCAGCACAGAGGGTGTCAGGAGGGAGGTGGGCTGATCTCTTGGATTTACATAGAATAGGCAGCAGGGTTCACAGCAGCACAGAGGGTGTCAGGAGAGAAGTGGGCTGATCTCTTGGAGTTACGTAGAATAGGCAGCAGGGTTCACAGCAGCACAGAGGGTGTCAGGAGAGAGGTGTGCTGATCTCTTGGAGTTACATATAATAGGCAGCAGTGTTCACAGCAGCACAGAGGGTGTCAGGAGGGAGGTGGGCTGATCTCTTGGAGTTACATAGAATAGGCAGCAGAGTTCACAGCAGCACAGAGGGTGTCAGGAGAGAAGTGGGCTGATCTCTTGGAGTTACATAGAATAGGCAGCAGAGTTCTCAGCAGCACAGAGGGTGTCAGGAGAGAGGTGGGCTGATCTCTTGGAGGTACATACAATAGGCAGCAGGGTTCACAGCAGCACAGAGGGTGTCAGGAGAGAGGTGGGCTGATCTCTTGGAGTTACATAGAAGAGGCAGCAGAGTTCATACCAGCACAGAGGGTGTCAGGAGAGAGGTGGGCTGATCTCTTGGAGTTACATAGAAGAGGCAGCAGAGCTCACAGCAGCACAGAGGGTGTCAGGAGAGAGGTGGGCTGATCTCTTGGAGTTACATAGAATAGGCAGCAGAGTTCACAGCAGCACAGAGGGTGTCAGGAGAGAGGTGGGCTGATCTCTTGGAGTTACATAGAAGAGGCAGCAGAGTTCACAGCAGCACAGAGGTTGTCAGGAGAGAGGTGGGCTGATCTCTTGGAGTTACATAGAATAGGCAGCAGAGTTCACAGCAGCACAGAGGGTGTCAGGAGAGAGGTGGGCTGATCTCTTGGAGTTACATAGAATAGGCAGCAGAGTTCACAGCAGCACAGAGGGTGTCAGGAGAGAAGTGGGCTGATCTCTTGGAGTTACATAGAATAGGCAGCAGGGTTCACAGCAGCACAGAGGGTGTCAGGAGAGAAGTGGACTAATCTCTTGGAGTTACATAGAAAAGGCAGCAGAGTTCACAGCAGCACAGAGGGTGTCAGGAGAGAGGTGAGCAGATCTCTTGGAGTTACATAGAATAGGCAGCAGGGTTCACAGCAGCACAGAGGGTGTCAGGAGAGAGGTGAGCAGATCTCTTGGATTTACATAGAATAGGCAGCAGAGTTCACAGCAGCACAGAGGGTGTCAGGAGAGAAGTGGACTGATCTCTTGGAGTTACATAGAAAAGGCAGCAGAGTACACAGCAGCACAGAGGGTGTCAGGAGAGAGGTGGGCTGATCACTTGGAGTTACAAAGAAGAGGCAGCAGAGTTCACAGCGGCACAGAGGGTGTCAGGAGAGAGGTGGGCTGATCTCTTGGAGTTACATAGAATAGGCAGCAGAGTTCACAGCAGCACAGAGGGTGTCAGGAGAGAAGTGGACTAATCTCTTGGAGTTACATAGAAAAGGCAGCAGAGTTCACAGCAGCACAGAGGGTGTCAGGAGAGTAGTGGACTGATCTCTTGGAGTTACATAGAAGAGGCAGCAGAGTTCACAGCAGCACAGAGGGTGTCAGGAGAGAGGTGGGCTGATCTCTTGGAGTTACATAGAATAGGCAGCAGAGTTCACAGCAGCACAGAGGGTGTCAGGAGAGAGGTGGGCTGATCTCTTGGATTTACATAGAATAGGCAGCAGGTTTCACAGCAGCACAGAGGGTGTCAGGAGGGAGGTGGGCTGATCTCTTGGATTTACATAGAATAGGCAGCAGGGTTCACAGCAGCACAGAGGGTGTCAGGAGAGAGGTGGGCTGATCTCTTGGAGTTACATAGAATAGGCAGCAGAGTTCACAGCAGCACAGAGGGTGTCAGGAGAGAGGTGGGCTGATCTCTTGGATTTACATAGAATAGGCAGCAGAGTTCACAGCAGCACAGAGGGTGTCAGGAGAGAGGTGAGCAGATCTCTTGGAGTTACATAGAATAGGCAGCAGAGTTCACAGCAGCACAGAGGTTGTCAGGAGGGAGGTGGGCTGATCTCTTAGAGTTACATAGAATAGGCAGCAGGGTTCACAGCAGCACAGAGGGTGTCAGGAGGGAGGTGGGCTAATCTCTTGGATTTACATAGAATAGGCAGCAGAGTTCACAGCAGCACAGAGGGTGTCAGGAGGGAGGTGGGCTGATCTCTTGAATTTACATAGAATAGGCAGCAGGGTTCACAGCAGCACAGAGGGTGTCAGGAGAGAGGTGGGCTGATCACTTGGATTTACATAGAATAGGCAGCAGGGTTCACAGCAGCACAGAGGGTGTCAGGAGGAAGGTGGACTGATCTCTTGGAGTTACATAGAATAGGCAGCAGGGTTCACAGCAGCACAGAGGGTGTCAGGAGAGAGGTGGGCTGATCTCTTGGATTTATATAGAATAGGCAGCAGAGTTCACAGCAGCACAGAGGGTGTCAGGAGAGAAGTGGGCTGATCTCTTGGAGTTACATAGAAGAGGCAGCAGAGTTCACAGCAGCACAGAGGGTGTCAGGAGAGAGGTGGGCTGATCTCTTGAATTTACATAGAATAGGCAGCAGGGTTCACAGCAGCACAGAGGGTGTCAGGAGAGAGGTGGGCTGATCACTTGGATTTACATAGAATAGGCAGCAGGGTTCACAGCAGCACAGAGGGTGTCAGGAAGAAGGTGGACTGATCTCTTGGAGTTACATAGAATAGGCAGCAGGGTTCACAGCAGCACAGAGGGTGTCAGGAGAGAGGTGGGCTGATCTCTTGGATTTATATAGAATAGGCAGCAGAGTTCACAGCAGCACAGAGGGTGTCAGGAGAGAAGTGGGCTGATCTCTTGGAGTTACATAGAATAGGCAGCAGGGTTCACAGCAGCACAGAGGGTGTCAGGAGAGAAGTGGGCTGATCTCTTGGAGTTACGTAGAATAGGCAGCAGGGTTCACAGCAGCACAGAGGGTGTCAGGAGAGAGGTGGGCTGATCTCTTGGAGTTACATAGAATAGGCAGCAGGGTTCACAGCAGCACAGAGGGTGTCAGGAGGGACGTGGGCTGATCTCTTGGAGTTACATAGAATAGGCAGCAGAGTTCACAGCAGCACAGAGGGTGTCAGGGAGAAGTGGGCTGATCTCTTGGAGTTACATAGAATAGGCAGCAGAGTTCACAGCAGCACAGAGGGTTTCAGGAGAGAGGTGGGCTGATCTCTTGGAGGTACATACAATAGGCAGCAGGGTTCACAGCAGCACAGAGGGTGTCAGGAGAGAGGTGGGCTGATCTCTTGGAGGTACATACAATAGGCAGCAGGGTTCACAGCAGCACAGAGGGTGTCAGGAGGGAGGTGGGCTGATCTCTTGGATTTACATAGAATAGGCAGCAGGGTTCACAGCAGCACAGAGGGTGTCAGGAGAGAAGTGAACTGATCTCTTGAAGTTACATAGAAAAGGCAGCAGAGTTCACAGCAGCACAGAGGGTGTCAGGAGAGAGGTGGGCTGATCTCTTGGAGTTACATAGAATAGGCAGCAGAGTTCACAGCAGCACAGAGGTTGTCAGGAGAGAAGTGAACTGATCTCTTGGAGTTACATAGAAAAGGCAGCAGAGTTCACAGCAGCACAGAGGGTGTCAGGAGAGAGGTGGACTGATCTCTTGGAGTTACATAGAATAGGCAGCAGGGTTCACAGCAGCACAGAGGGTGTCAGGAGGGAGGTGGGCTGATCTCTTGGAGTTACATAGAATAGGCAGCAGGGTTCACAGCAGCACAGAGGGTGTCAGGAGGGAGGTGGGCTGATCTCTTGGAGTTACATAGAATAGGCAGGAGGGTTCACAGCAGCACAGAGGGTGTCAGGAGAGAAGTGGGCTGATCTCTTGGATTTACATAGAATAGGCAGCAGGGTTCACAGCAGCACAGAGGGTGTCAGGAGAGAAGTGGGCTGATCTCTTGGAGTTACGTAGAATAGGCAGCAGGGTTCACAGCAGCACAGAGGGTGTCAGGAGAGAAGTGGGCTGATCTCTTGGAGTTACATAGAAAAGACAGCAGGGTTCACAGCAGCACAGAGGGTGTCAGTAAAGAGGTGGGCTGATCTC
Organism: Phyllobates terribilis; assembly: GCF_046119375.1. Lineage (NCBI taxonomy): Eukaryota > Metazoa > Chordata > Amphibia > Anura > Dendrobatidae > Phyllobates > Phyllobates terribilis. The sequence goes on along the minus strand of NW_027362903.1, from coordinate 3,823,329 downwards.
TTGGAGTTACATAGAATAGGCAGCAGGGTTCACAGCAGCACAGAGGGTGTCAGGAGAGAAGTGGGCTGATCTCTTGGAGTTACATAGAATAGGCAGCAGGGTTCACAGCAGCACAGAGGGTGTCAGGAGGGAGGTGGGCTGATCTCTTGGATTTACATAGAATAGGCAGCAGGGTTCACACCAGCACAGAGGGTGTCAGGAGAGAGGTGGGCTGATCTCTTGGAGTTACATAGAATAGGCAGCAGAGTTCACAGCAGCACAGAGGGTGTCAGGAGAGAGCTGGGCTGATCTCTTGGAGTTACATAGAATAGGCAGCAGAGTTCACAGCAGCACAGAGGTTGTCAGGAGAGAAGTGAACTGATCTCTTGGAGTTACATAGAAAAGGCAGCAGAGTTCACAGCAGCACAGAGGGTGTCAGGAGAGAGGTGGGATGATCTCTTGGAGTTACATAGAATAGGCAGCAGAGTTCACAGCAGCACAGAGGGTGTCAGGAGAGAGGTGGGCAGATCTCTTGGAGTTACATAGAATAGGCAGCAGGGTTCACAGCAGCACAGAGGGTGTCAGGAGAGAAGTGAACTGATCTCTTGGAGTTACATAGAAAAGGCAGCAGAGTTCACAGCAGCACAGAGGTTGTCAGGAGAGAAGTGAACTGATCTCTTGGAGTTACATAGAAAAGGCAGCAGGGTTCACAGCAGCACAGAGGGTGTCAGGAGGGAGGTGAACTGATCTCTTGGAGTTACATAGAAAAGGCAGCAGGGTTCACAGCAGCACAGAGGTTGTCAGGAGAGAGGTGGACTGATCTCTTGGCATTACATAGAATAGGCAGCAGAGTTCACAGCAGCACAGAGGGTGTCAGGAGGGAGGTGGGCTGATCTCTTGGAGTTACATAGAATAGGCAGCAGAGTTCACAGCAGCACAGAGGGTGTCAGGAGAGAGGTGGGCTGATCTCTTGGAGTTACATAGAATAGGCAGCAGAGTTCACAGCAGCACAGAGGGTGTCAGGAGGGAGGTGGGCTGATCTCTTGGATTTACATAGAATAGGCAGCAGGGTTCACAGCAGCACAGAGGGTGTCAGGAGAGAGTTGGGCTGATCACTTGGAGTTACATAGAAAAGGCAGCAGGGTTCACAGCAGCACAGAGGGTGTCAGGAGAGATGTGGGCAGATCTCTTGGAGTTACATAGAATAGGCAGCAGGGTTCACAGCAGCACAGAGGGTGTCAGGAGAGAGGTGGGCAGATCTCTTGGAGTTACATAGAATAGGCAGCAGGGTTCACAGCAGCACAGAGGGTGTCAGGAGGGAGGTGGGCAGATCTCTTGGAGTTACATAGAATAGGCAGCAGGGTTCACAGCAGCACAGAGGGTGTCAGGAGGGAGGTGGGCTGATCTCTTGGAGTTACATAGAATAGGCAGCAGAGTTCACAGCAGCACAGAGGGTGTCAGGAGAGAGGTGGGCAGATCTCTTGGAGTTACATAGAATAGCAAGCAGGGTTCAAAGCAGCACAGAGGGTGTCAGGAGAGAGGTGGGCAGATCTCTTGGAGTTACATAGAATAGGCAGCAGGGTTCACAGCAGCACAGAGGGTGTCAGGAGAGAGGTGGGCTGATCTCTTGGATTTACACAGAATAGGCAGCAGGGCTCACAGCAGCACAGAGGGTGTCAGGAGAGGTGGGCAGATCTCTTGGAGTTACATAGAATAGGAAGCAGGGTTCAAAGCAACACAGAGGGTGTCAGGAGAGGTGGGCTGATTTCTTGAAGGTACATAGAAAAGGCAGCAGAGTTCACAGCAGCACAGAGGGTTTCAGGAGAGAGGTGGGCTGATCTCTTGGAGTTACATAGAAGAGGCAGCAGAGTTCACAGCAGCACAGAGGGTGTCAGGAGAGAAGTGGGCTGATCTCTTGGAGTTACCTAGAAAAGGCAGCAGAGTTCACAGCAGCACAGAGGGTGTCAGGAGAGAGGTGGGCAGATCTCTGGGAGTTACATAGAATAGGCAGCAGGGTTCACAGCAGCACAGAGGGTGTCAGGAGAGAGGTGGGCTGATCTCTTGGAGTTACATAGAATAGGCAGCAGGGTTCACAGCAGCACAGAGGGTGTCAGGAGAGAGGTGGGCTGATCTCTTGGAGTTACATAGAATAGGCAGCAGAGTTCACAGCAGCACAGAGGTTGTCAGGAGGGAGGTGGGCTGATCTCTTGGAGTTACATAGAATAGGCAGCAGGGTTCACAGCAGCACAGAGGGTGTCAGGAGAGAGGTGGGCTGATCTCTTGGAGTTACATAGAATAGGCAGCAGAGTTCACAGCAGCACAGAGGGTGTCAGGAGGGAGGTGGGCTGATCTCTTGGAGTTACATAGAATAGGCAGCAGGGTACACAGCAGCACAGAGGGTGTCAGGAGGGAGGTGGGCTGATCTCTTGGATTTACATAGAATAGGCAGCAGAGTTCACAGCAGCACAGAGGGTGTCAGGAGAGAGGTGGGCTGATCTCTTGGAGTTACATAGAATAGGCAGCAGAGTTCACAGCGGCACAGAGGGTGTCAGGAGGGAGGTGGGCTGATCTCTTGGAGTTACATAGAATAGGCAGCAGGGTTCACAGCAGCACAGAGGGTGTCAGGAGGGAGGTGGGCTGATCTCTTGGAGTTACATAGAATAGGCAGCAGAGTTCACAGCAGCACAGAGGGTGTCAGGAGGGAGGTGGGCTGATCTCTTGGATTTACATAGAATAGGCAGCAGGGTTCACAGCAGCACAGAGGGTGTCAGGAGGAAGGTGGGCTGATCTCTTGGAGTTACATAGAATAGGCAGCAGGGTTCACAGCAGCACAGAGGGTGTCAGGAGAGAGGTGGGCTGATCTCTTGGATTTATATAGAATAGGCAGCAGGGTTCACAGCAGCACAGAGGGTGTCAGGAGGAAGGTGGGCTGATCTCTTGGAGTTACATAGAATAGGCAGCAGGGTTCACAGCAGCACAGAGGGTGTCAGGAGAGAGGTGGGCTGATCTCTTGGAGTTACATAGAATAGGCAGCAGAGTTCACAGCAGCACAGAGGGTGTCAGGAGAGAAGTGGGCTGATCTCTTGGATTTACATAGAATAGGCAGCAGGGTTCACAGCAGCACAGAGGGTGTCAGGAGAGAAGTGGGCTGATCTCTTGGAGTTACGTAGAATAGGCAGCAGGGTTCACAGCAGCACAGAGGGTGTCAGGAGAGAGGTGTGCTGATCTCTTGGAGTTACATAGAATAGGCAGCAGGGTTCACAGCAGCACAGAGGGTGTCAGGATGGAGGTGGGCTGATCTCTTGGAGTTACATAGAATAGGCAGCAGAGTTCACAGCAGCACAGAGGGTGTCAGGAGAGAAGTGGGCTGATCTCTTGGAATTACATAGAATAGGCAGCAGAGTTCACAGCAGCACAGAGGGTGTCAGGAGAGAGGTGGGCTGATCTCTTGGAGGTACATACAATAGGCAGCAGGGTTCACAGCAGCACAGAGGGTGTCAGGAGAGAGGTGGGCTGATCTCTTGGAGGTACATACAATAGGCAGCAGGGTTCACAGCAGCACAGAGGGTGTCAGGAGGGAGGTGGGCTGATCTCTTGGATTTACATAGAATAGGCAGCAGGGTTCACAGCAGCACAGAGGGTGTCAGGAGGGAAGTGAACTGATCTCTTGGAGTTACATAGAAAAGGCAGCAGAGTTCACAGCAGCACAGAGGGTGTCAGGAGAGAGGTGGGCTGATCTCTTGGAGTTACATAGAATAGGCAGCAGAGTTCACAGCAGCACAGAGGTTGTCAGGAGAGAAGTGAACTGATCTCTTGGAGTTACATAGAAAAGGCAGTAGAGTTCACAGCAGCACAGAGGGTGTCAGGAGAGAGGTGGGCTGATCTCTTGGAGTTACATAGAATAGGCAGCAGGGTTCACAGCAGCACAGAGGGTGTCAGGAGAGAAGTGTACTGATCTCTTGGAGTTACATAGAAAAGGCAGCAGAGTTCACAGCAGCACAGAGGGTGTCAGGAGAGAAGTGGGCTGATCTCTTGGAGTTACATAGAATAGGCAGCAGGGTTCACAGCAGCACAGAGGGTGTCAGGAGAGAGGTGGACTGATCTCTTGGAGTTACATAGAATAGGGAGCAGGGTTCACAGCAGCACAGAGGGTGTCAGGAGAGAGGTGGGCTGATCTCTTGGAGTTACATAGAATAGGCAGCAGGGTTCACAGCAGCACAGAGGGTGTCAGGAGAGAGGTGGACTGATCTTTTGGCGTTACATAGAATAGGCAGCAGAGTTCATAGCAGCACAGAGGGTGTCAGGAGAGAGGTGGGCAGATCTCTTGAAGTTAAATAGAATAGGCAGCAGGGTTCACAGCAGCACAGAGGGTGTCAGGAGGGAGGTGGGCTGATCTCTTGGAGTTACATAGAAAAGGCAGCAGAGTTCACAGCAGCACAGAGGGTGTCAGGAGAGAGGTGGGCAGATCTCTTGGAGTTAAATAGAATAGGCAGCAGGGTTCACAGCAGCACAGAGGGTGTCAGGAGGGAGGTGGGCTGATCTCTTGGAGTTACATAGAAAAGGCAGCAGAGTTCACAGCAGCACAGAGGGTGTCAGGAGGGAGGTGGGCTGATCTCTTGGATTTACATAGAATAGGTAGCAGGGTTCACAGCAGCACAGAGGGTGTCAGGAGAGAGGTGGGCTGATCTCTTGGATTTACATAGAATAGGTAGCAGGGTTCACAACAGCACAGAGGGTGTCAGGAGAGAGGTGGACTGATCTCTTGGATTTACATAGAATAGGTAGCAGGGTTCACAGCAGCACAGAGGGTGTCAGGAGAGAGGTGGGCTGATCTCTTGGAGTTACATAGAATAGGCAGCAGGGTTCACAACAGCACAGAGGGTGTCAGGAGAGAGGTGGACTGATCTCTTGGATTTACATAGAATAGGTAGCAGGGTTCACCGCAGCACAGAGGGTGTCAGGAGAGAGGTGGGCTGATCTCTTGGAGTTACATAGAATAGGCAGCAGGGTTCACAACAGCACAGAGAGTGTCAGGAGAGAGGTGGGCTGATCTCTTGGAGTTACATAGAAGAGGCAGCAGAGTTCACAGCAGCACAGAGGGTGTCAGGAGGGAGGTGGGCTGATCTCTTGGAGTTACATAGAATAGGCAGCAGGGTTCACAGCAGCACAGAGGGTGTCAGGAGGGAGGTGGGCTGATCTCTTGGAGTTACATAGAATAGGCAGCAGAGTTCACAGCAGCACAGAGGGTGTCAGGAGGAAGTTGGGCTGATCTCTTGGAGTTACATAGAATAGGTATGCGGGTTCACAGCAGCACAGAGGGTGTCAGGAGAGAGGTGGGCTGATCTCTTGGATTTATATAGAATAGGCAGCAGAGTTCACAGCAGCACAGAGGGTGTCAGGAGAGAAGTGGGCTGATCTCTTGGATTTACATAGAATAGGCAGCAGGGTTCACAGCAGCACAGAGGGTGTCAGGAGAGAGGTGGGCTGATCTCTTGGAGGTACATACAATAGGCAGCAGGGTTCACAGCAGCACAGAGGGTGTCAGGAGAGAGGTGGGCTGATCTCTTGGAGGTACATACAATAGGCAGCAGGGTTCACAGCAGCACAGAGGGTGTCAGGAGGGAGGTGGGCTGATCTCTTGGATTTACATAGAATAGGCAGCAGGGTTCACAGCAGCACAGAGGGTGTCAGGAGAGAAGTGAACTGATCTCTTGGAGTTACATAGAAAAGGCAGCAGAGTTCACAGCAGCACAGAGGGTGTCAGGAGAGAGGTGGGCTGATCTCTTGGAGTTACATAGAATAGGCAGCAGAGTTCACAGCAGCACAGAGGTTGTCAGGAGAGAAGTGATCTGATCTCTTGGAGTTACATAGAAAAGGCAGTAGAGTTCACAGCAGCACAGAGGGTGTCAGGAGAGAGGTGGGCTGATCTCTTGGAGTTACATAGAAGAGGCAGCAGGGTTCACAGCAGCACAGAGGGTGTCAGGAGAGAGGTGGACTGATCTCTTGGAGTTACATAGAATAGGGAGCAGGGTTCACAGCAGCACAGAGGGTGTCAGGAGAGAGGTGGGCTGATCTCTTGGAGTTACATAGAATAGGCAGCAGGGTTCACAGCAGCACAGAGGGTGTCAGGAGAGAGGTGGGCTGATCTCTTGGATTTACATAGAATAGGTAGCAGGGTTCACAGCAGCACAGAGGGTGTCAGGAGAGAGGTGGGCTGATCTCATGGAGTTACATAGAATAGGCAGCAGAGTTCACAGCAGCACAGAGGGTGTCAGGAGGGAGGTGGGCTGATCTCTTGGAGTTACATAGAATAGGCAGCAGAGTTCACAGCAGCACAGAGGGTGTCAGGAGGGAGGTGGGCTGATCTCTTGGAGTTACATAGAATAGGCAGCAGGGTTCACAACAGCACAGAGGGTGTCAGGAGAGAGGTGGGCTGATTTCTTGGAGTTACATAGAAGAGGCAGCAGAGTTCACAGCAGCACAGAGGGTGTCAGGAGAGAAGTGAACTGATCTCTTGGCGTTACATAGAAGAGGCAGCAGGGCTCACAGCAGCACAGAGGGTTTCAGGAGAGAGGTGGGCTGATCTCTTGGAGTTACATAGAATAGGCAGCAGAGTTCACAGCAGCACAGAGGGTGTCAGGAGGGAGGTGGGCTGATCTCTTGGAGTTACATAGAATAGGCAGCAGGGCTCACAGCAGCACAGAGGGTTTCAGGAGAGAGGTGGGCTGATCTCTTGGAGTTACATAGAAAAGACAGCAGAGTTCACAGCAGCACAGAGGGTGTCAGGAGGGAGGTGGGCTGATCTCTTGGAGTTACATAGAAAAGACAGCAGAGTTCACAGCAGCACAGAGGGTGTCAGGAGAGAAGTAGGCTGATCTCTTGGAGTTACATAGAATAGGCAGCAGAGTTCACAGCAGCACAGAGGGTGTCAGGAGAGAGGTGGGCTGATCTCTTGGAGTTACATAGAATAGGCAGCAGGGTTCACAGCAGCACAGAGGGTGTCAGGAGAGAGGTGGGCTGATCTCTTGGAGTTACATAGAGTAGGCAGCAGAGTTCACAGCAGCACAGAGGGTGTCAGGAGAGAGGTGGCCTGATCTCTTGGAGTTACATAGAATAGGCAGCAGAGTTCACAGCAGCACAGAGGGTGTCAGGAGAGAAGTGGACTGATCTCTTGGAGTTACATAGAAGAGGCAGCAGAGTTCACAGCAGCACAGAGGGTGTCAGGAGAGAGGTGGACTGATCTCTTGGAGTTACATAGAATAGGCAGCGGGGCTCACAGCAGCACAGAGTGTGTCAGGAGAGAGGTGGGCTGATCTCTTGGAGTTACATAGAATAGGCAGCAGAGTTCACAGCAGCACAGATGGTGTCAGGAGAGAGGTGGGCTGATCTCTTGGAGTTACATAGAATAGGCAGCAGAGTTCACAGCAGCACAGACGGTGTCAGGAGAGAAGTGGACTGATCTCTTGGAGTTACATAGAAGAGGCAGCAGAGTTCACAGCAGCACAGAGGGTGTCAGGAGAGAGGTGGACTGATCTCTTGGAGTTACATAGAAGAGGCAGCAGAGTTCACAGCAGCACAGAGGGTGTCAGGAGAGAGGTGGACTGATCTCTTGGAGTTACATAGAATAGGCGGCAGGGTTCACAGCAGCACAGAGGGTGTCAGGAGAGAAGTGGACTGATCTCTTGGAGTTACGTAGAAGAGGCAGCAGGGTTCACAGCAGCACAGAGGGTGTCAGGAGAGAGGTGGACTGATCTCTTGGAGTTACATAGAATAGGCAGCAGGGTTCACAGCAGCACAGAGGGTGTCAGGACAGAGGTGCACTGATCTCTTGGAGTTACATAGAATAGGCAGCAGGACTCACAGCAGCACAGAGGGTGTCAGGAGAGAGGTGGACTGATCTCTTGGAGTTACATAGAATAGGCAGCAGAGTTCACAGCAGCACAGAGGGTGTCAGGAGGGAGGTGGACTGATCTCTTGGATTTACATAGAATAGGCAGCAGAGTTCACAGCAGCACAGAGGGTGTCAGGAGAGAGGTGGGCTGATCTCTTGGATTTACATAGAATAGGCAGCAGAGTTCACAGCAGCACAGAGGGTGTCAGGAGGGAGGTGGGCTGATCTCTTGGATTTACATAGAATAGGCAGCAGAGTTCACAGCAGCACAGAGGGTGTCAGGAGGGAGGTGGGCTGATCTCTTGGAGTTACATAGAATAGGCAGCAGAGTTCACAGCAGCACAGAGGGTGTCAGGAGGGAGGTGGGCTGATCTCTTGGATTTACATAGAATAGGCAGCAGAGTTCACAGCAGCACAGAGGGTGTCAGGAGAGAGGTGGGCTGATCTCTTGGAGTTACATAGAATAGGCAGCAGAGTTCACAGCTGCACAGAGGGTGTCAGGAGGGAGGTGGGCTGATCTCTTGGATTTACATAGAATAGGCAGCAGGGTTCACAGCAGCACAGAGGGTGTCAGGAGAGAGGTGGGCTGATCTCTTGGATTTACATAGAATAGGCAGCAGGGCTCACAGCAGCACAGAGGGTGTCAGGAGAGAGGTGGGCTGATCTCTTGGAGTTACATAGAATAGGCAGCAGAGTTCACAGCAGCACAGAGGTTGTCAGGAGAGAGGTTGGCTGATCTCTTGGAGTTACATAGAATAGGCAGCAGAGTTCACAGCAGCACAGAGGTTGTCAGGAGGGAGGTGGGCTGATCTCTTGAATTTACATAGAATAGGCAGCAGGGTTCACAGCAGCACAGAGGGTGTCAAGAGACAGGTGGGCTGATCTCTTGGAGTTACATAGAAGAGGCAGCAGGTTTCACAGCAGCACAGAGGGTGTCAGGAGAGAGGTGGGCTGATCTCTTGGAGTTACATAGAAGAGACAGCAGGGTTCACAGCAGCACAGAGGGTGTCAGGAGAGAGGTGGACTGATCTCTTGGATTTACATAGAATAGGCAGCAGGGTTCACACCAGCACAGAGGGTGTCAGGAGAAAGGTGGGCTGATCTCTTGGAGTTACATAGAATAGGCAGCAGAGTTCACAGCAGCACAGAGGTTGTCAGGAGAGAAGTGAACTGATCTCTTGGAGTTACATAGAAAAGGCAGCAGGGTTCACAGCAGCACAGAGGGTGTCAGGAGAGAGGTGGGATGATCTCTTGGAGTTACATAGAATAGGCAGCAGAGTTCACAGCAGCACAGAGGTTGTCAGGAGAGAAGTGAACTGATCTCTTGGAGTTACATAGAAAAGGCAGCAGAGTTCACAGCAGCACAGAGGGTGTCAGGAGAGAGGTGGGATGATCTCTTGGAGTTACATAGAATAGGCAGCAGGGTTCACAGCAGCACAGAGGGTGTCAGGAGAGAAGTGGGCTGATCTCTTGGAGTTACGTAGAATAGGCAGCAGGGTTCACAGCAGCACAGAGGGTGTCAGGAGGGAGGTGGGCTGATCTCTTGGAGTTACATAGAATAGGCAGCAGGGTTCACAGCAGCACCGAGGGTGTCAGGACAGAAGTGGGCTGATCTCTTGGAGTTACATAGAATAGGCAGCAGGGTTCACAGCAGCACAGAGGGTGTCAGGAGGGAGGTGGGCTGATCTCTTGGATTTACATAGAATAGGCAGCAGGGTTCACACCAGCACAGAGGTTGTCAGGAGAGAAGTGAACTGATCTCTTGGAGTTACATAGAAAAGGCAGCAGAGTTCACAGCAGCACAGAGGGTGTCAGGAGAGAGGTGGGATGATCTCTTGGAGTTACATAGAATTGGCAGCAGGGTTCACAGCAGCACAGAGGGTGTCAGGAGGGAGGTGGGCTGATCTCTTGGAGTTACATAGAATAGGCAGCAGAGTTCACAGCAGCACAGACGGTGTCAGGAGGGAGGTGGGCTGATCTCTTGGAGTTACATAGAATAGGCAGCAGAGTTCACAGCAGCACAGACGGTGTCAGGAGAGAGGTGGGCTGATCTCTTGGAGTTACATAGAATAGGCAGCAGAGTTCACAGCAGCACAGAGGGTGTCAGGAGGGAGGTGGGCTGATCTCTTGAATTTACATAGAATAGGCAGCAGGGTTCACAGCAGCACAGAGGGTGTCAGGAGAGAGGTGGGCTGATCACTTGGAGTTACATAGAAAAGGCAGCAGGGTTCACAGCAGCACAGAGGGTGTCAGGAGAGAGGTGGGCAGATCTCTTTTAGTTACATAGAATAGGCAGCAGGGTTCACAGCAGCACAGAGGGTGTCAGGAGAGAGGTGGCCTGATCTCTTGGAGTTACATAGAATAGGCAGCAGGGTTCACAGCAGCACAGAGGGTGTCAGGAGAGAGGTGGGCTCATCACTTGGAGTTACATAGAAAAGGAAGCAGGGTTCACAGCAGCACAGAGGGTGTCAGGAGAGAGGTGGGCAGATCTCTTGGAGTTACGTAGAATAGGCTGCAGAGTTCACAGCAGCACAGAGGGTGTCAGGAGAGAGGTGGGCTGATCTCTTGGAGTTACATAGAATAGGCAGCAGAGTTCACAGCAGCACAGAGGGTGTCAGGAGAGAGGTGAGTAGATCTCTTGGAGTTACATAGAATAGGCAGCAGGGTTCACAGCAGCACAGAGGGTGTCAGGAGAGAAGTGGGCTGATCTCTTGGAGTTACATAGAAGAGGCAGCAGAGTTCACAGCAGCACAGAGGGTGTCAGGAGAGAGGTGGGCTGATCTCTTGGAGTTACATAGAATAGGCAGCAGAGTTCACAGCAGCACAGAGGGTGTCAGGAGGGAGGTGGGCTGATCTCTTGGAGTTACATAGAATAGGCAGCAGAGTTCACAGCAGCACAGAGGGTGTCAGGAGGAAGTTGGGCTGATCTCTTGGAGTTACATAGAATAGGTATGCGGGTTCACAGCAGCACAGAGGGTGTCAGGAGAGAGGTGGGCTGATCTCTTGGATTTATATAGAATAGGCAGCAGAGTTCACAGCAGCACAGAGGGTGTCAGGAGAGAAGTGGGCTGATCTCTTGGATTTACATAGAATAGGCAGCAGGGTTCACAGCAGCACAGAGGGTGTCAGGAGAGAGGTGGGCTGATCTCTTGGAGGTACATACAATAGGCAGCAGGGTTCACAGCAGCACAGAGGGTGTCAGGAGAGAGGTGGGCTGATCTCTTGGAGGTACATACAATAGGCAGCAGGGTTCACAGCAGCACAGAGGGTGTCAGGAGGGAGGTGGGCTGATCTCTTGGATTTACATAGAATAGGCAGCAGGGTTCACAGCAGCACAGAGGGTGTCAGGAGAGAAGTGAACTGATCTCTTGGAGTTACATAGAAAAGGCAGCAGAGTTCACAGCAGCACAGAGGGTGTCAGGAGAGAGGTGGGCTGATCTCTTGGAGTTACATAGAATAGGCAGCAGAGTTCACAGCAGCACAGAGGTTGTCAGGAGAGAAGTGATCTGATCTCTTGGAGTTACATAGAAAAGGCAGTAGAGTTCACAGCAGCACAGAGGGTGTCAGGAGAGAGGTGGGCTGATCTCTTGGAGTTACATAGAAGAGGCAGCAGGGTTCACAGCAGCACAGAGGGTGTCAGGAGAGAGGTGGACTGATCTCTTGGAGTTACATAGAATAGGGAGCAGGGTTCACAGCAGCACAGAGGGTGTCAGGAGAGAGGTGGGCTGATCTCTTGGAGTTACATAGAATAGGCAGCAGGGTTCACAGCAGCACAGAGGGTGTCAGGAGAGAGGTGGGCTGATCTCTTGGATTTACATAGAATAGGTAGCAGGGTTCACAGCAGCACAGAGGGTGTCAGGAGAGAGGTGGGCTGATCTCATGGAGTTACATAGAATAGGCAGCAGAGTTCACAGCAGCACAGAGGGTGTCAGGAGGGAGGTGGGCTGATCTCTTGGAGTTACATAGAATAGGCAGCAGAGTTCACAGCAGCACAGAGGGTGTCAGGAGGGAGGTGGGCTGATCTCTTGGAGTTACATAGAATAGGCAGCAGGGTTCACAACAGCACAGAGGGTGTCAGGAGAGAGGTGGGCTGATTTCTTGGAGTTACATAGAAGAGGCAGCAGAGTTCACAGCAGCACAGAGGGTGTCAGGAGAGAAGTGAACTGATCTCTTGGCGTTACATAGAAGAGGCAGCAGGGCTCACAGCAGCACAGAGGGTTTCAGGAGAGAGGTGGGCTGATCTCTTGGAGTTACATAGAATAGGCAGCAGAGTTCACAGCAGCACAGAGGGTGTCAGGAGGGAGGTGGGCTGATCTCTTGGAGTTACATAGAATAGGCAGCAGGGCTCACAGCAGCACAGAGGGTTTCAGGAGAGAGGTGGGCTGATCTCTTGGAGTTACATAGAAAAGACAGCAGAGTTCACAGCAGCACAGAGGGTGTCAGGAGGGAGGTGGGCTGATCTCTTGGAGTTACATAGAAAAGACAGCAGAGTTCACAGCAGCACAGAGGGTGTCAGGAGAGAAGTAGGCTGATCTCTTGGAGTTACATAGAATAGGCAGCAGAGTTCACAGCAGCACAGAGGGTGTCAGGAGAGAGGTGGGCTGATCTCTTGGAGTTACATAGAATAGGCAGCAGGGTTCACAGCAGCACAGAGGGTGTCAGGAGAGAGGTGGGCTGATCTCTTGGAGTTACATAGAGTAGGCAGCAGAGTTCACAGCAGCACAGAGGGTGTCAGGAGAGAGGTGGCCTGATCTCTTGGAGTTACATAGAATAGGCAGCAGAGTTCACAGCAGCACAGAGGGTGTCAGGAGAGAAGTGGACTGATCTCTTGGAGTTACATAGAAGAGGCAGCAGAGTTCACAGCAGCACAGAGGGTGTCAGGAGAGAGGTGGACTGATCTCTTGGAGTTACATAGAATAGGCAGCGGGGCTCACAGCAGCACAGAGTGTGTCAGGAGAGAGGTGGGCTGATCTCTTGGAGTTACATAGAATAGGCAGCAGAGTTCACAGCAGCACAGATGGTGTCAGGAGAGAGGTGGGCTGATCTCTTGGAGTTACATAGAATAGGCAGCAGAGTTCACAGCAGCACAGAGGGTGTCAGGAGAGAAGTGGACTGATCTCTTGGAGTTACATAGAAGAGGCAGCAGAGTTCACAGCAGCACAGAGGGTGTCAGGAGAGAGGTGGACTGATCTCTTGGAGTTACATAGAATAGGCGGCAGGGTTCACAGCAGCACAGAGGGTGTCAGGAGAGAAGTGGACTGATCTCTTGGAGTTACGTAGAAGAGGCAGCAGGGTTCACAGCAGCACAGAGGGTGTCAGGAGAGAGGTGGACTGATCTCTTGGAGTTACATAGAATAGGCAGCAGGGTTCACAGCAGCACAGAGGGTGTCAGGACAGAGGTGCACTGATCTCTTGGAGTTACATAGAATAGGCAGCAGGACTCACAGCAGCACAGAGTGTGTCAGGAGGGAGGTGGGCTGATCTCTTGGATTTACATAGAATAGGCAGCAGAGTTCACAGCAGCACAGAGGGTGTCAGGAGAGAGGTGGGCTGATCTCTTGGATTTACATAGAATAGGCAGCAGAGTTCACAGCAGCACAGAGTGTGTCAGGAGGGAGGTGGGCTGATCTCTTGGATTTACATAGAATAGGCAGCAGAGTTCACAGCAGCACAGAGGGTGTCAGGAGAGAGGTGGGCTGATCTCTTGGAGTTACATAGAATAGGCAGCAGAGTTCACAGCTGCACAGAGGGTGTCAGGAGGGAGGTGGGCTGATCTCTTGGATTTACATAGAATAGGCAGCAGGGTTCACAGCAGCACAGAGGGTGTCAGGAGAGAGGTGGGCTGATCTCTTGGATTTACATAGAATAGGCAGCAGGGCTCACAGCAGCACAGAGGGTGTCAGGAGAGAGGTGGGCTGATCTCTTGGAGTTACATAGAATAGGCAGCAGAGTTCACAGCAGCACAGAGGTTGTCAGGAGAGAGGTTGGCTGATCTCTTGGAGTTACATAGAATAGGCAGCAGAGTTCACAGCAGCACAGAGGTTGTCAGGAGGGAGGTGGGCTGATCTCTTGAATTTACATAGAATAGGCAGCAGGGTTCACAGCAGCACAGAGGGTGTCAAGAGACAGGTGGGCTGATCTCTTGGAGTTACATAGAAGAGGCAGCAGGTTTCACAGCAGCACAGAGGGTGTCAGGAGAGAGGTGGACTGATCTCTTGGATTTACATAGAATAGGCAGCAGGGTTCACACCAGCACAGAGGGTGTCAGGAGAAAGGTGGGCTGATCTCTTGGAGTTACATAGAATAGGCAGCAGAGTTCACAGCAGCACAGAGGTTGTCAGGAGAGAAGTGAACTGATCTCTTGGAGTTACATAGAAAAGGCAGCAGGGTTCACAGCAGCACAGAGGGTGTCAGGAGAGAGGTGGGATGATCTCTTGGAGTTACATAGAATAGGCAGCAGAGTTCACAGCAGCACAGAGGTTGTCAGGAGAGAAGTGAACTGATCTCTTGGAGTTACATAGAAAAGGCAGCAGAGTTCACAGCAGCACAGAGGGTGTCAGGAGAGAGGTGGGATGATCTCTTGGAGTTACATAGAATAGGCAGCAGGGTTCACAGCAGCACAGAGGGTGTCAGGAGAGAAGTGGGCTGATCTCTTGGAGTTACGTAGAATAGGCAGCAGGGTTCACAGCAGCACAGAGGGTGTCAGGAGGGAGGTGGGCTGATCTCTTGGATTTACATAGAATAGGCAGCAGGGTTCACACCAGCACAGAGGTTGTCAGGAGAGAAGTGAACTGATCTCTTGGAGTTACATAGAAAAGGCAGCAGAGTTCACAGCAGCACAGAGGGTGTCAGGAGAGAGGTGGGATGATCTCTTGGAGTTACATAGAATTGGCAGCAGGGTTCACAGCAGCACAGAGGGTGTCAGGAGAGAGGTATACTGATCTCTTGGCGTTACATAGAATAGGCAGCAGAGTTCACAGCAGCACAGAGGGTGTCAGGAGGGAGGTGGGCTGATCTCTTGGAGTTACATAGAATAGGCAGCAGAGTTCACAGCAGCACAGACGGTGTCAGGAGAGAGGTGGGCTGATCTCTTGGAGTTACATAGAATAGGCAGCAGAGTTCACAGCAGCACAGAGGGTGTCAGGAGGGAGGTGGGCTGATCTCTTGAATTTACATAGAATAGGCAGCAGGGTTCACAGCAGCACAGAGGGTGTCAGGAGAGAGGTGGGCTGATCACTTGGAGTTACATAGAAAAGGCAGCAGGGTTCACAGCAGCACAGAGGGTGTCAGGAGAGAGGTGGGCAGATCTCTTTTAGTTACATAGAATAGGCAGCAGGGTTCACAGCAGCACAGAGGGTGTCAGGAGAGAGGTGGCCTGATCTCTTGGAGTTACATAGAATAGGCAGCAGGGTTCACAGCAGCACAGAGGGTGTCAGGAGAGAGGTGGGCAGATCTCTTGGAGTTACGTAGAATAGGCTGCAGAGTTCACAGCAGCACAGAGGGTGTCAGGAGAGAGGTGGGCTGATCTCTTGGAGTTACATAGAATAGGCAGCAGAGTTCACAGCAGCACAGAGGGTGTCAGGAGAGAGGTGAGTAGATCTCTTGGAGTTACATAGAATAGGCAGCAGGGTTCACAGCAGCACAGAGGGTGTCAGGAGAGAAGTGGGCTGATCTCTTGGAGTTACATAGAAGAGGCAGCAGAGTTCACAGCAGCACAGAGGGTGTCAGGAGAGAGGTGGTCTGATCTCTTGGAGTTACATAGAATAGGCAGCAGAGTTCACAGCAGCACAGAGGGTGTCAGGAGAGAGGTGGACTGATCTCTTGGAGTTACATAGAATAGGCAGCAGGGTTCACAGCAGCACAGAGGGTGTCAGGAGGTAGGTGGGCTGATCTCTTGGATTTACACAGAATAGGCAGCAGGGTTCACAGCAGCACAGAGGGTGTCAGGAGAGGTGGGCAGATCTCTTGGAGTTACATAGAATAGGCAGCAGGGTTCACAGCAAAACAGAGGGTGTCAGGAGAGGTGGGCTGATCTCTTGAAGGTACATAGAAAAGGCAGCAGAGTTCACAGCAGCACAGAGGGTTTCAGGAGAGAGGTGGACTGATCTCTTGGAGTTACATAGAAGAGGCAGCAGAGCTCACAGCAGCACAGAGGGTGTCAGGAGAGAAGTGGGCTGATCTCTTGGAGTTACCTAGAAAAGGCAGCAGAGTTCACAGCAGCACAGAGGGTGTCAGGAGAGAGGTGGGCAGATCTCTGGGAGTTACATAGAATAGGCAGCAGGGTTCACAGCAGCACACAGGGTGTCAGGAGAGAAGTAGGCTGATCTTTTGGAGTTACATAGAATAGGCAGCAGAGTTCACAGCAGCACAGAGGGTGTCAGGAGGGAGGTGCGCTGATCTCTTGGAGTTACATAGAATACGCAGCAGGGTTCACAGCAGCACAGAGGGTGTCAGGAGGGACGTGGGCTGATCTCTTGGATTTACATAGAATAGGCAGCAGAGTTCACAGCAGCACAGAGGATGTCAGGAGGGAGGTGGGATGATCTCTTGGAGTTACATAGAATAGGCAGCAGGGTTCACAGCAGCACAGAGGGTGTCAGGAGAGAGGTGGGCTGATCTCTTGGAGTTACATAGAATAGGCAGCAGGGTTCACAGCAGCACAGAGGGTGTCAGGAGGGAGGTGGGCAGATCTCTTGGAGTTACATAGAATAGGCAGCAGGGTTCACAGCAGCACAGAGGGTGTCAGGAGAGAGGTGGGCTGATCTCTTGGAGTTACATAGAATAGGCAGCAGGGTTCACAGCAGCACAGAGGGTGTCAGGAGAGAGGTGGGCTGATCTCTTGGAGTTACATAGAATAGGCAGCAGGGTTCACAGCAGCACAGAGGGTGTCAGGAGGAAGGTGGACTGATCTCTTGGAGTTACATAGAATAGGCAGCAGGGTTCACAGCAGCACAGAGGGTGTCAGGAGAGAGGTGGGCTGATCTCTTGGATTTATATAGAATATGCAGCAGAGTTCACAGCAGCACAGAGGGTGTCAGGAGAGAAGTGGGCTGATCTCTTGGAGTTACATAGAATAGGCAGCAGAGTTCACAGCAGCACAGAGGGTGTCAGGAGAGAAGTGGGCTGATCTCTTGGAGTTACGTAGAATAGGCAGCAGGGTTCACAGCAGCACAGAGGGTGTCAGGAGAGAGGTGGGCTGATCTCTTGGAGTTACATAGAATAGGCAGCAGGGTTCACAGCAGCACAGAGGGTGTCAGGAGGGAGGTGGGCTGATCTCTTGGAGTTACATAGAATAGGCAGCAGAGTTCACAGTAGCACAGAGGGTGTCAGGAGAGAGGTGGGCTGATCTCTTGGAGGTACATACAATAGGCAGCAGGGTTCACAGCAGCACAGAGGGTGTCAGGAGAGAGGTGGGCTGATCTCTTGGAGGTACATACAATAGGCAGCAGGGTTCACAGCAGCACAGAGGGTGTCAGAAGGGAGGTGGGCTGATCTCTTGGATTTACATAGAATAGGCAGCAGGGTTCACAGCAGCACAGAGGGTGTCAGGAGAGAAGTGAACTGATCTCTTGGAGTTACATAGAAAAGGCAGCAGGGTTCACAGCAGCACAGAGGGTGTCAGGAGAGAGGTGGGATGATCTCTTGGAGTTACATAGAATAGGC
This sequence comes from Phyllobates terribilis, assembly GCF_046119375.1. Lineage (NCBI taxonomy): Eukaryota > Metazoa > Chordata > Amphibia > Anura > Dendrobatidae > Phyllobates > Phyllobates terribilis. The sequence continues at coordinate 3,805,796 of NW_027362903.1, read as the reverse complement.
AGCAGGGTTCACAGCAAAACAGAGGGTGTCAGGAGAGGTGGGCTGATCTCTTGAAGGTACATAGAAAAGGCAGCAGAGTTCACAGCAGCACAGAGGGTTTCAGGAGAGAGGTGGACTGATCTCTTGGAGTTACATAGAAGAGGCAGCAGAGCTCACAGCAGCACAGAGGGTGTCAGGAGAGAAGTGGGCTGATCTCTTGGAGTTACCTAGAAAAGGCAGCAGAGTTCACAGCAGCACAGAGGGTGTCAGGAGAGAAGTAGGCTGATCTTTTGGAGTTACATAGAATAGGCAGCAGAGTTCACAGCAGCACACAGGGTGTCAGGAGAGAAGTAGGCTGATCTTTTGGAGTTACATAGAATAGGCAGCAGAGTTCACAGCAGCACAGAGGGTGTCAGGAGGGAGGTGGGCTGATCTCTTGGAGTTACATAGAATAGGCAGCAGGGTTCACAGCAGCACAGAGGGTGTCAGGAGGGAGGTGCGCTGATCTCTTGGAGTTACATAGAATACGCAGCAGGGTTCACAGCAGCACAGAGGGTGTCAGGAGGGACGTGGGCTGATCTCTTGGATTTACATAGAATAGGCAGCAGAGTTCACAGCAGCACAGAGGGTGTCAGGAGGGAGGTGGGATGATCTCTTGGAGTTACATAGAATAGGCAGCAGGGTTCACAGCAGCACAGAGGGTGTCAGGAGAGAGGTGGGCTGATCTCTTGGAGTTACATAGAATAGGCAGCAGGGTTCACAGCAGCACAGAGGGTGTCAGGAGGGAGGTGGGCTGATCTCTTGGAGTTACATAGAATAGGCAGCAGGGTTCACAGCAGCACAGAGGGTGTCAGGAGGGAGGTGGGCTGATCTCTTGGAGTTACATAGAATAGGCAGCAGAGTTCACAGCAGCACATAGGGTGTCAGGAGGGAGGTGGGCTGATCACTTGGATTTACATAGAATAGGCAGCAGGGTTCACAGCAGCACAGAGGGTGTCAGGAGGAAGGTGGACTGATCTCTTGGAGTTACATAGAATAGGCAGCAGGGTTCACAGCAGCACAGAGGGTGTCAGGAGAGAGGTGGGCTGATCTCTTGGATTTATATAGAATAGGCAGCAGAGTTCACAGCAGCACAGAGGGTGTCAGGAGAGAAGTGGGCTGATCTCTTGGAGTTACATAGAAAAGGCAGCAGGGTTCACAGCAGCACAGAGGGTGTCAGGAGAGAGGTGGGCTGATCTCTTGGAGTTACATAGAATAGGCAGCAGAGTTCACAGCAGCACAGAGGGTGTCAGGAGAGAAGTGGGCTGATCTCTTGGAGTTACATAGAATAGGCAGCAGAGTTCACAGCAGCACAGAGGGTGTCAGGAGAGAAGTGGGCTGATCTCTTGGAGTTACGTAGAATAGGCAGCAGGGTTCACAGCAGCACAGAGGGTGTCAGGAGAGAGGTGGGCTGATCTCTTGGAGTTACATAGAATAGGCAGCAGGGTTCACAGCAGCACAGAGGGTGTCAGGAGGGCGGTGGGCTGATCTCTTGGAGTTACATAGAATAGGCAGCAGAGTTCACAGCAGCACAGAGGGTGTCAGGAGAGAGGTGGGCTGATCTCTTGGAGGTACATACAATAGGCAGCAGGGTTCACAGCAGCACAGAGGGTGTCAGGAGAGAGGTGGGCTGATCTCTTGGAGGTACATACAATAGGCAGCAGGGTTCACAGCAGCACAGAGGGTGTCAGAAGGGAGGTGGGCTGATCTCTTGGATTTACATAGAATAGGCAGCAGGGTTCACAGCAGCACAGAGGGTGTCAGGAGAGAAGTGAACTGATCTCTTGGAGTTACATAGAAAAGGCAGCAGGGTTCACAGCAGCACAGAGGGTGTCAGGAGAGAGGTGGGATGATCTCTTGGAGTTACATAGAATAGGCAGCAGAGTTCACAGCAGCACAGAGGGTGTCAGGAGAGAGGTGGGATGATCTCTTGGAGTTACATAGAATAGGCAGCAGGGTTCACAGCAGCACAGAGGGTGTCAGGAGAGAAGTGGGCTGATCTCTTGGAGTTACATAGAATAGGCAGCAGAGTTCACAGCAGCACAGAGGGTGTCAGGAGAGAAGTGGGCTGATCTCTTGGAGTTACGTAGAATAGGCAGCAGGGTTCACAGCAGCACAGAGGGTGTCAGGAGAGAGGTGGGCTGATCTCTTGGAGTTACATAGAATAGGCAGCAGGGTTCACATCAGCACAGAGGGTGTCAGGAGAGAGGTGGACTGATCTCTTGGAGTTACATAGAATAGGCAGCAGAGTTCACAGCAGCACAGAGGGTGTCAGGAGGGAGGTGGGCTGATCTCTTGGAGTTACATAGAATAGGCAGCAGGGTTCACAGCAGCACAGAGGGTGTCAGGAGAGAAGTGGGCTGATCTCTTGGAGTTACGTAGAATTGGCAGCAGGGTTCACAGCAGCACAGAGGGTGTCAGGAGAGAGGTGGGCTGATCTCTTGGAGTTACATAGAATAGGCAGCAGGGTTCACAGCAGCACCGAGGGTGTCAGGACAGAAGTTGGCTGATCTCTTGGAGTTACATAGAATAGGCAGCAGGGTTCACACCAGCACAGAGGGTGTCAGGAGAGAGGTGGGCTGATCTCTTGGAGTTACATAGAATAGGCAGCAGAGTTCACAGCAGCACAGAGGTTGTCAGGAGAGAAGTGAACTGATCTCTTGGAGTTACATAGAAAAGGCAGCAGAGTTCACAGCAGCACAGAGGTTGTCAGGAGAGAAGTGAACTGATCTCTTGGAGTTACATAGAATAGGCAGCAGAGTTCACAGCAGCACAGAGGGTGTCAGGAGAGAGGTGGGATGATCTCTTGGAGTTACATAGAATTGGCAGCAGGGTTCACAGCAGCACAGAGGGTGTCAGGAGAGAGGTATACTGATCTCTTGGCGTTACATAGAATAGGCAGCAGAGTTCACAGCAGCACAGAGGGTGTCAGGAGGGAGGTGGGCTGATCTCTTGGAGTTACATAGAATAGGCAGCAGAGTTCACAGCAGCACAGACGGTGTCAGGAGAGAGGTGGGCTGATCTCTTGGAGTTACATAGAATAGGCAGCAGAGTTCACAGCAGCACAGAGGGTGTCAGGAGGGAGGTGGGCTGATCTCTTGAATTTACATAGAATAGGCAGCAGGGTTCACAGCAGCACAGAGGGTGTCAGGAGAGAGGTGGGCTGATCACTTGGAGTTACATAGAAAAGGCAGCAGGGTTCACAGCAGCACAGAGGGTGTCAGGAGAGAGGTGGGCAGATCTCTTTTAGTTACATAGAATAGGCAGCAGGGTTCACAGCAGCACAGAGGGTGTCAGGAGAGAGGTGGCCTGATCTCTTGGAGTTACATAGAATAGGCAGCAGGGTTCACAGCAGCACAGAGGGTGTCAGGAGAGAGGTGGGCAGATCTCTTGGAGTTACGTAGAATAGGCTGCAGAGTTCACAGCAGCACAGAGGGTGTCAGGAGAGAGGTGGGCTGATCTCTTGGAGTTACATAGAATAGGCAGCAGAGTTCACAGCAGCACAGAGGGTGTCAGGAGAGAGGTGAGTAGATCTCTTGGAGTTACATAGAATAGGCAGCAGGGTTCACAGCAGCACAGAGGGTGTCAGGAGAGAAGTGGGCTGATCTCTTGGAGTTACATAGAAGAGGCAGCAGAGTTCACAGCAGCACAGAGGTTGTCAGGAGAGAGGTGGGCTGATCTCTTGGAGTTACATAGAATAGGCAGCAGAGTTCACAGCAGCACAGAGGGTGTCAGGAGAGAGGTGGGCTGATCTCTTGGAGTTACATAGAATAGGCAGCAGGGTTCACAGCAGCACAGAGGGTGTCAGGAGAGAAGTGGGCTGATCTCTTGGAGTTACATAGAAGAGGCAGCAGAGTTCACAGCAGCACAGAGGGTGTCAGGAGAGAGGTGGGCTGATCTCTTGGAGTTACATAGAATAGGCAGCAGGGTTCACAGCAGCACAGAGGGTGTCAGGAGGGAGGTGGGCTGATCTCTTGGATTTACACAGAATAGGCAGCAGGGTTCACAGCAGCACAGAGGGTGTCAGGAGAGGTGGGCAGATCTCTTGGAGTTACATAGAATAGGCAGCAGGGTTCACAGCAAAACAGAGGGTGTCAGGAGAGGTGGGCTGATCTCTTGAAGGTACATAGAAAAGGCAGCAGAGTTCACAGCAGCACAGAGGGTTTCAGGAGAGAGGTGGACTGATCTCTTGGAGTTACATAGAAGAGGCAGCAGAGTTCACAGCAGCACAGAGGGTGTCAGGAGAGAGGTGGGCAGATCTCTGGGAGTTACATAGAATAGGCAGCAGGGTTCACAGCAGCACAGAGGGTGTCAGGAGAGAAGTAGGCTGATCTTTTGGAGTTACATAGAATAGGCAGCAGAGTTCACAGCAGCACAGAGGTTGTCAGGAGGGAGGTGGGCTGATCTCTTGGAGTTACATAGAATAGGCAGCAGGGTTCACAGCAGCACAGAGGGTGTCAGGAGGGAGGTGGGCTGATCTCTTGGAGTTACATAGAATACGCAGCAGGGTTCACAGCAGCACAGAGGGTGTCAGGAGGGACGTGGGCTGATCTCTTGGATTTACATAGAATAGGCAGCAGAGTTCACAGCAGCACAGAGGGTGTCAGGAGGGAGGTGGGCTGATCTCTGGGAGTTACATAGAATAGGCAGCAGGGTTCACAGCAGCACAGAGGGTGTCAGGAGAGAGGTGGGCTGATCTCTTGGAGTTACATAGAATAGGCAGCAGGGTTCACAGCAGCACAGAGGGTGTCAGGAGAGAAGTAGGCTGATCTTTTGGAGTTACATAGAATAGGCAGCAGAGTTCACAGCAGCACAGAGGTTGTCAGGAGGGAGGTGGGCTGATCTCTTGGAGTTACATAGAATAGGCAGCAGGGTTCACAGCAGCACAGAGGGTGTCAGGAGGGAGGTGGGCTGATCTCTTGGAGTTACATAGAATACGCAGCAGGGTTCACAGCAGCACAGAGGGTGTCAGGAGGGACGTGGGCTGATCTCTTGGATTTACATAGAATAGGCAGCAGAGTTCACAGCAGCACAGAGGGTGTCAGGAGGGAGGTGGGATGATCTCTTGGAGTTACATAGAATAGGCAGCAGGGTTCACAGCAGCACAGAGGGTGTCAGGAGAGAGGTGGGCTGATCTCTTGGAGTTACATAGAATAGGCAGCAGGGTTCACAGCAGCACAGAGGGTGTCAGGAGGGAGGTGGGCTGATCTCTTGGAGTTACATAGAATAGGCAGCAGGGTTCACAGCAGCACAGAGGGTGTCAGGAGGGAGGTGGGCTGATCTCTTGGAGTTACATAGAATAGGCAGCAGAGTTCACAGCAGCACAGAGGGTGTCAGGAGGGAGGTGGGCTGATCTCTTGGATTTACATAGAATAGGCAGCAGGGTTCACAGCAGCACAGAGGGTGTCAGGAGGAAGGTGGACTGATCTCTTGGAGTTACATAGAATAGGCAGCAGGGTTCACAGCAGCACAGAGGGTGTCAGGAGAGAGGTGGGCTGATCTCTTGGATTTATATAGAATAGGCAGCAGAGTTCACAGCAGCACAGAGGGTGTCAGGAGAGAAGTGGGCTGATCTCTTGGAGTTACATAGAATAGGCAGCAGAGTTCACAGCAGCACAGAGGGTGTCAGGAGAGAGGTGGGCAGATCTATTGGAGTTACGTAGAATAGGCAGCAGGGTTCACAGCAGCACAGAGGGTGTCAGGAGAGAGGTGGGCTGATCTCTTGGAGTTACATAGAATAGGCAGCAGGGTTCACAGCAGCACAGAGGGTGTCAGGAGGGAGGTGGGCTGATCTCTTGGATTTACATAGAATAGGCAGCAGAGTTCACAGCAGCACAGAGGGTGTCAGGAGAGAGGTGGGCTGATCTCTTGGAGGTACATACAATAGGCAGCAGGGTTCACAGCAGCACAGAGGGTGTCAGGAGAGAGGTGGGCTGATCTCTTGGAGGTACATACAATAGGCAGCAGGGTTCACAGCAGCACAGAGGGTGTCAGAAGGGAGGTGGGCTGATCTCTTGGATTTACATAGAATAGGCAGCAGGGTTCACAGCAGCACAGAGGGTGTCAGGAGAGAAGTGGACTGATCTCTTGGCGTTACATAGAATAGGCAGCAGAGTTCACAGCAGCACAGAGGGTGTCAGGAGGGAGGTGGGCTGATCTCTTGGAGTTACATAGAATAGGCAGCAGAGTTCACAGCAGCACAGAGGGTGTCAGGAGAGAGGAGGGCTGATCTCTTGGAGTTACATAGAATAGGCAGCAGGGTACACGGCAGCACAGAGGGTGTCAGGAGAGAAGTGAACTGATCTCTTGGAGTTACATAGAAAAGGCAGCAGAGTTCACAGCAGCACAGAGGGTGTCAGGAGAGAGGTGGGATGATCTCTTGGAGTTACATAGAATAGGCAGCAGGGTTCACAGCAGCACAGAGGGTGTCAGGAGAGAGGTGGGCTGATCTCTTGGATTTATATAGAATAGGCAGCAGAGTTCACAGCAGCACAGAGGGTGTCAGGAGAGAAGTGGGCTGATCTCTTGGAGTTACATAGAATAGGCAGCAGAGTTCACAGCAGCACAGAGGGTGTCAGGAGAGAAGTGGGCTGATCTCTTGGAGTTACGTAGAATAGGCAGCAGGGTTCACAGCAGCACAGAGGGTGTCAGGAGAGAGGTGGGCTGATCTCTTGGAGTTACATAGAATAGGCAGCAGGGTTCACAGCAGCACAGAGGGTGTCAGGAGAGAGGTGGGCTGATCTCTTGGAGGTACATACAATAGGCAGCAGGGTTCACAGCAGCACAGAGGGTGTCAGGAGAGAGGTGGGCTGATCTCTTGGAGGTACATACAATAGGCAGCAGGGTTCACAGCAGCACAGAGGGTGTCAGAAGGGAGGTGGGCTGATCTCTTGGATTTACATAGAATAGGCAGCAGGGTTCACAGCAGCACAGAGGGTGTCAGGAGAGAAGTGAACTGATCTCTTGGAGTTACATAGAAAAGGCAGCAGGGTTCACAGCAGCACAGAGGGTGTCAGGTGAGAGGTGGGATGATCTCTTGGAGTTACATAGAATAGGCAGCAGGGTTCACAGCAAAACAGAGGGTGTCAGGAGAGGTGGGCTGATCTCTTGAAGGTACATAGAAAAGGCAGCAGAGTTCACAGCAGCACAGAGGGTTTCAGGAGAGAGGTGGACTGATCTCTTGGAGTTACATAGAAGAGGCAGCAGAGCTCACAGCATCACAGAGGGTGTCAGGAGAGAGGTGGGCAGATCTCTGGGAGTTACATAGAATAGGCAGCAGGGTTCACAGCAGCACACAGGGTGTCAGGAGAGAAGTAGGCTGATCTTTTGGAGTTACATAGAATAGGCAGCAGAGTTCACAGCAGCACAGAGGGTGTCAGGAGGGAGGTGGGCTGATCTCTTGGAGTTACATAGAATAGGCAGCAGGGTTCACAGCAGCACAGAGGGTGTCAGGAGGGAGGTGCGCTGATCTCTTGGAGTTACATAGAATACGCAGCAGGGTTCACAGCAGCACAGAGGGTGTCAGGAGGGACGTGGGCTGATCTCTTGGATTTACATAGAATAGGCAGCAGAGTTCACAGCAGCACAGAGGGTGTCAGGAGGGAGGTGGGATGATCTCTTGGAGTTACATAGAATAGGCAGCAGGGTTCACAGCAGCACAGAGGGTGTCAGGAGAGAGGTGGGCTGATCTCTTGGAGTTACATAGAATAGGCAGCAGGGTTCACAGCAGCACAGAGGGTGTCAGGAGGGAGGTGGGCTGATCTCTTGGAGTTACATAGAATAGGCAGCAGGGTTCACAGCAGCACAGAGGGTGTCAGGAGGGAGGTGGGCTGATCTCTTGGAGTTACATAGAATAGGCAGCAGAGTTCACAGCAGCACATAGGGTGTCAGGAGGGAGGTGGGCTGATCTCTTGGATTTACATAGAATAGGCAGCAGGGTTCACAGCAGCACAGAGGGTGTCAGGAGGAAGGTGGACTGATCTCTTGGAGTTACATAGAATAGGCAGCAGGGTTCACAGCAGCACAGAGGGTGTCAGGAGAGAGGTGGGCTGATCTCTTGGATTTATATAGAATAGGCAGCAGAGTTCACAGCAGCACAGAGGGTGTCAGGAGAGAAGTGGGCTGATCTCTTGGAGTTACATAGAATAGGCAGCAGAGTTCACAGCAGCACAGAGGGTGTCAGGAGAGAAGTGGGCTGATCTCTTGGAGTTACGTAGAATAGGCAGCAGGGTTCACAGCAGCACAGAGGGTGTCAGGAGAGAGGTGGGCTGATCTCTTGGAGTTACATAGAATAGGCAGCAGGGTTCACAGCAGCACAGAGGGTGTCAGGAGGGCGGTGGGCTGATCTCTTGGAGTTACATAGAATAGGCAGCAGAGTTCACAGCAGCACAGAGGGTGTCAGGAGAGAGGTGGGCTGATCTCTTGGAGGTACATACAATAGGCAGCAGGGTTCACAGCAACACAGAGGGTGTCAGGAGAGAGGTGGGCTGATCTCTTGGAGGTACATACAATAGGCAGCAGGGTTCACAGCAGCACAGAGGGTGTCAGAAGGGAGGTGGGCTGATCTCTTGGATTTACATAGAATAGGCAGCAGGGTTCACAGCAGCACAGAGGGTGTCAGGAGAGAAGTGAACTGATCTCTTGGAGTTACATAGAAAAGGCAGCAGGGTTCACAGCAGCACAGAGGGTGTCAGGAGAGAGGTGGGATGATCTCTTGGAGTTACATAGAATAGGCAGCAGGGTACACGGCAGCACAGAGGGTGTCAGGAGAGAAGTGAACTGATCTCTTGGAGTTACATAGAAAAGGCAGCAGAGTTCACAGCAGCACAGAGGGTGTCAGGAGAGAGGTGGGATGATCTCTTGGAGTTACATAGAATAGGCAGCAGGGTTCACAGCAGCACAGAGGGTGTCAGGAGAGAAGTGGGCTGATCTCTTGGAGTTACATAGAATAGGCAGCAGAGTTCACAGCAGCACAGAGGGTGTCAGGAGAGAAGTGGGCTGATCTCTTGGAGTTACGTAGAATAGGCAGCAGGGTTCACAGCAGCACAGAGGGTGTCAGGAGAGAGGTGGGCTGATCTCTTGGAGTTACATAGAATAGGCAGCAGGGTTCACAGCAGCACAGAGGGTGTCAGGAGAGAGGTGGACTGATCTCTTGGAGTTACATAGAATAGGCAGCAGAGTTCACAGCAGCACAGAGGGTGTCAGGAGGGAGGTGGGCTGATCTCTTGGAGTTACATAGAATAGGCAGCAGGGTTCACAGCAGCACAGAGGGTGTCAGGAGAGAAGTGGGCTGATCTCTTGGAGTTACGTAGAATTGGCAGCAGGGTTCACAGCAGCACAGAGGGTGTCAGGAGAGAGGTGGGCTGATCTCTTGGAGTTACATAGAATAGGCAGCAGGGTTCACAGCAGCACCGAGGGTGTCAGGACAGAAGTTGGCTGATCTCTTGGAGTTACATAGAATAGGCAGCAGGGTTCACACCAGCACAGAGGGTGTCAGGAGAGAGGTGGGCTGATCTCTTGGAGTTACATAGAATAGGCAGCAGAGTTCACAGCAGCACAGAGGTTGTCAGGAGAGAAGTGAACTGATCTCTTGGAGTTACATAGAAAAGGCAGCAGAGTTCACAGCAGCACAGAGGTTGTCAGGAGAGAAGTGAACTGATCTCTTGGAGTTACATAGAAAAGGCAGCAGAGTTCACAGCAGCACAGAGGGTGTCAGGAGAGAGGTGGGATGATCTCTTGGAGTTACATAGAATTGGCAGCAGGGTTCACAGCAGCACAGAGGGTGTCAGGAGAGAGGTATACTGATCTCTTTGCGTTACATAGAATAGGCAGCAGAGTTCACAGCAGCACAGAGGGTGTCAGGAGGGAGGTGGGCTGATCTCTTGGAGTTACATAGAATAGGCAGCAGAGTTCACAGCAGCACAGACGGTGTCAGGAGAGAGGTGGGCTGATCTCTTGGAGTTACATAGAATAGGCAGCAGAGTTCACAGCAGCACAGAGGGTGTCAGGAGGGAGGTGGGCTGATCTCTTGAATTTACATAGAATAGGCAGCAGGGTTCACAGCAGCACAGAGGGTGTCAGGAGAGAGGTGGGCTGATCACTTGGAGTTACATAGAAAAGGCAGCAGGGTTCACAGCAGCACAGAGGGTGTCAGGAGAGAGGTGGGCAGATCTCTTTTAGTTACATAGAATAGGCAGCAGGGTTCACAGCAGCACAGAGGGTGTCAGGAGAGAGGTGGCCTGATCTCTTGGAGTTACATAGAATAGGCAGCAGGGTTCACAGCAGCACAGAGGGTGTCAGGAGAGAGGTGGGCTGATCTCTTGGAGTTACATAGAATAGGCTGCAGAGTTCACAGCAGCACAGAGGGTGTCAGGAGAGAGGTGGGCTGATCTCTTGGAGTTACATAGAATAGGCAGCAGAGTTCACAGCAGCACAGAGGGTGTCAGGAGAGAGGTGAGTAGATCTCTTGAAGTTACATAGAATAGGCAGCAGGGTTCACAGCAGCACAGAGGGTGTCAGGAGAGAAGTGGGCTGATCTCTTGGAGTTACATAGAAGAGGCAGCAGAGTTCACAGCAGCACAGAGGGTGTCAGGAGAGAGGTGGGCTGATCTCTTGGAGTTACATAGAATAGGCAGCAGAGTTCACAGCAGCACAGAGGGTGTCAGGAGAGAGGTGGACTGATCTCTTGGAGTTACATAGAATAGGCAGCAGGGTTCACAGCAGCACAGAGGATGTCAGGAGAGAAGTGGGCTGATCTCTTGGAGTTACATAGAAGAGGCAGCAGAGTTCACAGCAGCACAGAGGGTGTCAGGAGAGAGGTGGGCTGATCTCTTGGAGTTACATAGAATAGGCAGCAGGGTTCACAGCAGCACAGAGGGTGTCAGGAGGGAGGTGGGCTGATCTCTTGGATTTACACAGAATAGGCAGCAGGGTTCACAGCAGCACAGAGGGTGTCAGGAGAGGTGGGCAGATCTCTTGGAGTTACATAGAATAGGCAGCAGGGTTCACAGCAAAACAGAGGGTGTCAGGAGAGGTGGGCTGATCTCTTGAAGGTACATAGAAAAGGCAGCAGAGTTCACAGCAGCGCAGAGGGTTTCAGGAGAGAGGTGGACTGATCTCTTGGAGTTACATAGAAGAGGCAGCAGAGTTCACAGCAGCACAGAGGGTGTCAGGAGAGAGGTGGGCAGATCTCTGGGAGTTACATAGAATAGGCAGCAGGGTTCACAGCAGCACAGAGGGTGTCAGGAGAGAAGTAGGCTGATCTTTTGGAGTTACATAGAATAGGCAGCAGAGTTCACAGCAGCACAGAGGTTGTCAGGAGGGAGGTGGGCTGATCTCTTGGAGTTACATAGAATAGGCAGCAGGGTTCACAGCAGCACAGAGGGTGTCAGGAGAGAGGTGGGCTGATCTCTTGGAGTTACATAGAATAGGCAGCAGGGTTCACAGCAGCACAGAGGGTGTCAGGAGGGACGTGGGCTGATCTCTTGGATTTACATAGAATAGGCAGCAGAGTTCATAGCAGCACAGAGGGTGTCAGGAGGGAGGTGGGATGATCTCTTGGAGTTACATAGAATAGGCAGCAGGGTTCACAGCAGCACAGAGGGTGTCAGGAGAGAGGTGGGCTGATCTCTTGGAGTTACATAGAATAGGCAGCAGGGTTCACAGCAGCACAGAGGGTGTCAGGAGGGAGGTGGGCTGATCTCTTGGAGTTACATAGAATAGGCAGCAGGGTTCACAGCAGCACAGAGGGTGTCAGGAGGGAGGTGGGCTGATCTCTTGGAGTTACATAGAAGAGGCAGCAGAGTTCACAGCAGCACATAGGGTGTCAGGAGGGAGGTGGGCTGATCTCTTGGATTTACATAGAATAGGCAGCAGGGTTCACAGCAGCACAGAGGGTGTCAGGAGGAAGGTGGACTGATCTCTTGGAGTTACATAGAATAGGCAGCAGGGTTCACAGCAGCACAGAGGGTGTCAGGAGAGAGGTGGGCTGATCTCTTGGATTTATATAGAATAGGCAGCAGAGTTCACAGCAGCACAGAGGGTGTCAGGAGAGAAGTGGGCTGATCTCTTGGAGTTACATAGAATAGGCAGCAGAGTTCACAGCAGCACAGAGGGTGTCAGGAGAGAGGTGGGCAGATCTCTTGGAGTTACGTAGAATAGGCAGCAGGGTTCACAGCAGCACAGAGGGTGTCAGGAGAGAGGTGGGCAGATCTCTTGGAGTTACGTAGAATAGGCAGCAGGGTTCACAGCAGCACAGAGGGTGTCAGGAGAGAGGTGGGCTGATCTCTTGGAGTTACATAGAATAGGCAGCAGGGTTCACAGCAGCACAGAGGGTGTCAGGAGGGAGGTGGGCTGATCTCTTGGAGTTACATAGAATAGGCAGCAGAGTTCACAGCAGCACAGAGGGTGTCAGGAGAGAGGTGGGCTGATCTCTTGGAGGTACATACAATAGGCAGCAGGGTTCACAGCAGCACAGAGGGTGTCAGGAGAGAGGTGGGCTGATCTCTTGGAGGTACATACAATAGGCAGCAGGGTTCACAGCAGCACAGAGGGTGTCAGAAGGGAGGTGGGCTGATCTCTTGGATTTACATAGAATAGGCAGCAGGGTTCACAGCAGCACAGAGGGTGTCAGGAGAGAAGTGGACTGATCTCTTGGCGTTACATAGAATAGGCAGCAGAGTTCACAGCAGCACAGAGGGTGTCAGGAGGGAGGTGGGCTGATCTCTTGGAGTTACATAGAATAGGCAGCAGAGTTCACAGCAGCACAGAGGGTGTCAGGAGAGAGGAGGGCTGATCTCTTGGAGTTACATAGAATAGGCAGCAGAGTTCACAGCAGCACAGAGGGTGTCAGGAGAGAGGTGGGCAGATCTCTTGGAGTTACATAGAATAGGCAGCAGGGTTCACAGCAGCACAGAGGGTGTCAGGAGAGAGGTGGGCTGATCTCTTGGAGTTACATAGAATAGGCAGCAGAGTTCACAGCAGCACAGAGGGTGTCAGGAGGGAGGTGGGCTGATCTCTTGGATTTACATAGAATAGGCAGCAGGGTTCACAGCAGCACAGAGGGTGTCAGGAGAGAGGTGGGCTGATCACTTGGAGTTACATAGAAAAGGCAGCAGGGTTCACAGCAGCACAGAGGGTGTCAGGAGAGAGGTGGGCTCATCACTTGGAGTTACATAGAAAAGGCAGCAGGGTTCACAGCAGCACAGAGGGTGTCAGGAGAGAGGTGGGCAGATCTCTTGGAGTTACGTAGAATAGGCAGCAGAGTTCACAGCAGCACAGAGGGTGTCAGGAGAGAGGTGGGCTGATCTCTTGGAGTTACATAGAATAGGCAGCAGAGTTCACAGCAGCACAGAGGGTGTCAGGAGAGAGGTGGACTGATCTCTTGGAGTTACATAGAATAGGCAGCAGGGTTCACAGCAGCACAGAGGGTGTCAGGAGAGCAGTAGGCTGATCTCTTGGAGTTACATAGAATAGGCAGCAGAGTTCACAGCAGCACAGAGGGTGTCAGGAGAGAGGTGGACTGATCTCTTAGAGTTACATAGAATAGGCAGCAGGGTTCACAGCAGCACAGAGGGTGTCAGGAGAGAGGTGGGCAGATCTCTTGGAGTTACATAGAATAGGCAGCAGGGTTCACAGCAGCACAGAGGGTGTCAGGAGGGAGGTGGGCTGATCTCTTGGATTTACACAGAATAGGCAGCAGGGTTCACAGCAGCACAGAGGGTGTCAGGAGAGGTGGGCAGATCTCTTGGAGTTACATAGAATAGGCAGCAGGGTTCACAGCAGCACAGAGGGTGTCAGGAGAGGTGGGCTGATCTCTTGAAGGTACATAGAAAAGGCAGCAGAGTTCACAGCAGCACAGAGGGTTTCAGGAGAGAGGTGGGCTGATCTCTTGGAGTTACATAGAAGAGGCAGCAGAGTTCACAGCAGCACAGAGGGTGTCAGGAGAGAGGTGGGCAGATCTCTGGGAGTTACATAGAATAGGCAGCAGGGTTCACAGCAGCACAGAGGGTGTCAGGAGAGAAGTGGGCTGATCTCTTGGAGTTACCTAGAAAAGGCAGCAGAGTTCACAGCAGCACAGAGGGTGTCAGGAGAGAGGTGGGCAGATCTCTGGGAGTTACATAGAATAGTCAGCAGGGTTCACAGCAGCACAGAGGGTGTCAGGAGGGAGGTGGGCTGATCTCTTGGAGTTACATAGAATAGGCAGCAGGGTTCACAGCAGCACAGAGGGTGTCAGGAGAGAGGTGGGCTGATCTCTTGGAGTTACATAGAATAGGCAGCAGAGTTCACAGCAGCACAGAGGGTGTCAGGAGGGAGGTGGGCTGATCTCTTGGAGTTACATAGAATAGGCAGCAGGGTTCACAGCAGCACAGAGGGTGTCAGGAGGGAGGTGGGCTGATCTGTTGGATTTACATAGAATAGGCAGCAGAGTTCACAGCAGCACAGAGGGTGTCAGGAGGGAGGTGGGCTGATCTCTTGGAGTTACATAGAATAGGCAGCAGGGTTCACAGCAGCACAGAGGGTGTCAGGAGAGAGGTGGGCTGATCTCTTGGAGTTACATAGAATAGGCAGCAGGGTTCACAGCAGCACAGAGGGTGTCAGGAGGGAGGTGGGCTGATCTCTTGGAGTTACATAGAATAGGCAGCAGAGTTCACAGCAGCACAGAGGGTGTCAGGAGGGAGGTGGGCTGATCTCTTGGATTTATATAGAATAGGCAGCAGAGTTCACAGCAGCACAGAGGGTGTCAGGAGAGAAGTGGGCTGATCTCTTGGAGTTACGTAGAATAGGCAGCAGGGTTCACAGCAGCACAGAGGGTGTCAGGAGAGAGGTGTGCTGATCTCTTGGAGTTACATAGAATAGGCAGCAGGGTTCACAGCAGCACAGAGGGTGTCAGGAGGAAGGTGGGCTGATCTCTTGGAGTTACATAGAATAGGCAGCAGGGTTCACAGCAGCACAGAGGGTGTCAGGAGAGAGGTGGGCTGATCTCTTGGATTTATATAGAATAGGCAGCAGAGTTCACAGCAGCACAGAGGGTGTCAGGAGAGAAGTGGGCTGATCTCTTGGAGTTACGTAGAATAGGCAGCAGGGTTCACAGCAGCACAGAGGGTGTCAGGAGAGAGGTGTGCTGATCTCTTGGAGTTACATAGAATAGGCAGCAGGGTTCACAGCAGCACAGAGGGTGTCAGGAGGGAGGTGGGCTGATCTCTAGGAGTTACATAGAATAGGCAGCAGAGTTCACAGCAGCACAGAGGGTGTCAGGAGAGAAGTGGGCTGATCTCTTGGAGTTACGTAGAATAGGCAGCAGAGTTCACAGCAGCACAGAGGGTGTCAGGAGAGAGGTGGGCTGATCTCTTGGAGGTACATACAATAGGCAGCAGGGTTCACAGCAGCACAGAGGGTGTCAGGAGAGAGGTGGGCTGATGTCTTGGAGGTACATACAATAGGCAGCAGGGTTCACAGCAGCACAGAGGGTGTCAGGAGGGAGGTGGGCTGATCTCTTGGAGTTACATAGAATAGGCAGCAGGGTTCACAGCAGCACAGAGGTTGTCAGGAGGGAGGTGGGCTGATCTCTGGGAGTTACATAGAAGAGGCAGCAGAGTTCACAGCAGCACAGAGGGTGTCAGGAGGGAGGTGGGCTGATCTCTTGGAGTTACATAGAATAGGCAGCAGGGCTCACACCAGCACAGAGGGTGACAGGAGAGAGTTGGGCAGATCTCTTGGATTTACATAGAATAGTCAGCAGGGTTCACAGCAGCACAGAGGGTGTCAGGAGAGAGGTGGGCTGATCTCTTGGAGTTACATAGAATAGGCAGCAGGGTTCACAGCAGCACAGAGGGTGTCAGGAGAGAGGTGGGCTGATCTCTTGGAGTTACATAGAATAGGCAGCAGGGTTCACAGCAGCACAGAGGGTGTCAGGAGATAGGTGGGCTGATCTCTTGGAGTTACATAGAATAGGCAGCAGGGTTCACAGCAGCACAGAGGGTGTCAGGAGAGAGGTGGGCTGATCTCTTGGAGTTACATAGAATAGGCAGCAGAGTTCACAGCAGCACAGAGGGTGTCAGGAGAGGGGTGGGCTGATCTCTTGGAGTTACATAGAATAGGCAGCAGAGTTCACAGCAGCACAGAGGGTGTCAGGAGAGGGGTGGGCTGATGTCCTGGAGTTACATAGAAAAGCAGCAGAGTTCACAGCAGCACAGAGGGTGTCAGGAGGGAGGTGGGCTGATCTCCAGGAGTTACATAGAAGAGGCAGCAGAGTTCACAGCAGCACAGAGGGTGTCAGGAGGGAGGTGGGCTGATGTCCTGGAGTTACATAGAAAAGCAGCAGAGTTCACAGCAGCACAGAGGGTGTCAGGAGGGAGGTGCGCTGATCTCCAGGAGTTACATAGAAGAGGCAGCAGAGTTCACAGCAGCACAGAGGGTGTCAGGAGAGAAGTAGGCTGATCTCTTGCAGTTACATAGAATAGGCAGCAGAGTTCACAGCAGCACAGAGGGTGTCAGGAGAGAGGTGGGCTGATCTCTTGGAGTTACATAGAATAGGCAGCAGAGTTCACACCAGCACAGAGGGTGTCAGGAGAGAGGTGGGCTGATCTCTTGGAGTTACATAGAATAGGCAGCAGGGTTCACAGCAGCACAGAGGGTGTCAGGAGAGAGGTGGGCTGATCTCTTGGAGTTACATAGAATAGGCAGCAGAGTTCACAGCAGCACAGAGGGTGTCAGGAGAGGGGTGGGCTGATCTCTTGGAGTTACATAGAATAGGCAGCAGAGTTCACAGCAGCACAGAGGGTGTCAGGAGAGGGGTGGGCTGATCTCTTGGAGTTACATAGAATAGGCAGCAGAGTTCACAGCAGCACAGAGGTTGTCAGGAGGGAGGTGGGCTGATCTCTTGGAGTTACATAGAAGAGGCAGCAGGGTTCACAGCAGCACAGAGGGTGTCAGGAGGGAGGTGGGCTGATCTCTTGGAGTTACATAGAATAGGCAGCAGGGTTCACAGCAGCACAGAGGGTGTCAGGAGGGAGGTGGGCTGATCTCTTGGAGTTACATAGAAGAGGCAGCAGAGTTCACAGCAGCACAGAGGGTGTCAGGAGAGAAGTGGGCTGATCTCTTGGAGTTACATAGAAGAGGCAGCAGGGTTCACAGCAGCACAGAGGGTGTCAGGAGGGAGGTGGGCTGATCTCTTGGAGTTACATAGAATAGGCAGCAGGGTTCACAGCAGCACAGAGGTTGTCAGGAGGGAAGTGGGCTGATCTCTTGGAGTTACATAGAATAGGCAGCAGGGTTCACAGCAGCACAGAGGGTGTCAGGAGGGAGGTGGGCTGATCTCTTGGAGTTACATAGAATAGGCAGCAGGGTTCACAGCAGCACAGAGGGTGTCAGGAGGGAGGTGGGCTAATCTCTTGTATTTACATAGAATAGGCAGCAGAGTTCACAGCAGCACAGAGGGTGTCAGGAGGGAGGTGGGCTGATCTCTTGGAGTTACATAGAATAGGCAGCATGGTTCACAGCAGCACAGAGGGTGTCAGGAGAGAGGTGGGCTGATCTCTTGGAGTTACATAGAATAGGCAGCAGGGTTCACAGCAGCACAGAGGGTGTCAGGAGAGAAGTGGGCTGATCTCTTGGAGTTACGTAGAATAGGCAGCAGGGTTCACAGCAGCACAGAGGGTGTCAGGAGTGAGGTGGGCTGATCTCTTGGATTTACATAGAATAGGCAGCAGGGTTCACAGCAGCACAGAGGGTGTCAGGAGAGAGGTGGGCAGATCTCTTGGAGTTACATAGAATAGGCAGCAGAGTTCACAGCAGCACAGAGGTTGTCAGGAGAGAGGTGGGCTGATCTCTTGGAGTTACATAGAATAGGCAGCAGGGTTCACAGCAGCACAGAGGGTGTCAGGAGGGAGGTGGGCTGATCTCTTGGATTTACATAGAATAGGCAGCAGGGTTCACAGCAGCACAGAGGGTGTCAGGAGGGAGGTGGGCTGATCTCTTGGAGTTACATAGAATGGGCAGCAGGGTTCACAGCAGCACAGAGGGTGTCAGGAGAGAGGTGGGCTGATCTCTTGGATTTACATAGAATAGGCAGCAGGGTTCACAGCAGCACAGAGGGTGTCAGCAGAGAGGTGGGCTGATCTCTTGGAGTTACATAGAATAGGCAGCAGGGTTCACAGCAGCACAGAGAGTGTCAGGAGAGAGGTGGGCTGATCTCTTGGAGTTACATAGAATCAGCAGCAGAGTTCACAGCAGCACAGAGGTTGTCAGGAGGGAGGTGGGCTAATCTCTTGGAGTTACATAGAATAGGCAGCAGGGTTCACAGCAGCACAGAGGGTGTCAGGAGGGAGGTGGGCTGATCTCTTGGAGTTACATAGAATAGGCAGCAGGGTTCACAGCAGCACAGAGGGTGTCAGGAGAGAGGTGGGCTGATCTCTTGGATTTACATAGAATAGGCAGCAGGGTTCACAGCAGCACAGAGGGTGTCAGGAGAGAAGTGGGCTGATCTCTTGGAGTTACGTAGAATAAGCAGCAGGGCTCACAGCAGCACAGAGGGTGTCAGGAGGGAGGTGGGCTGATCTCTTGGAGTTACATAGACTAAGCAGCAGTGTTCACAGCAGCACAGAGGGTGTCAGGAGGGAGGTGGGCTGATCTCTTGGAGTTACATAGAATAAGCAGCAGGGTTCACAGCAGCACAGAGGGTGTCAGGAGAGAGGTGGGCTGATCTCTTGGAGTTACATAGAATAAGCAGCAGGGTTCACAGCAGCACAGAGGGTGTCAGGAGGGAGGTGGGCTTAACCCCTGGATTTACATAGAATAGGCAGCAGGGTTCACAGCAGCACAGAGGGTGTCAGGAGAGAAGTGGGCTGATCTCTTGGAGTTACATAGAATATGCAGCAGGGTTCACAGCAGCACAGAGGGTGTCAGGAGAAAGGTGAGCAGATCTCTTGGAGTTACATAGAATAGGCAGCAGAGTTCACAGCAGCACAGAGGGTGTCAGGAGAGAGGTGGGCTGATCTCTTGGATTTACATAGAAAAGGCAGCAGGGTTCACAGCAGCACAGAGGGTGTCAGGAGAGAGGTGGGCTGATCTCTTGGAGTTACATAGAAAAGGCAGCAGAGTTCACAGCAGCACAGAGGGTGTCAGGAGAGAGGTGAGCAGATCTCTTGGAGTTACATAGAATAGGCAGCAGAGTTCACAGCAGCACAGAGAGTGTCAGGAGAGCGGTGGGCTGATCTCTTGGAGTTACATAGAATCAGCAGCAGAGTTCACAGCAGCACAGAGGTTGTCAGGAGGGAGGTGGGCTGATCTCTTGGAGTTACATAGAATCAGCAGCAGAGTTCACAGCAGCACAGAGGTTGTCAGGAGGGAGGTGGGCTGATCTCTTGGAGTTACATAGAATAGGCAGCAGAGTTCACAGCAGCACAGAGAGTGTCAGGAGAGAGGTGGGCTGATCTCTTGGAGTTACATAGAATCAGCAGCAGAGTTCACAGCAGCACAGAGGTTGTCAGGAGGGAGGTGGGCTGATCTCTTGGAGTTACATAGAATAGGCAGCAGGGTTCACAGCAGCACAGAGGGTGTCAGGAGAGAGGTGGGCTGATCTCTTGGATTTACATAGAATAGGCAGCAGGCTTCACAGCAGCACAGAGGGTGTCAGGAGGGAGGTGGGCTAATCTCTTGGATTTACATAGAATAGGCAGCAGAGTTCACAGCAGCACAGAGGGTGTCAGGAGGGAGGTGGGCTGATCTCTTGGAGTTACATAGAATAGGCAACAGGGTTCACAGCAGCACAGAGGGTGTCAGGAGGGAGGTGGGCTAATCTCTTGGATTTACATAGAATAGGCAACAGGGTTCACAGCAGCACAGAGGGTGTCAGGAGGGAGGTGGCCTGATCTCTTGGAGTTACATAGAATAGGCAGCAGGGTTCACAGCAGCACAGAGGGTGTCAGGAGGGAGGTGGGCTAATCTCTTGGATTTACATAGAATAGGCAGCAGAGTTCACAGCAGCACAGAGGGTGTCAGGAGGGAGGTGGGCTGATCTCTTGGAGTTACATAGAATAGGCAACAGCGTTCACAGCAGCACAGAGGGTGTCAGGAGGGAGGTGGCCTGATCTCTTGGAGTTACATAGAATAGGCAGCAGGGTTCACAGCAGCACAGAGGGTGTCAGGAGGGAGGTGGGCTAATCTCTTGGATTTACATAGAATAGGCAGCAGAGTTCACAGCAGCACAGAGGGTGTCAGGAGGGAGGTGGGCTGATCTCTTGGAGTTACATAGAATAGGCAGCAGGGTTCACAGCAGCACAGAGGGTGTCAGGAGGGAGGTGGCCTGATCTCTTGGAGTTACATAGAATAGGCAGCAGGGTTCACAGCAGCACAGAGGGTGTCAGGAGGGAGGTGGGCTAATCTCTTGGAGTTACATAGAATAGGCAGCAGAGTTCACAGCAGCACAGAGGGTGTCAGGAGGGAGGTGGGCTGATCTCTTGGAGTTACATAGAATAGGCAACAGGGTTCACAGCAGCACAGAGGGTGTCAGGAGGGAGGTGGGCTGATCTCTTGGAGTTACATAGAATAGGCAACAGGGTTCACAGCAGCACAGAGGGTGTCAGGAGGGAGGTGGGCTGATCTCTTGGAGTTACATAGAATAGGCAGCAGGGTTCACAGCAGCACAGAGGGTGTCAGGAGGGAGGTGGGCTGATCTCTTGGAGTTACATAGAATAGGCAGCAGGGTTCACAGCAGCACAGAGGGTGTCAGGAGAGAGGTGGGCTGATCTCTTGGATTTACATAGAATAGGCAGCAGGGTTCACAGCAGCACAGAGGGTGTCAGGAGAGAAGTGGGCTGATCTCTTGGAGTTACGTAGAATAGGCAGCAGGGTTCACAGCAGAACAGAGGGTGTCAGGAAGGAGGTGGGCTGATCTCTTGGATTTACATAGAATAGGCAGCAGGGTTCACAGCAGCACAGAGGGTGTCAGGAGAGAGGTGGACTGATCTCTTGGCGTTACATAGAATAGGCAGCAGAGTTCACAGCAGCACAGAGGTTGTCAGGAGAGAGGTGGGCTGATCTCTTGGAGTTACATAGAATAGGCAGCAGGGTTCACAACAGCACAGAGGGTGTCAGGAGAGAGGTGGACTGATCTCTTGGCGTTACATAGAATAGGCAGCAGAGTTCACAGCAGCACAGAGGGTGTCAGGAGAGAGGTGGGCTGATCTCTTGGAGTTACATAGAATAGGCAGCAGGGTTCACAGCAGCACAGAGGGTGTCAGGAGAGAGGTGGGCTGATCCCTTGGAGTTACATAGAATAGGCAGCAGGGTTCACAGCAGCACAGAGGGTGTCAAGAGAGAGGTGGGCTCATCACTTGGAGTTACATAGAAAAGGCAGCAGGGTTCACAGCAGCACAGAGGGTGTCAGGAGAGAGGTGGGCAGATCTCTTGGAGTTACGTAGAATAGGCAGCAGAGTTCACAGCAGCACAGAGGGTGTCAGGAGGGAGGTGGGCTGATCTCTTGCAGTTACATAGAATAGGCAGCAGAGTTCACAGCAGCACAGAGGGCGTCAGGAGAGAGGTGAGTAGATCTCTTGGAGTTACATAGAATAGGCAGCAGGGTTCACAGCAGCACAGAGGGTGTCAGGAGAGAAGTGCGCTGATCTCTTGGAGTTACATAGAAGAGGCAGCAGAGTTCACAGCAGCACAGAGGGTGTCAGGAGAGAGGTGGGCTGATCTCTTGGAGTTACATAGAATAGGCAGCAGAGTTCACAGCAGCACAGAGGGTGTCAGGAGAGAGGTGGACTGATCTCTTGGAGTTACATAGAATAGGCAGCAGGGTTCACAGCAGCACAGAGGGTGTCAGGAGAGAGGTGGACTGATCTCTTGGAGTTACATAGAATAGGCAGCAGAGTTCACAGCAGCACAGAGGGTGTCAGGAGAGAGGTGGGCTGATCTCTTGGATTTACACAGAATAGGCAGCAGGGTTCACAGCAGCACAGAGGGTGTCAGGAGAGGTGGGCAGATCTCTTGGAGTTACATAGAATAGGCAGCAGGGTTCACAGCAGCACAGAGGGTGTCAGGAGAGGTGGGCTGATCTCTTGAAGGTACATAGAAAAGGCAGCAGAGTTCACAGCAGCACAGAGGGTTTCAGGAGAGAGGTGGGCTGATCTCTTGGAGTTACATAGAAGAGGCAGCAGAGTTCATAGCAGCACAGAGGGTGTCAGGAGAGAGGTGGGCAGATCTCTGGGAGTTACATAGAATAGGCAGCAGAGTTCACAGCAGCACAGAGGTTGTCAGGAGGGAGGTGGGTCTGATCTCTTGGAGTTACATAGAATAGGCAGCAGGGTTCACAGCAGCACAGAGGGTGTCAGGAGGGAGGTGGGCTGATCTCTTGGATTTACATAGAATAGGCAGCAGAGTTCACAGCAGCACAGAGGGTGTCAGGAGGGAGGTGGGCTGATCTCTTGGAGTTACATAGAATAGGCAGCAGGGTTCACAGCAGCACAGAGGGTGTCAGGAGAGAGGTGGGCTGATCTCTTGGAGTTACATAGAATAGGCAGCAGAGTTCACAGCAGCACAGAGGGTGTGAGGAGGGATGTGGGCTGATCTCTTGGAGTTACATAGAAGAGGCAGCAGAGTTCACAGCAGCACAGAGGGTGTCAGGAGAGAGGTGGACTGATCTCTTGGAGTTACATAGAATAGGCAGCAGGGTTCACAGCAGCACAGAGGGTGTCAGGAGAGAGGTGGGCAGATCTCTTGGAGTTACATAGAATAGGCAGCAGGGTTCACAGCAGCACAGAGGGTGTCAGGAGAGGTGGGCTGATCTCTTGAAGGTACATAGAAAAGGCAGCAGAGTTCACAGCAGCACAGAGGGTTTCAGGAGAGAGGTGGGCTGATCTCTTGGAGTTACATAGAAGAGGCAGCAGAGTTCACAGCAGCACAGAGGGTGTCAGGAGAGAGGTGGGCAGATCTCTGGGAGTTACATAGAATAGGCAGCAGAGTTCACAGCAGCACAGAGGTTGTCAGGAGGGAGGTGGGTCTGATCTCTTGGAGTTACATAGAATAGGCAGCAGTGTTCACAGCAGCACAGAGGGTGTCAGGAGGGAGGTGGGCTGATCTCTTGGATTTACATAGAATAGGCAGCAGAGTTCACAGCAGCACAGAGGGTGTCAGGAGGGAGGTGGACTGATCTCTTGGAGTTACATAGAATAGGCAGCAGGGTTCACAGCAGCACAGAGGGTGTCAGGAGAGAGGTGGGCTGATCTCTTGGAGTTACATAGAATAGGCAGCAGGGTTCACAGCAGCACAGAGGGTGTCAGGAGAGAGGTGGGCTGATCTCTTGGAGTTACATAGAATAGGCAGCAGAGTTCACAGCAGCACAGAGGGTGTCAGGAGGGAGGTGGACTGATCTCTTGGAGTTACATAGAATAGGCAGCAGGGTTCACAGCAGCACAGAGGGTGTCAGGAGAGAGGTGGGCAGATCTCTTGGAGTTACATAGAATAGGCAGCAGGGTTCACAGCAGCACAGAGGGTGTCAGGAGAGAGGTGGGCAGATCTCTTGGAGTTACATAGAATAGGCAGCAGGGTTCACAGCAGCACAGAGGGTGTCAGGAGAGAGGTGGGCAGATCTCTTGGAGTTACATAGAATAGGCAGCAGGGTTCACAGCAGCACAGAGGGTGTCAGGAGAGAGGTGGACTGATCTCTTGGAGTTACATAGAATAGGCAGCAGGGTTCACAGCAGCACAGAGGGTGTCAGGAGAGAGGTGGGCTGATCTCTTGGAGTTACATAGAATAGGCAGCAGAGTTCACAGCAGCACAGAGGGTGTCAGGAGGGAGGTGGGCTGATCTCTTGGAGTTACATAGAATAGGCAGCAGAGTTCACAGCAGCACAGAGGGTGTCAGGAGGGAGGTGGGCTGATCTCTTGGAGTTACATAGAATAGGCAGCAGGGTTCACAGCAGCACAGAGGGTGTCAGGAGAGAGGTGGGCTTATCTCTTGGAGTTACATAGAATAGGCAGCAGGGTTCACAGCAGCACAGAGGGTGTCAGGAGGGAGGTGGGCTGATCTCTTGGAGTTACATAGAATAGGCAGCAGGGTTCACAGCAGCACAGAGGGTGTCAGGAGAGAAGTGGGCTGATCTCTTGGAGTTACATAGAAGAGGCAGCAGAGTTCACAGCAGCACAGAGGGTGTCAGGAGAGAGGTGGGCTGATCTCTTGGAGTTACATAGAATAGGCATCAGAGTTCACAGCAGCACAGAGGGTGTCAGGAGAGAGGTGGACTGATCTCTTGGAGTTACATAGAATAGGCAGCAGGGTTCACAGCAGCACAGAGGGTGTCAGGAGGGAGGTGGGCTGATCTCTTGGATTTACACAGAATAGGCAGCAGGGTTCACAGCAGCACAGAGGGTGTCAGGAGAGGTGGGCAGATCTCTTGGAGTTACATAGAATAGGCAGCAGGGTTCACAGCAGCACAGAGGGTGTCAGGAGAGAGGTGGGCAGATCTCTTGGAGTTACATAGAATAGGCAGCAGGGTTCACAGCAGCACAGAGGGTGTCAGGAGGGAGGTGGGCTGATCTCTTGGATTTACACAGAATAGGCAGCAGGGTTCACAGCAGCACAGAGGGTGTCAGGAGAGGTGGGCAGATCTCTTGGAGTTACATAGAATAGGCAGCAGGGTTCACAGCAACACAGAGGGTGTCAGGAGAGGTGGGCTGATCTCTTGAAGGTACATAGAAAAGGCAGCAGTGTTCACAGCAGCACAGAGGGTTTCAGGAGAGAGGTGGGCTGATCTCTTGGAGTTACATAGAAGAGGCAGCAGAGTTCACAGCAGCACAGAGGGTGTCAGGAGAGAGGTGGGCAGATCTCTGGGAGTTACATAGAATAGGCAGCAGGGTTCACAGCAGCACAGAGGGTGTCAGGAGAGAAGTAGGCTGATCTCTTGGAGTTACATAGAATAGGCAGCAGAGTTCACAGCAGCACAGAGGTTGTCAGGAGGGAGGTGGGCTGATCTCTTGGAGTTACATAGAATAGGCAGCAGGGTTCACAGCAGCACAGAGGCTGTCAGGAGGGAGGTGGGCTGATCTCTTGGAGTTACATAGAATAGGCAGCAGGGTTCACAGCAGCACAGAGGGTGTCAGGAGGGAGGTGGGCTGATCTCTTGGATTTACATAGAATAGGCAGCAGAGTTCACAGCAGCACAGAGGGTGTCAGGAGGGAGGTGGGCTGATCTCTTGGAGTTACATAGAATAGGCAGCAGGGTTCACAGCAGCACAGAGGGTGTCAGGAGAGAGGTGGGCTGATCTCTTGGAGTTACATAGAATAGGCAGCAGGGTTCACAGCAGCACAGAGGGTGTCAGGAGAGAAGTGGGCTGATCTCTTGGAGTTACGTAGATTAGGCAGCAGGGTTCACAGCAGCACAGAGGGTGTCAGGAGAGAGGTGGGCTGATCTCTTGGAGTTACATAGAATAGGCAGCAGGGTTCACAGCAGCACAGAGGGTGTCAGGAGGGAGGTGGGCTGATCTCTTGGAGTTACATAGAATAGGCAGCAGAGTTCACAGCAGCACAGAGGGTGTCAGGAGAGAATTGGGCTGATCCCTTGGAGTTACATAGAATAGGCAGCAGAGTTCACAGCAGCACAGAGGGTGTCAGGAGAGAGGTGGGCTGTTCTCTTGGAGGTACATACAATAGGCAGCAGGGTTCACAGCAGCACAGAGGGTGTCAGGAGAGAGGTGGGCTGATCTCTTGGAGGTACATACAATAGGCAGCAGGATTCACAGCAGCACAGAGGGTGTCAGGAGGGAGGTGGGCTGATCTCTTGGATTTACATAGAATAGGCAGCAGGGTTCACAGCAGCACAGAGGGTGTCAGGAGAGAAGTGAACTGATCTCTTGGAGTTACATAGAATAGGCAGCAGGGTTCACAGCAGCACAGAGGGTGTCAGGAGAGAAGTTGACTGATCTCTTGGAGTTACATAGAAGAGGCAGCAGAGTTCACAGCAGCACAGAGGGTGTCAGGAGAGAGGTGGGCTGATCTCTTGGAGTTACATAGAATAGGCAGCAGAGTTCACAGCAGCACAGAGGGTGTCAGGAGAGAGGTGGACTGATCTCTTGGAGTTACATAGAATAGGCAGCAGAGTTCACAGCAGCACAGAGGTTGTCAGGAGAGAAGTGAACTGATCTCTTGGAGTTACATAGAAAAGGCAGCAGAGTTCACAGCAGCACAGAGGGTGTCAGGAGAGAGGTGGGCTGATCTCTTGGAGTTACATAGAATAGGCAGCAGGGTTCACAGCAGCACAGAGGGTGTCAGGAGAGAGGTGGACTGATCTCCTGGAGTTACATAGAATAGGCAGCAGGGTTCACAGCAGCACAGAGGGTGTCAGGAGAGAGGTGGGCTGATCTCTTGGAGTTACATAGAATAGGCAACAGAGTTCACAGCAGCACAGAGGGTGTCAAGAGAGAGGTGGGCTGATCTCTTGGAGTTACATAGAATAGGCAACAGAGTTCACAGCAGCACAGAGGGTGTCAAGAGAGAGGTGGGCAGATCTCTTGGAGTTACATAGAATAGGCAGCAGGGTTCACAGCAGCACAGAGGGTGTCAGGAGAGAGGTGGACTGATCTCCTGGAGTTACATAGAATAGGCAGCAGGGTTCACAGCAGCACAGAGGGTGTCAGGAGAGAGGTGGGCTGATCTCTTGGAGTTACATAGAATAGGCAACAGAGTTCACAGCAGCACAGAGGGTGTCAAGAGAGAGGTGGGCAGATCTCTTGGAGTTACATAGAATAGGCAGCAGAGTTCACAGCAGCACAGAGGGTGTCAGGAGAGAAGTGGGCAGATCTCTTCGAGTTAAATAGAATAGGCAGCAGGGTTCACAGCAGCACAGAGGGTGTCAGGAGAGAGGTGGGCTGATCTCTTGGAGTTACATAGAATAGGCAACAGAGTTCACAGCAGCACAGAGGGTGTCAGGAGGGAGGTGGGCTGATCTCTTGGAGTTACATAGAATAGGCAGCAGGGTTCACAGCAGCACAGAGGGTGTCAGGAGAGAGGTGGACTGATCTCTTGGATTTACATAGAATAGGCAGCAGGGTTCACAGCAGCACAGAGGGTGTCAGGAGAGAGGTGGGCAGATCTCTTGGAGTTACATAGAATAGGCAGCAGGGTTCACAGCAGCACAGAGGGTGTCAGGAGAGAGGTGGACTGATCTCTTGGATTTACATAGAATAGGCAGCAGGGTTCACAGCAGCACAGAGGGTGTCAGGAGAGAGGTGGGCAGATCTCTTGGAGTTACATAGAATAGGCAGCAGGGTTCACAGCAGCACAGAGGGTGTCAGGAGAGAGGTGGGCTGATCTCTTGGAGTTACATAGAATAGGCAGCAGAGTTCACAGCAGCACAGAGGGTGTCAGGAGAGGGGTGGGCTGATCTCTTGGAGTTACATAGAAGAGGCAGCAGAGTTCACAGCAGCACAGAGGGTGTCAGGAGAGAAGTGGACTGATCTCTTGGAGTTACATAGAAGAGGCAGCAGAGTTCACAGCAGCACAGAGGGTGTCAGGAGAGAGGTGGACTGATCTCTTGGAGTTACATAGAATAGGCAGCAGGGCTCACAGCAGCACAGAGGGTGTCAGGAGAGAGGTGGGCAGATCTCTTGGAGTTACATAGCATAGGCAGCATGGTTCACAGCAGCACAGAGGGTGTCAGGAGGGAGGTGGGCTGATCTCTTGGAGTTACATAGAATAGGCAGCAGGGTTCACAGCAGCACAGAGGGTGTCAGGAGGGAGGTGGGCTGATCTCTTGGATTTACATAGAATAGGCAGCAGGGTTCACAGCAGCACAGAGGGTGTCAGGAGGGAGGTGGGCTGATCTCTTGGAGTTACATAGAATAGGCAGCAGGGTTCACAGCAGCACAGAGGGTGTCAGGAGAGAGGTGGGCTGATCTCTTGGATTTACATAGAATAGGCAGCAGGGTTCACAGCAGCACAGAGGGTGTCAGCAGAGAGGTGGGCTGATCTCTTGGAGTTACATAGAATAGGCAGCAGGGTTCACAGCAGCACAGAGGGTGTCAGGAGAGAAGTGGGCTGATCTCTTGGAGTTACATAGAATAGGCAGCAGAGTTCACAGCAGCACAGAGGGTGTCAGGAGAGAGGTGGGCAGATCTCTTGGCGTTACATAGAATAGGCAGCAGAGTTCACAGCAGCACAGAGGGTGTCAGGAGAGAGGTGGACTGATCTCTTGGAGTTACATAGAATAGGCAGCAGAGTTCACAGCAGCACAGAGGGTGTCAGGAGAGAGGTGGGCTGATCTCTTGGAGTTACATAGAATAGGCAGCAGGGTTCACAGCAGCACAGAGGGTGTCAGGAGAGAGGTGGACTGATCTCCTGGAGTTACATAGAATAGGCAGCAGGGTTCACAGCAGCACAGAGGGTGTCAGGAGAGAGGTGGGCTGATCTCTTGGAGTTACATAGAATAGGCAACAGAGTTCACAGCAGCACAGAGGGTGTCAAGAGAGAGGTGGGCAGATCTCTTGGAGTTACATAGAATAGGCAGCAGAGTTCACAGCAGCACAGAGGGTGTCAGGAGAGAAGTGGGCAGATCTCTTCGAGTTAAATAGAATAGGCAGCAGGGTTCACAGCAGCACAGAGGGTGTCAGGAGAGAGGTGGGCTGATCTCTTGGAGTTACATAGAATAGGCAACAGAGTTCACAGCAGCACAGAGGGTGTCAGGAGGGAGGTGGGCTGATCTCTTGGAGTTACATAGAATAGGCAGCAGGGTTCACAGCAGCACAGAGGGTGTCAGGAGAGAGGTGGACTGATCTCTTGGATTTACATAGAATAGGCAGCAGGGTTCACAGCAGCACAGAGGGTGTCAGGAGAGAGGTGGGCAGATCTCTTGGAGTTACATAGAATAGGCAGCAGGGTTCACAGCAGCACAGAGGGTGTCAGGAGAGAGGTGGACTGATCTCTTGGATTTACATAGAATAGGCAGCAGGGTTCACAGCAGCACAGAGGGTGTCAGGAGAGAGGTGGGCAGATCTCTTGGAGTTACATAGAATAGGCAGCAGGGTTCACAGCAGCACAGAGGGTGTCAGGAGAGAGGTGGGCTGATCTCTTGGAGTTACATAGAATAGGCAGCAGAGTTCACAGCAGCACAGAGGGTGTCAGGAGAGGGGTGGGCTGATCTCTTGGAGTTACATAGAATAGGCAACAGAGTTCACAGCAGCACAGAGGGTGTCAGGAGAGAAGTGGACTGATCTCTTGGAGTTACATAGAAGAGGCAGCAGAGTTCACAGCAGCACAGAGGGTGTCAGGAGAGAAGTGGACTGATCTCTTGGAGTTACATAGAAGAGGCAGCAGAGTTCACAGCAGCACAGAGGGTGTCAGGAGAGAGGTGGACTGATCTCTTGGAGTTACATAGAATAGGCAGCAGGGCTCACAGCAGCACAGAGGGTGTCAGGAGAGAGGTGGGCAGATCTCTTGGAGTTACATAGCATAGGCAGCATGGTTCACAGCAGCACAGAGGGTGTCAGGAGGGAGGTGGGCTGATCTCTTGGAGTTACATAGAATAGGCAGCAGGGTTCACAGCAGCACAGAGGGTGTCAGGAGGGAGGTGGGCTGATCTCTTGGATTTACATAGAATAGGCAGCAGGGTTCACAGCAGCACAGAGGGTGTCAGGAGGGAGGTGGGCTGATCTCTTGGAGTTACATAGAATAGGCAGCAGGGTTCACAGCAGCACAGAGGGTGTCAGGAGAGAGGTGGGCTGATCTCTTGGATTTACATAGAATAGGCAGCAGGGTTCACAGCAGCACAGAGGGTGTCAGCAGAGAGGTGGGCTGATCTCTTGGAGTTACATAGAATAGGCAGCAGGGTTCACAGCAGCACAGAGGGTGTCAGGAGAGAAGTGGGCTGATCTCTTGGAGTTACATAGAATAGGCAGCAGAGTTCACAGCAGCACAGAGGGTGTCAGGAGAGAGGTG
The DNA here is from genome assembly GCF_046119375.1 of Phyllobates terribilis. NCBI lineage: Eukaryota > Metazoa > Chordata > Amphibia > Anura > Dendrobatidae > Phyllobates > Phyllobates terribilis. The sequence goes on along the minus strand of NW_027362903.1, from coordinate 3,775,852 downwards.
GGCAGATCTCTTGGCGTTACATAGAATAGGCAGCAGAGTTCACAGCAGCACAGAGGGTGTCAGGAGAGAGGTGGACTGATCTCTTGGAGTTACATAGAATAGGCAGCAGAGTTCACAGCAGCACAGAGGGTGTCAGGAGAGAGGTGGGCTGATCTCTTGGAGTTACATAGAATAGGCAGCAGGGTTCACAGCAGCACAGAGGGTGTCAGGAGGGAGGTGGGCTGATCTCTTGGATTTACATAGAATAGGCAGCAGAGTTCACAGCAGCACAGAGGGTGTCAGGAGGGAGGTGGGCTGATCTCTTGGAATTACATAGAATAGGCAGCAGGGTTCACAGCAGCACAGAGGGTGTCAGGAGAGAGGTGGGCTGATCTCTTGGAATTACATAGAATAGGCAGCAGGGTTCACAGCAGCACAGAGGGTGTCAGGAGAGAGGTGGGCTGATCTCTTGGATTTACATAGAATAGGCAGCAGGGTTCACAGCAGCACAGAGGGTGTCAGGAGAGAAGTGGGCTGATCTCTTGGAGTTACGTAGAATAGGCAGCAGGGTTCACAGCAGCACAGAGGGTGTCAGGAGAGAGGTGGGCTGATCTCTTGGAGTTACATAGAATAAGCAGCAGGGTTCACAGCAGCACAGAGGGTGTCAGGAGGGAGGTGGGCTTAACCCCTGGATTTACATAGAATAGGCAGCAGGGTTCACAGCAGCACAGAGGGTGTCAGGAGAGAAGTGGGCTGATCTCTTGGAGTTACATAGAATAGGCAGCAGGGTTCACAGCAGCACAGAGGGTGTCAGGAGAGAGGTGAGCAGATCTCTTGGAGTTACATAGAATAGGCAGCAGAGTTCACAGCAGCACAGAGGGTGTCAGGAGAGAGGTGGGCTGATCTCTTGGATTTACATAGAAAAGGCAGCAGGGTTCACAGCAGCACAGAGGGTGTCAGGAGAGAGGTGAGCAGATCTCTTGGAGTTACATAGAAAAGGCAGCAGAGTTCACAGCAGCACAGAGGGTGTCAGGAGAGAGGTGAGCAGATCTCTTGGAGTTACATAGAATAGGCAGCAGAGTTCACAGCAGCACAGAGGGTGTCAGGAGAGAGGTGGGCTGATCTCTTGGATTTACATAGAAAAGGCAGCAGGGTTCACAGCAGCACAGAGGGTGTCAGGAGAGAGGTGAGCAGATCTCTTGGAGTTACATAGAATCAGCAGCAGAGTTCACAGCAGCACAGAGGTTGTCAGGAGGGAGGTGGGCTAATCTCTTGGAGTTACATAGAATAGGCAGCAGAGTTCACAGCAGCACAGAGAGTGTCAGGAGAGAGGTGGGATGATCTCTTGGAGTTACATAGAATAGGCAGCAGAGTTCACAGCAGCACAGAGGGTGTCAGGAGAGAGGTGGGCTGATCTCTTGGAGTTACATAGAATCAGCAGCAGAGTTCACAGCAGCACAGAGGTTGTCAGGAGGGAGGTCGGCTAATCTCTTGGAGTTACATAGAATAGGCAGCAGGGTTCACAGCAGCACAGAGGGTGTCAGGAGGGAGGTGGGCTGATCTCTTGGAGTTACATAGAATAGGCAGCAGGGTTCACAGCAGCACAGAGGGTGTCAGGAGAGAGGTGGGCTGATCTCTTGGATTTACATAGAATAGGCAGCAGGGTTCACAGCAGCACAGAGGGTGTCAGGAGAGAAGTGGGCTGATCTCTGGGAGTTACGTAGAATAAGCAGCAGGGCTCACAGCAGCACAGAGGGTGTCAGGAGGGAGGTGGGCTGATCTCTTGGAGTTACATAGACTAAGCAGCAGGGTTCACAGCAGCACAGAGGGTGTCAGGAGGGAGGTGGGCTGATCTCTTGGAGTTACATAGAATAAGCAGCAGGGCTCACAGCAGCACAGAGGGTGTCAGGAGGGAGGTGGGCTTAACCCCTGGATTTACATAGAATAGGCAGCAGGGTTCACAGCAGCACAGAGGGTGTCAGGAGAGAAGTGGGCTGATCTCTTGGAGTTACATAGAATATGCAGCAGGGTTCACAGCAGCACAGAGGGTGTCAGGAGAGAGGTGAGCAGATCTCTTGGAGTTACATAGAATAGGCAGCAGAGTTCACAGCAGCACAGAGGGTGTCAGGAGAGAGGTGGGCTGATCTCTTGGATTTACATAGAAAAGGCAGCAGGGTTCACAGCAGCACAGAGGGTGTCAGGAGAGAGGTGGGCTGATCTCTTGGAGTTACATAGAAAAGGCAGCAGAGTTCACAGCAGCACAGAGGGTGTCAGGAGAGAGGTGAGCAGATCTCTTGGAGTTACATAGAATAGGCAGCAGAGTTCACAGCAGCACAGAGAGTGTCAGGAGAGCGGTGGGCTGATCTCTTGGAGTTACATAGAATCAGCAGCAGAGTTCACAGCAGCACAGAGGTTGTCAGGAGGGAGGTGGGCTGATCTCTTGGAGTTACATAGAATAGGCAGCAGGGTTCACAGCAGCACAGAGGGTGTCAGGAGAGAGGTGGGCTGATCTCTTGGATTTACATAGAATAGGCAGCAGGCTTCACAGCAGCACAGAGGGTGTCAGGAGGGAGGTGGGCTGATCTCTTGGATTTACATAGAATAGGCAACAGGGTTGACAGCAGCACAGAGGGTGTCAGGAGGGAGGTGGCCTGATCTCTTGGAGTTACATAGAATAGGCAGCAGGGTTCACAGCAGCACAGAGGGTGTCAGGAGGGAGGTGGGCTAATCTCTTGGATTTACATACAATAGGCAGCAGAGTTCACAGCAGCACAGAGGGTGTCAGGAGGGAGGTGGGCTGATCTCTTGGAGTTACATAGAATAGGCAACAGGGTTCACAGCAGCTCAGAGGGTGTCAGGAGAGAGGTGGGCTGATCTCTTGGAGTTACATAGAATAGGCAGCAGGGTTCACAGCAGCACAGAGGGTGTCAGGAGGGAGGTGGGCTGATCTCTTGGAGTTACATAGAATAGGCAGCAGGGTTCACAGCAGCACAGAGGGTGTCAGGAGAGAGGTGGGCTGATCTCTTGGATTTACATAGAATAGGCAGCAGGGTTCACAGCAGCACAGAGGGTGTCAGGAGAGAAGTGGGCTGATCTCTTGGAGTTACGTAGAATAGGCAGCAGGGTTCACAGCAGAACAGAGGGTGTCAGGAAGGAGGTGGGCTGATCTCTTGGATTTACATAGAATAGGCAGCAGGGTTCACAGCAGCACAGAGGGTGTCAGGAGAGAGGTGGACTGATCTCTTGGCGTTACATAGAATAGGCAGCAGAGTTCACAGCAGCACAGAGGGTGTCAGGAGGGAGGTGGGCTGATCTCTTGGAGTTACATAGAATAGGCAGCAGGGTTCACAACAGCACAGAGGGTGTCAGGAGGGAGGTGGGCTGATCTCTTGGAGTTACATAGAATAGGCAGCAGGGTTCACAGCAGCACAGAGGGTGTCAGGAGGTAGGTGGGCTGATCTCTTGGAGTTACATAGAATAGGCAGCAGGGTTCACAGCAGCACAGAGGGTGTCAGGAGAGAGGTGGGCTGATCTCTTGGATTTACATAGAATAGGCAGCAGGGTTCACAGCAGCACAGAGGGTGTCAGGAGAGAAGTGGGCTGATCTCTTGGAGTTACGTAGAATAGGCAGCAGGGTTCACAGCAGCACAGAGGGTGTCAGGAGAGAGGTGGGCTGATCTCTTGGAGTTACATAGAATAGGCAGCAGGGTTCACAGCAGCACAGAGGGTGTCAGGAGAGAGGTGGGCTGATCTCTTGGAGTTACATAGAATAGGCAGCAGGGTTCACAGCAGCACAGAGGGTGTCAGGAGAGAAGTGGGCTGATCTCTTGGAGTTACATAAAATAGGCAGCAGGGTTCACAGCAGCACAGAGGGTGTCAGGAGGGAGGTGGGCTGATCTCTTGGAGTTACATAGAATAGGCAGCAGGGTTCACAGCAGCACAGAGGGTGTCAGGAGAGAGGTGGGCTGATCTCTTGGAGTTACATAGAATAGGCAGCAGGGTTCACAGCAGCACAGAGGGTGTCAGGAGAGAAGTGGGCTGATCTCTTGGAGTTACATAAAATAGGCAGCAGGGTTCACAGCAGCACAGAGGGTGTCAGGAGAGAGGTGGACTGATCTCTAGGCGTTACATAGAATAGGCAGCAGAGTTCACAGCAGCACAGAGGGTGTCAGGAGGGAGGTGGGCTGATCTCTTGGAGTTACATAGAATAGGCAGCAGAGTTCACAGCAGCACAGAGGGTGTCAGGAGAGAGGTGGGCAGATCTCTTGGAGTTACATAGAATAGGCAGCAGGGTTCACAGCAGCACAGAGGGTGTCAGGAGAGAGGTGGGCTGATCTCTTGGAGTTACAAAGAATAGGCAGCAGAGTTCACAGCAGCACAGAGGGTGTCAGGAGGGAGGTGGGCTGATCTCTTGGATTTACATAGAATAGGCAGCAGGGTTCACAGCAGCACAGAGGGTGTCAGGAGAGAGGTGGGCTGATCCCTTGGAGTTACATAGAATAGGCAGCAGGGTTCACAGCAGCACAGAGGGTGTCAAGAGAGAGGTGGGCTCATCACTTGGAGTTACATAGAAAAGGCAGCAGGGTTCACAGCAGCACAGAGGGTGTCAGGAGAGAGGTGGGCTGATCTCTTGGAGTTACATAGAATAGGCAGCAGAGTTCACAGCAGCACAGAGGGTGTCAGGAGGGAGGTGGGCTGATCTCCTGGAGTTACATAGAATAGGCAGCAGAGTTCACAGCAGCACAGAGGGTGTCAGGAGAGAGGTGAGTAGATCTCTTGGAGTTACATAGAATAGGCAGCAGGGTTCACAGCAGCACAGAGGGTGTCAGAAGAGAAGTGCGCTGATCTCTTGGAGTTACATAGAAGAGGCAGCAGAGTTCACAGCAGCACAGAGGGTGTCAGGAGAGAGGTGGGCTGATCTCTTGGAGTTACATAGAATAGGCAGCAGAGTTCACAGCAGCACAGAGGGTGTCAGGAGAGAGGTGGACTGATCTCTTGGAGTTACATAGAATAGGCAGCAGGGTTCACAGCAGCACAGAGGGTGTCAGGAGAGAGGTGGGCAGATCTCTTGGAGTTACATAGAATAGGCAGCAGGGTTCACAGCAGCACAGAGGGTGTCAGGAGGGAGGTGGGCTGATCTCTTGGATTTACACAGAATAGGCAGCAGGGTTCACAGCAGCACAGAGGGTGTCAGGAGAGGTGGGCAGATCTCTTGGAGTTACATAGAATAGGCAGCAGGGTTCACAGCAACACAGAGGGTGTCAGGAGAGGTGGGCTGATCTCTTGAAGGTACATAGAAAAGGCAGCAGAGTTCACAGCAGCACAGAGGGTTTCAGGAGAGAGGTGGGCTGATCTCTGGGAGTTACATAGAATAGGCAGCAGAGTTCACAGCAGCACAGAGGGTGTCAGGAGAGAGGTGGGCTTATCTCTTGAAGTTACATAGAATAGGCAGCAGAGTTCACAGCAGCACAGAGGGTGTCAGGAGGGAGGTGGGCTGATCTCTTGGAGTTACATAGAAGAGGCAGCAGAGTTCACAGCAGCACAGAGGGTGTCAGGAGAGAGGTGGACTGATCTCTTGGAGTTACATAGAATAGGCAGCAGGGTTCACAGCAGCACAGAGGGTGTAAGGAGAGAGGTGGGCAGATCTCTTGGAGTTACATAGAATAGGCAGCAGGGTTCACAGCAGCACAGAGGGTGTCAGGAGGGAGGTGGGCTGATCTCTTGGAGTTACATAGAATAGGCAGCAGAGTTCACAGCAGCACAGAGGGTGTCAGGAGGGAGGTGGGCTGATCTCTTGGAGTTACATAGAATAGGCAGCAGAGTTCACAGCAGCACAGAGGGTGTCAGGAGGGAGGTGGGCTGATCTCTTGGAGTTACATAGAATAGGCAGCAGGGTTCACAGCAGCACAGAGGGTGTCAGGAGAGAGGTGGGCTGATCTCTTGGAGTTACATAGAATAGGCAGCAGGGTTCACAGCAGCACAGAGCTTGTCAGGAGGGAGGTGGGCTGATCTCTTGGAGTTACATAGAATAGGCAGCAGGGTTCACAGCAGCACAGAGGGTGTCAGGAGAGAAGTGGGCTGATCTCTTGGAGTTACATAGAAGAGGCAGCAGAGTTCACAGCAGCACAGAGGGTGTCAGGAGAGAGGTGGGCTGATCTCTTGGAGTTACATAGAATAGGCATCAGAGTTCACAGCAGCACAGAGGGTGTCAGGAGAGAGGTGGACTGATCTCTTGGAGTTACATAGAATAGGCAGCAGGGTTCACAGCAGCACAGAGGGTGTCAGGAGGGAGGTGGGCTGATCTCTTGGATTTACACAGAATAGGCAGCAGGGTTCACAGCAGCACAGAGGGTGTCAGGAGAGGTGGGCAGATCTCTTGGAGTTACATAGAATAGGCAGCAGGGTTCACAGCAACACAGAGGGTGTCAGGAGAGGTGGGCTGATCTCTTGAAGGTACATAGAAAAGGCAGCAGAGTTCACAGCAGCACAGAGGGTTTCAGGAGAGAGGTGGGCTGATCTCTTGGAGTTACATAGAAGAGGCAGCAGAGTTCACAGCAGCACAGAGGGTGTCAGGAGAGAGGTGGGCAGATCTCTGGGAGTTACATAGAATAGGCAGCAGGGTTCACAGCAGCACAGAGGGTGTCAGGAGAGAAGTAGGCTGATCTCTTGGAGTTACATAGAATAGGCAGCAGAGTTCACAGCAGCACAGAGGTTGTCAGGAGGGAGGTGGGCTGATCTCTTGGAGTTACATAGAATAGGCAGCAGGGTTCACAGCAGCACAGAGGCTGTCAGGAGGGAGGTGGGCTGATCTCTTGGAGTTACATAGAATAGGCAGCAGGGTTCACAGCAGCACAGAGGGTGTCAGGAGGGAGGTGGGCTGATCTCTTGGATTTACATAGAATAGGCAGCAGAGTTCACAGCAGCACAGAGGGTGTCAGGAGAGAGGTGGGCTGATCTCTTGGAGTTACATAGAATAGGCAGCAGGGTTCACAGCAGCACAGAGGGTGTCAGGAGAGAAGTGGGCTGATCTCTTGGAGTTACGTAGAATAGGCAGCAGGGTTCACAGCAGCACAGAGGGTGTCAGGAGAGAGGTGGGCTGATCTCTTGGAGTTACATAGAATAGGCAGCAGGGTTCACAGCAGCACAGAGGGTGTCAGGAGGGAGGTGGGCTGATCCCTTGGAGTTACATAGAATAGGCAGCAGAGTTCACAGCAGCACAGAGGGTGTCAGGAGAGAGGTGGGCTGTTCTCTTGGAGGTACATACAATAGGCAGCAGGGTTCACAGCAGCACAGAGGGTGTCAGGAGAGAGGTGGGCTGATCTCTTGGAGGTATATACAATAGGCAGCAGGATTCACAGCAGCACAGAGGGTGTCAGGAGGGAGGTGGGCTGATCTCTTGGATTTACATAGAATAGGCAGCAGGGTTCACAGCAGCACAGAGGGTGTCAGGAGAGAAGTGAACTGATCTCTTGGAGTTACATAGAATAGGCAGCAGGGTTCACAGCAGCACAGAGGGTGTCAGGAGAGAAGTTGACTGATCTCTTGGAGTTACATAGAAGAGGCAGCAGAGTTCACAGCAGCACAGAGGGTGTCAGGAGAGAGGTGGGCTGATCTCTTGGAGTTACATAGAAGAGGCAGCAGGGTTCACAGCAGCACAGAGGGTGTCAGGAGACAAGTGGACTGATCTCTTGGAGTTACATAGAAAAGGCAGCAGAGTTCACAGCAGCACAGAGGGTGTCAGGAGAGAGGTGGGCTGATCTCTTGGAGTTACATAGAAGAGGCAGCAGGGTTCACAGCAGCACAGAGGGTGTCAGGAGACAAGTGGACTGATCTCTTGGAGTTACATAGAAAAGGCAGCAGAGTTCACAGCAGCACAGAGGGTGTCAGGAGGGAGGTGGGCTGATCTCTTGGAGTTACATAGAATAGGCAGCAGAGTTCACAGCAGCACAGAGGTTGTCAGGAGAGAAGTGAACTGATCTCTTGGAGTTACATAGAAAAGGCAGCAGAGTTCACAGCAGCACAGAGGGTGTCAGGAGAGAGGTGGGCTGATCTCTTGGAGTTACATAGAATAGGCAGCAGGGTTCACAGCAGCACAGAGGGTGTCAGGAGAGAAGTGGGCTGATCTCTTGGAGTTACATAGAATAGGCAGCAGGGTTCACAGCAGCACAGAGGGTGTCAGGAGAGAGGTGGACTGATCTCTTGGAGTTACATAGAATAGGCAACAGAGTTCACAGCAGCACAGAGGGTGTCAAGAGAGAGGTGGGCAGATCTCTTGGAGTTACATAGAATAGGCAGCAGAGTTCACAGCAGCACAGAGGGTGTCAGGAGAGAGGTGGGCTGATCTCTTGGAGTTACATAGAATAGGCAGCAGGGTTCACAGCAGCACAGAGGGTGTCAGGAGGGAGGTGGGCTGATCCCTTGGAGTTACATAGAATAGGCAGCAGGGTTCACAGCAGCACAGAGGGTGTCAGGAGAGAAGTGGGCAGATCTCTTGGAGTTAAATAGAATAGGCAGCAGGGTTCACAGCAGCACAGAGGGTGTCAGGAGAGAGGTGGGCTGATCTCTTGGAGTTACATAGAATAGGCAACAGAGTTCACAGCAGCACAGAGGGTGTCAGGAGGGAGGTGGGCTGATCCCTTGGAGTTACATAGAATAGGCAGCAGGGTTCACAGCAGCACAGAGGGTGTCAGGAGAGAGGTGGACTGATCTCTTGGATTTACATAGAATAGGCAGCAGGGTTCACAGCAGCACAGAGGGTGTCAGGAGAGAGGTGGGCAGATCTCTTGGAGTTACATAGAATAGGCAGCAGGGTTCACAGCAGCACAGAGGGTGTCAGGAGAGAGGTGGGCAGATCTCTTGGAGTTACATAGAATAGGCAGCAGGGTTCACAGCAGCACAGAGGGTGTCAGGAGAGAGGTGGGCAGATCTCTTGGAGTTACATAGAATAGGCAGCAGGGTTCACAGCAGCACAGAGGGTGTCAGGAGAGAGGTGGGCAGATCTCTTGGAGTTACATAGAATAGGCAGCAGGGTTCACAGCAGCACAGAGGGTGTCAGGAGAGAGGTGGGCAGATCTCTTGGAGTTACATAGAATAGGCAGCAGGGTTCACAGCAGCACAGAGGGTGTCAGGAGAGAGGTGGGCTGATCTCTTGGAGTTACATAGAATAGGCAGCAGAGTTCACAGCAGCACAGAGGGTGTCAGGAGAGGGGTGGGCTGATCTCTTGGAGTTACATAGAATAGGCAACAGAGTTCACAGCAGCACAGAGGGTGTCAGGAGAGAAGTGGACTGATCTCTTGGAGTTACATAGAAGAGGCAGCAGAGTTCACAGCAGCACAGAGGGTGTCAGGAGAGAAGTGGACTGATCTCTTGGAGTTACATAGAAGAGGCAGCAGAGTTCACAGCAGCACAGAGAGTGTCAGGAGAGAGGTGGGCTGATCTCTTGGAGTTACATAGAAGAGGCAGCAGGGTTCACAGCAGCACAGAGGGTGTCAGGAGAGAGGTGGGCAGATCTCTTGGAGTTACATAGAATAGACAGCATGGTTCAGAGCAGCACAGAGGGTGTCAGGAGAGAGGTGGGCTGATCTCTTGGAGTTACATAGAATAGGCAGCAGAGTTCACAGCAGCACAGAGAGTGTCAGGAGAGAGGTGGGCTGATCTCTTGGAGTTACATAGAAGAGGCAGCAGGGTTCACAGCAGCACAGAGGGTGTCAGGAGAGAGGTGGGCAGATCTCTTGGAGTTACATAGAATAGACAGCATGGCTCACAGCAGCACAGAGGGTGTCAGGAGAGAGGTGGGCAGATCTCTTGGAGTTACATAGCATAGGCAGCATGGTTCACAGCAGCACAGAGGGTGTCAGGAGGGAGGTGGGCTGATCTCTTTGATTTACATATAATAGGCAGCAGGGTTCACAGCAGCACAGAGGGTGTCAGGAGAGAGGTGGGCTGATCTCTTGGAGTTACATAGAATAGGCAGCAGGGTTCACAGCAGCACAGAGGGTGTCAGGAGAGAAGTTGACTGATCTCTTGGAGTTACATAGAAGAGGCAGCAGAGTTCACAGCAGCACAGAGGGTGTCAGGAGAGAGGTGGGCTGATCTCTTGGAGTTACATAGAATAGGCAGCAGGGTTCACAGCAGCACAGAGGGTGTCAGGAGAGAGGTGGGCTGATCTCTTGGATTTACATAGAATAGGCAGCAGGGTTCACAGCAGCACAGAGGGTGTCAGGAGGGAGGTGGGCTGATCTCTTGGAGTTACATAGAATAGGCAGCAGGGTTCACAGCAGCACAGAGGGTGTCAGGAGAGAAGTGGGCTGATCTCTTGGAGTTACATAGAAGAGGCAGCAGAGTTCACAGCAGCACAGAGGGTGTCAGGAGAGAGGTGGGCTGATCTCTTGGAGTTACATAGAATAGGCATCAGAGTTCACAGCAGCACAGAGGGTGTCAGGAGAGAGGTGGACTGATCTCTTGGAGTTACATAGAATAGGCAGCAGGGTTCACAGCAGCACAGAGGGTGTCAGGAGAGAGGTGGGCAGATCTCTTGGAGTTACATAGAATAGGCAGCAGGGTTCACAGCAGCACAGAGGGTGTCAGGAGGGAGGTGGGCTGATCTCTTGAATTTACATAGAATAGGCAGCAGTGTTCACAGCAGCACAGAGGGTTTCAGGAGAGAGGTGGGCTGATCTCTTGGAGTTACATAGAAGAGGCAGCAGAGTTCACAGCAGCACAGAGGGTGTCAGGAGAGAGGTGGGCAGATCTCTGGGAGTTACATAGAATAGGCAGCAGGGTTCACAGCAGCACAGAGGGTGTCAGGAGGGAGGTGGGCTGATCTCTTGGAGTTACATAGAATAGGCAGCAGGGTTCACAGCAGCACAGAGGCTGTCAGGAGGGAGGTGGGCTGATCTCTTGGAGTTACATAGAATAGGCAGCAGGGTTCACAGCAGCACAGAGGGTGTCAGGAGGGAGGTGGGCTGATCTCTTGGATTTACATAGAATAGGCAGCAGAGTTCACAGCAGCACAGAGGGTGTCAGGAGGGAGGTGGGCTGATCTCTTGGAGTTACATAGAATAGGCAGCAGGGTTCACAGCAGCACAGAGGGTGTCAGGAGAGAGGTGGGCTGATCTCTTGGAGTTACATAGAATAGGCAGCAGGGTTCACAGCAGCACAGAGGGTGTCAGGAGAGAAGTGGGCTGATCTCTTGGAGTTACGTAGAATAGGCAGCAGGGTTCACAGCAGCACAGAGGGTGTCAGGAGAGAGGTGGGCTGATCTCTTGGAGTTACATAGAATAGGCAGCAGGGTTCACAGCAGCACAGAGGGTGTCAGGAGGGAGGTGGGCTGATCTCTTGGAGTTACATAGAATAGGCAGCAGAGTTCACAGCAGCACAGAGGGTGTCAGGAGAGAAGTGGGCTGATCCCTTGGAGTTACATAGACTAGGCAGCAGAGTTCACAGCAGCACAGAGGGAGTCAGGAGAGAGGTGGGCTGTTCTCTTGGAGGTACATACAATAGGCAGCAGGGTTCACAGCAGCACAGAGGGTGTCAGGAGAGAGGTGGGCTGATCTCTTGGAGGTACATACAATAGGCAGCAGGATTCACAGCAGCACAGAGGGTGTCAGGAGGGAGGTGGGCTGATCTCTTGGATTTACATAGAATAGGCAGCAGGGTTCACAGCAGCACAGAGGGTGTCAGGAGAGAAGTGAACTGATCTCTTGGAGTTACATAGAATAGGCAGCAGGGTTCACAGCAGCACAGAGGGTGTCAGGAGAGAAGTTGACTGATCTCTTGGAGTTACATAGAAGAGGCAGCAGAGTTCACAGCAGCACAGAGGGTGTCAGGAGAGAGGTGGGCTGATCTCTTGGAGTTACATAGAAGAGGCAGCAGGGTTCACAGCAGCACAGAGGGTGTCAGGAGACAAGTGGACTGATCTCTTGGAGTTACATAGAAAAGGCAGCAGAGTTCACAGCAGCACAGAGGGTGTCAGGAGAGAGGTGGGCTGATCTCTTGGAGTTACATAGAATAGGCAGCAGAGTTCACAGCAGCACAGAGGTTGTCAGGAGAGAAGTGAACTGATCTCTTGGAGTTACATAGAATAGGCAGCAGGGTTCACAGCAGCACAGAGGGTGTCAGGAGAGAGGTTGGCTGATCTCTTGGAGTTACATAGAATAGGCAGCAGGGTTCACAGCAGCACAGAGGGTGTCAGGAGAGAAATGGGCTGATCTCTTGGACTTACATAGAATAGGCAGCAGGGTTCACAGCAGCACAGAGGGTGTCAGAAGAGAGGTGGACTGATCTCCTGGAGTTACATAGAATAGGCAGCAGGGTTCACAGCAGCACAGAGGGTGTCAGGAGAGAGGTGGGCTGATCTCTTGGAGTTACATAGAATAGGCAGCAGGGTTCACAGCAGCACAGAGGGTGTCAGGAGAGAGGTGGCCTGATCTCTTGGAGTTACATAGAAGAGGCAGCAGGGTTCACAGCAGCACAGAGGGTGTCAGGACAGAGGTGGACTGATCTCTTGGAGTTACATAGAATAGGCAGCAGGGCTCACAGCAGCACAGAGGGTGTCAGGAGAGAGGTGGGCAGATCTCTTGGAGTTACATAGCATAGGCAGCATGGTTCACAGCAGCACAGAGGGTGTCAGGAGGGAGGTGGGCTGATCTCTTTGATTTACATATAATAGGCAGCAGGGTTCACAGCAGCACAGAGGGTGTCAGGAGAGAGGTGGGCTGATCTCTTGGAGTTACATAGAATAGGCAGCAGGGTTCACAGCAGCACAGAGGGTGTCAGGAGAGAAGTTGACTGATCTCTTGGAGTTACATAGAAGAGGCAGCAGAGTTCACAGCAGCACAGAGGGTGTCAGGAGAGAGGTGGGCTGATCTCTTGGAGTTACATAGAAGAGGCAGCAGGGTTCACAGCAGCACAGAGGGTGTCAGGAGAGAAGTGGACTGATCTCTTGGAGTTACATAGAAGAGGCAGCAGAGTTCACAGCAGCACAGAGGGTGTCATGAGAGAGGTGGGCAGATCTCTTGGACTTACATAGAATAGGCACGAGGGTTCACAGCAGCACAGATGGTGTCAGGAGAGAGGTGGGCTGATCTCTTGGATTTACATAGAATAGGCAGCAGAGTTCACAGCAGCACAGAGGATGTCAGGAGAGAGGTGGGCTGATCTCTTGAAGTTACATAGAATAGGCAGCAGGGTTCACAGCAGCACAGAGGGTGTCAGGAGAAAGGTGGGCAGATTTCTTGGAGTTACATAGAATAGGCAGCAGGGTTCACAGCAGCACAGAGGGTGTCAGGAGAGAGGTGGGCTGATCTCTTGGAGTTACATAGAATAGGCAGCAGAGTTCACAGCAGCACAGAGGGTGTCTGGAGAGGTGGGCTGATCTCTTGGAGTTACATAGAATAGGCAGCAGGGTTCACAGCAGCACAGAGGGTGTCAGGAGAGAGGTGGGCTGATCTCTTGGAGTTACATAGAATAGGCAGCAGGGTTCACAGCAGCACAGAGGGTGTCAGGAGAGAGGCGGGCTGAGCTCTTGGAGTTACATAGAATAGACAGAAGGGTTCACAGCAGCACAGAGGGTGTCAGGAGAGAAGTAGGCTGATCTCTTGGAGTTACATAGAATAGGCAGCAGAGTTCACAGCAGCACAGAGGGTGTCAGGAGAGAGGTGGGCTGATCTCTTGGAGTTACATAGAATAGGCAGCAGGGTTCACAGCAGCACAGAGGGTGTCAGGAGAGAGGTGGGCTGATCTCTTGGAGTTACATAGAATAGGCAGCAGGGTTCACAGCAGCACAGAGGGTGTCAGGAGAGAAGTGGGCTGATCTCTTGGAGTTACATAGAATAGGCAGCAGGGTTCACAGCAGCACAGAGGGTGTCAGGAGGGAGGTGGGCTGATCTCCTGGAGTTACATAGAAAAGCAGCAGAGTTCACAGCAGCACAGAGGGTGTCAGGAGAGAGGTGGGCTGATCTCTTGCAGTTACATAGAATAGGCAGCAGAGTTCACAGCAGCACAGAGGGTGTCAGGAGAGAGGTGGGCTGCTCTCTTGGAGTTACATAGAATAGGCAGTAGGGTTCACAGCAGCACAGAGGGTGTCAGGAGAGAGGAGGGCTGATCTCTTGGAGTTACATAGAATAGGCAGCAGGGTTCACAGCAGCACAGAGGGTGTCAGGAGAGAGGTGGGCAGATCTCTTGGAGTTACATAGAATAGGCAGCAGGGTTCACAGCAGCACAGAGGGTGTCAGGAGAGAGGTGGGCAGATCTCTTGGAGTTACATAGAATAGGCAGCAGGGTTCACAGCAGCACAGAGGGTGTCAGGAGAGAGGTGGGCAGATCTCTTGGAGTTACATAGAATAGGCAGCAGGGTTCACAGCAGCACAGAGGGTGTCAGGAGAGAGGTGGACTGATCTCTTGGATTTACTAGAATAGGCAGCAGGGTTCACAGCAGCACAGAGGGTGTCAGGAGAGAGGTGGGCAGATCTCTTGGAGTTACATAGAATAGGCAGCAGGGTTCACAGCAGCACAGAGGGTGTCAGGAGAGAGGTGGGCTGATCTCTTGGAGTTACATAGAATAGGCAGCAGAGTTCACAGCAGCACAGAGGGTGTCAGGAGAGAAGTGGACTGATCTCTTGGAGTTACATAGAAGAGGCAGCAGAGTTCACAGCAGCACAGAGGGTGTCAGGAGAGAAGTGGACTGATCTCTTGGAGTTACATAGAAGAGGCAGCAGAGTTCACAGCAGCACAGAGGGTGTCAGGAGAGAGGTGGACTGATCTCTTGGAGTTACATAGAAGAGGCAGCAGAGTTCACAGCAGCACAGAGGGTGTCAGGAGAGAAGTGGACTGATCTCTTGGAGTTACATAGAAGAGGCAGCAGGGCTCACAGCAGCACAGAGGGTGTCAGGAGAGAGGTGGGCAGATCTCTTGGAGTTACATAGCATAGGCAGCATGGTTCACAGCAGCACAGAGGGTGTCAGGAGGGAGGTGGGCTGATCTCTTTGATTTACATAGAATAGGCAGCAGGGTTCACAGCAGCACAGAGGGTGTCAGGAGAGAGGTGGGCTGATCTCTTGGAGTTACATAGAATAGGCAGCAGGGTTCACAGCAGCACAGAGGGTGTCAGGAGAGAAGTTGACTGATCTCTTGGAGTTACATAGAAGAGGCAGCAGAGTTCACAGCAGCACAGAGGGTGTCAGGAGAGAGGTGGGCTGATCTCTTGGAGTTACATAGAAGAGGCAGCAGGGTTCACAGCAGCACAGAGGGTGTCAGGAGAGAAGTGGACTGATCTCTTGGAGTTACATAGAATAGGCAGCAGAGTTCACAGCAGCACAGAGGGTGTCAGGAGAGAGGTGGGCAGATCTCTTGGACTTACATAGAATAGGCACGAGGGTTCACAGCAGCACAGATGGTGTCAGGAGGGAGGAGTGCTGATCTCTTGGATTTACATAGAATAGGCAGCAGGGTTCACAGCAGCACAGAGGGTGTCAGGAGGGAGGAGTGCTGATCTCTTGGATTTACATAGAATAGGCAGCAGGGTTCATAGCAGCACAGAGGGTGTCAGGAAGGAGGAGGGCTGATCTCTTGGATTTACATAGAATAGGCAGCAGAGTTCACAGCAGCACAGAGGGTGTCAGGAGAGAGGTGGGCTGATCTCTTGAAGTTACATAGAATAGGCAGCAGGGTTCACAGCAGCACAGAGGGTGTCAGGAGAAAGGTGGGCAGATTTCTTGGAGTTACATAGAATAGGCAGCAGGGTTCACAGCAGCACAGAGGGTGTCAGGAGAGAGGTGGGCTGATCTCTTGGATTTACATAGAATAGGCAGCAGGGTTCACAGCAGCACAGAGGGTGTCAGGAGAGAGGTGGGCTGATCTCTTGGAGTTACATAGAATAGGCAGCAGGGTTCACAGCAGCACAGAGGGTGTCAGGAGAGAGGTGGGCTGATCTCTTGGAGTTACATAGAATAGGCAGCAGGGTTCACAGCAGCACAGAGGGTGTCAGGAGAGAGGCGGGCTGAGCTCTTGGAGTTACATAGAATAGACAGAAGGGTTCACAGCAGCACAGAGGGTGTCAGGAGAGAAGTAGGCTGATCTCTTGGAGTTACATAGAATAGGCAGCAGAGTTCACAGCAGCACAGAGGGTGTCAGGAGAGAGGTGGGCTGATCTCTTGGAGTTACATAGAATAGGCAGCAGGGTTCACAGCAGCACAGAGGGTGTCAGGAGAGAGGTGGGCTGATCTCTTGGAGTTACATAGAATAGGCAGCAGGGTTCACAGCAGCACAGAGGGTGTCAGGAGAGAAGTGGGCTGATCTCTTGGAGTTACATAGAATAGGCAGCAGGGTTCACAGCAGCACAGAGGGTGTCAGGAGGGAGGTGGGCTGATCTCCTGGAGTTACATAGAAAAGCAGCAGAGTTCACAGCAGCACAGAGGGTGTCAGGAGAGAGGTGGGCTGATCTCTTGGAGTTACATAGAATAGGCAGTAGGGTTCACAGCAGCACAGAGGGTGTCAGGAGAGAGGAGGGCTGATCTCTTGGAGTTACATAGAATAGGCAGCAGGGTTCACAGCAGCACAGAGGGTGTCAGGAGAGAGGTGGGCAGATCTCTTGGAGTTACATAGAATAGGCAGCAGGGTTCACAGCAGCACAGAGGGTGTCAGGAGAGAGGTGGGCAGATCTCTTGGAGTTACATAGAATAGGCAGCAGGGTTCACAGCAGCACAGAGGGTGTCAGGAGAGAGGTGGGCAGATCTCTTGGAGTTACATAGAATAGGCAGCAGGGTTCACAGCAGCACAGAGGGTGTCAGGAGAGAGGTGGGCAGATCTCTTGGAGTTACATAGAATAGGCAGCAGCGTTCACAGCAGCACAGAGGGTGTCAGGAGAGAGGTGGACTGATCTCTTGGATTTACTAGAATAGGCAGCAGGGTTCACAGCAGCACAGAGGGTGTCAGGAGAGAGGTGGGCAGATCTCTTGGAGTTACATAGAATAGGCAGCAGGGTTCACAGCAGCACAGAGGGTGTCAGGAGAGAGGTGGGCTGATCTCTTGGAGTTACATAGAATAGGCAGCAGAGTTCACAGCAGCACAGAGGGTGTCAGGAGAGGGGTGGGCTGATCTCTTGGAGTTACATAGAATAGGCAACAGAGTTCACAGCAGCACAGAGGGTGTCAGGAGAGAAGTGGACTGATCTCTTGGAGTTACATAGAAGAGGCAGCAGAGTTCACAGCAGCACAGAGGGTGTCAGGAGAGAAGTGGACTGATCTCTTGGAGTTACATAGAAGAGGCAGCAGAGTTCACAGCAGCACAGAGGGTGTCAGGAGAGAGGTGGACTGATCTCTTGGAGTTACATAGAAGAGGCAGCAGAGTTCACAGCAGCACAGAGGGTGTCAGGAGAGAAGTGGACTGATCTCTTGGAGTTACATAGAAGAGGCAGCAGGGCTCACAGCAGCACAGAGGGTGTCAGGAGAGAGGTGGGCAGATCTCTTGGAGTTACATAGCATAGGCAGCATGGTTCACAGCAGCACAGAGGGTGTCAGGAGGGAGGTGGGCTGATCTCTTTGATTTACATAGAATAGGCAGCAGGGTTCACAGCAGCACAGAGGGTGTCAGGAGAGAGGTGGGCTGATCTCTTGGAGTTACATAGAATAGGCAGCAGGGTTCACAGCAGCACAGAGGGTGTCAGGAGAGAAGTTGACTGATCTCTTGGAGTTACATAGAAGAGGCAGCAGAGTTCACAGCAGCACAGAGGGTGTCAGGAGAGAGGTGGGCTGATCTCTTGGAGTTACATAGAAGAGGCAGCAGGGTTCACAGCAGCACAGAGGGTGTCAGGAGAGAAGTGGACTGATCTCTTGGAGTTACATAGAATAGGCAGCAGAGTTCACAGCAGCACAGAGGGTTTCAGGAGAGAGGTGGGCAGATCTCTTGGACTTACATAGAATAGGCACGAGGGTTCACAGCAGCACAGATGGTGTCAGGAGGGAGGAGTGCTGATCTCTTGGATTTACATAGAATAGGCAGCAGGGTTCACAGCAGCACAGAGGGTGTCAGGAGGGAGGAGTGCTGATCTCTTGGATTTACATAGAATAGGCAGCAGAGTTCACAGCAGCACAGAGGGTGTCAGGAGAGAGGTGGGCTGATCTCTTGAAGTTACATAGAATAGGCAGCAGAGTTCACAGCAGCACAGAGGGTGTCAGGAAGGAGGAGGGCTGATCTCTTGGATTTACATAGAATAGGCAGCAGAGTTCACAGCAGCACAGAGGGTGTCAGGAGAGAGGTGGGCTGATCTCTTGAAGTTACATAGAATAGGCAGCAGGGTTCACAGCAGCACAGAGGGTGTCAGGAGAAAGGTGGGCAGATTTCTTGGAGTTACATAGAATAGGCAGCAGGGTTCACAGCAGCACAGAGGGTGTCAGGAGAGAGGTGGGCTGATCTCTTGGAGTTACATAGAATAGGCAGCAGAGTTCACAGCAGCACAGAGGGTGTCAGGAGAGGTGGGCTGATCTCTTGGAGTTACATAGAATAGGCAGCAGGGTTCACAGCAGCACAGAGGGTGTCAGGAGAGAGGTGGGCTGATCTCTTGGAGTTACATAGAATAGGCAGCAGGGTTCACAGCAGCACAGAGGGTGTCAGGAGAGAAGTAGGCTGATCTCTTGGAGTTACATAGAATAGGCAGCAGAGTTCACAGCAGCACAGAGGGTGTCAGGAGAGAGGTGGGCTGATCTCTTGGAGTTACATAGAATAGGCAGCAGGGTTCACAGCAGCACAGAGGGTGTCAGGAGAGAAGTGGGCTGATCTCTTGGAGTTACATAGAATAGGCAGCAGGGTTCACAGCAGCACAGAGGGTGTCAGGAGGGAGGTGGGCTGATCTCCTGGAGTTACATAGAAAAGCAGCAGAGTTCACAGCAGCACAGAGGGTGTCAGGAGAGAGGTGGACTGATCTCTTGCAGTTACATAGAATAGGCAGCAGAGTTCACAGCAGCACAGAGGGTGTCAGGAGAGAGGTGGGCTGATCTCCTGGAGTTACATAGAAAAGCAGCAGAGTTCACAGCAGCACAGAGGGTGTCAGGAGAGAGGTGGGCTGATCTCTTGCAGTTACATAGAATAGGCAGCAGAGTTCACAGCAGCACAGAGGGTGTCAGGAGAGAGGTGGGCTGCTCTCTTGGAGTTACATACAATAGGCAGCAGGGTTCACAGCAGCACAGAGGGTGTCAGGAGAGAGGAGGGCTGATCTCTTGGAGTTACATAGAATAGGCAGCAGGGTTCACAGCAGCACAGAGGGTGTCAGGAGAGAGGAGGGCTGATCTCTTGGAGTTACATAGAATAGGCAGCAGGCTTCACAGCAGCACAGAGGGTGTCAGGAGAGAGGTGGGCAGATCTCTTGGAGTTACATAGAATAGGCAGCAGGGTTCACAGCAGCACAGAGGGTGTCAGGAGAGAGGTGGACTGATCTCTTGGATTTACATAGAATAGGCAGCAGGGTTCACAGCAGCACAGAGGGTGTCAGGAGAGAGGTGGGCAGATCTCTTGGAGTTACATAGAATAGGCAGCAGGGTTCACAGCAGCACAGAGGGTGTCAGGAGAGAGGTGGGCTGATCTCTTGGAGTTACATAGAATAGGCAGCAGAGTTCACAGCAGCACAGAGGGTGTCAGGAGTGGGGTGGGCTGATCTCTTGGAGTTACATAGAATAGGCAACAGAGTTCACAGCAGCACAGAGGGTGTCAGGAGAGAAGTGGACTGATCTCTTGGAGTTACATAGAAGAGGCAGCAGAGTTCACAGCAGCACAGAAGGTGTCAGGAGAGATGTGGTCTGATCTCTTGGAGTTACATAGAAGAGGCAGCAGGGCTCACAGCAGCACAGAGGGTGTCAGGAGAGAGGTGGGCAGATCTCTTGGAGTTACATAGCATAGGCAGCATGGTTCACAGCAGCACAGAGGGTGTCAGGAGGGAGGTGGGCTGATCTCTTTGATTTACATAGAATAGACAGCAGGGTTCACAGCAGCACAGAGGGTGTCAGGAGAGAGGTGGGCTGATCTCTTGGAGTTACATAGAATAGGCAGCAGGGTTCACAGCAGCACAGAGGGTGTCAGGAGAGAAGTTGACTGATCTCTTGGAGTTACATAGAAGAGGCAGCAGAGTTCACAGCAGCACAGAGGGTGTCAGGAGAGAGGTGGGCTGATCTCTTGGAGTTACATAGAAGAGGCAGCAGAGTTCACAGCAGCACAGAGGGTGTCAGGAGAGAGGTGGGCAGATCTCTTGGACTTACATAGAATAGGCAGCAGAGTTCACAGCAGCACAGAGGGTGTCAGGAGAGAGGTGGGCTGATCTCTTGGAGTTACATAGAATAGGCAGCAGGGTTCACAGCAGCACAGAGGGTGTCAGGAGAAAGGTGGGCAGATTTCTTGGAGTTACATAGAATAGGCAGCAGGGTTCACAGCAGCACAGAGGGTGTCAGGAGAGAGGTGGGCTGATCTCTTGGAGTTACATAGAATAGGCAGCAGAGTTCACAGCAGCACAGAGGGTGTCAGGAGGGAGGAGTGCTGATCTCTTGGATTTACATAGAATAGGCAGCAGGGTTCACAGCAGCACAGAGGGTGTCAGGAGGGAGGAGTGCTGATCTCTTGGATTTACATAGAATAGGCAGCAGGGTTCACAGCAGCACAGAGGGTGTCAGGAGGGAGGAGAGCTGATCTCTTGGATTTACATAGAATAGGCAGCAGGGTTCACAGCAGCACAGAGGGTGTCAGGAGGGAGGAGTGCTGATCTCTTGGATTTACATAGAATAGGCAGCAGGGTTCATAGCAGCACAGAGGGTGTCAGGAGAGAGGTGGGCTGATCTCTTGAAGTTACATAGAATAGGCAGCAGGGTTCACAGCAGCACAGAGGGTGTCAGGAGAAAGGTGGGCTGATCTCTTGGATTTACATAGAATAGGCAGCAGAGTTCACAGCAGCACAGAGGGTGTCAGGAGAGAGGTGGGCTGATCTCTTGAAGTTACATAGAATAGGCAGCAGGGTTCACAGCAGCACAGAGGGTGTCAGGAGAGAGGTGAGTAGATCTCTTGGAGTTACATAGAATAGGCAGCAGGGTTCACAGCAGCACAGAGGGTGTCAGGAGAGAAGTAGGCTGATCTCTTGGAGTTACATAGAATAGGCAGCAGAGTTCACAGCAGCACAGAGGGTGTCAGGAGAGAGGTGGGCTGATCTCTTGGAGTTACATAGAATAGGCAGCAGGGTTCACAGCAGCACAGAGGGTGTCAGGAGAGAGGTGGGCTGATCTCTTGGAGTTACATAGAATAGGCAGCAGGGTTCACAGCAGCACAGAGGGTGTCAGGAGAGAAGTGGGCTGATCTCTTGGAGTTACATAGAATAGGCAGCAGGGTTCACAGCAGCACAGAGGGTGTCAGGAGGGAGGTGGGCTGATCTCCTGGAGTTACATAGAAAAGCAGCAGAGTTCACAGCAGCACAGAGGGTGTCAGGAGAGAGGTGGACTGATCTCTTGCAGTTACATAGAATAGGCAGCAGAGTTCACAGCAGCACAGAGGGTGTCAGGAGAGAGGTGGGCTGATCTCCTGGAGTTACATAGAAAAGCAGCAGAGTTCACAGCAGCACAGAGGGTGTCAGGAGAGAGTTGGGCTGATCTCTTGCAGTTACATAGAATAGGCAGCAGAGTTCACAGCAGCACAGAGGGTGTCAGGAGAGAGGTGGGCTGCTCTCTTGGAGTTACATAGAATAGGCAGTAGGGTTCACAGCAGCACAGAGGGTGTCAGGAGAGAGGAGGGCTGATCTCTTGGAGTTACATAGAATAGGCAGCAGGGTTCACAGCAGCACAGAGGGTGTCAGGAGAGAGGTGGGCAGATCTCTTGGAGTTACGTAGAATAGGCAGCAGGGTTCACAGCAGCACAGAGGGTGTCAGGAGAGAGGTGGGCTGATCTCCAGGAGTTACATAGAAGAGGCAGCAGAGTTCATAGCAGCACAGAGGGTGTCAGGAGAGAAGTAGGCTGATCTCTTGCAGTTACATAGAATAGGCAGCAGAGTTCACAGCAGCACAGAGGGTGTCAGGAGAGAGGTGGGCTGATCTCTTGGAGTTACATAGAATAGGCAGCAGGGTTCACAGCAGCACAGAGGGTGTCAGGAGAGAGGTGGGCAGATCTCTTGGAGTTACGTAGAATAGACAGCAGGGTTCACAGCAGCACAGAGGGTGTCAGGAGAGAGGTGGGCTGATCTCTTGGAGTTACATAGAATAGGCAGCAGGGTTCACAGCAGCACAGAGGGTGTCAGGAGAGAGGTGGGCTGATCTCTTGGAGTTACATAGAATAGGCAGCAGGGTTCACAGCAGCACAGAGGGTGTCAGGAGAGAGGTGGGCTGATCTCTTGGAGTTACATAGAATAGGCAGCAGGGTTCACAGCAGCACAGAGGGTGTCAGGAGAGAGGTGGGCAGATCTCTTGGAGTTACATAGAATAGGCAGCAGAGTTCACAGCAGCACAGAGGGTGTCAGTAGAGAAGTGGACTGATCTCTTGGAGTTACATATAAGAGGCTGCAGGGTTCACAGCAGCACAGAGGGTGTCAGGAGAGAGGTGGGCTGATCTCTTGGAGTTACATAGAATAGGCAGCAGGGTTCACAGCAGCACAGAGGGTGTCAGTAGAGAAGTGGACTGATCTCTTGGAGTTACATATAAGAGGCTGCAGGGTTCACAGCAGCACAGAGGGTGTCAGGAGAGAGGTGGGCTGATCTCTTGGAGTTACATAGAATAGGCAGCAGAGTTCACAGCAGCACAGAGGGTGTCAGGAGAGAGGTGGGCTGATCTCTTGGAGTTACATATAAGAGGCTGCAGGGTCCTCCCAGCAGCACAAAGTATTTCAGGGGATCATTCTATGTTCCCACCTGGAAATTCTCCACCAGCTGTTTCGGTTTCACCTTCAGCTGCAATTGGTATGTTCCTTGGCTTCTCTTCAGCAATTCCTCGTACGTCAGTGTGAATACCGCTGTAGCCCGAGCGCCGACATTTACAGAAATCTTAAAATTCTCCATTTTCCGTCCAATGGATCTAAATAAATATTAATTCCAAGCAGCAAAACATGTAACCTGTGCCGACTACCCGTCTGATGGTCTCTAACTTCATCAGAGAAAATAACACCCCCGTCCCCCGTCCTCTGCCATCAAATCTCAGCACTGGCTGTAATGTTATCTTTTCTGATGAAGCTCGGTAGACTGTTCAGGACATCTGGAAGAAGAAAAGGTGACACGGCCATGAATAAAGAAAGGGCTCTAAACCTCCTGCAAGAACAACTACCCCCATCATCCAGGACAAAGTGGGGATGATGCTTTCTCCCCCATGATGGAGACAAGGTCACAAGGCAAAAGTGAGAACTAAGTGTCTTGGGGAACAAAACATTGACATTTTGGGTCCTTGGCCAAAAACTCCCCAGATCTCCCATTGAGAACCTGCGGTTAATCATCAACAAAGACAAAACCCACAAATTGTGATAACTCCGAGCTCTGAGACAATAACGGGCGACCATCAGTCAGGATCTGTCCAGAAGCCAATATCCAGCTGCCGGGGGAAGGGCAGAAGCCTGGAGAATAAGGGGGAGAAGTGTGGAGAATAAGGGGCAGGAGTGTGGAGAATAAGGGACAGGAGTGTGGAGAATAAGGGGCAGGAGTGTGGAGAATAAGGGGCAGGAGTGTGGAGAATAAGGGGTCAGGAGTGTGGAGAATAAGGGGCAGAAGTGTGGAGAATAAGGGCCAGGAGTGTGGAGAATAAGGGGCAGAAGTGTGGAGAATAAGGGGCAGGAGTGTGGAGAATAAGGGGCAGGAGTGTGGAGAATAAGGGGCAGGAGTGTGGAGAATAAGGGGCAGAAGTGTGGAGAATAAGGGGCAAGAGTGTGGAGAATAAGGGGCAGGAGTGTGGAGAATAAGGGGCAGGAGTGTGGAGAATAAGGGGCAGGAGTGTGGAGAATAAGGGGCAGGAGTGTGGAGAATAAGGGGCAGGAGTGTGGAGAATAAGGGGTCAGGAGTGTGGAGAATAAGGGGCAGGAGTGTGGAGAATAAGGGGCAGGAGTGTGGAGAATAAGGGGCAGGAGTGTGGAGAATAAGGGGCAGGAGTGTGGAGAATAAGGGGTCAGGAGTGTGGAGAATAAGGGGCAGGAGTGTGGAGAATAAGGGGCAGGAGTGTGGAGAATAAGGGGTCAGGAGTGTGGAGAATAAGGGAGAGGAGTGTGGAGAATAAGGGGCAGGAGTGTGGAGAATAAGGGGCAGAAGTGTGGAGAATAAGGGGGCAGGAGTGTGGAGAATAAGGGGCAGGAGTGTGGAGAATAAGGGGCAGGAGTGTGGAGAATAAGGGGCAGGAGTGTGGAGAATAAGGGGCAGGAGTGTGGAGAATAAGGGGCAGAAGCGTGGAGAATAAGGGGCAAGAGTGTGGAGAATAAGGGGCAGGGGTGTGGAGAATAAGGGACAGAAGTGTGGAGAATAAGGGACAGGAGTGTGGAGAATAAGAGGTCAGGAGTGTGGAGAATAAGGGACAGGAGTGTGGAGAATAAGGGGCAGAAGTGTGGAGAATAAGGGGCAGAAGTGTGGAGAAAAAGGGACAGGAGTGTGGAGAATAAGGGACAGGAGTGTGGAGAAAAAGGGACAGGAGTGTGGAGAATAAGGGGTCAGGAGTGTGGAGAATAAGGGGCAAGAGTGTGGAGAATAAGGGGCAGTAGTGTGGAGAATAAGGGGCAGGGGTGTGGAGAATAAGGGACAGAAGTGTGGAGAATAAGGGACAGGAGTGTGGAGAATAAGGGGTCAGGAGTGTGGAGAATAAGGGTCAGGAGTGTGGAGAATAAGGGGCAGGAGTGTGGAGAATAAGGGGCAGGAGTGTGGAGAATAAGGGGTCAGGAGTGTGGAGAATAAGGGGTCAGGAGTGTGGAGAATAAGGGGCAGGAGTGTGGAGAATAAGGGGTCAGGAGTGTGGAGAATAAGGGGCAGGAGTGTGGAGAATAAGGGGCAGGAGTGTGGAGAATAAGGGGTCAGGAGTGTGGAGAATAAGGGGCAGGAGTGTGGAGAATAAGGGGCAGGAGTGTGGAGAATAAGGGGCAGGAGTGTGGAGAATAAGGGGCAGGAGTGTGGAGAATAAGGGGCAGGAGTGTGGAGAATAAGGGGCAGGAGTGTGGAGAATGAGGGGCAGGAGTGTGGAGAATAAGGGGCAGGAGTGTGGAGAATAAGGGGCAGGAGTGTGGAGAATAAGGGGCAGGAGTGTGGAGAATAAGGGGCAGGAGTGTGGAGAATGAGGGGCATAAGTGTGGAGAATAAGGGGCAGGAGTGTGTAGAATAAGGGGCAGGAGTGTGGAGAATAAGGGGCAGAAGTGTGGAGAATAAGGGGCAGGAGTGTGGAGAATAAGGGGCAGGAGTGTGGAGAATAAGGGGCAGGAGTGTGGAGAATAAGGGGCAGTAGTGTGGAGAATAAGGGGCAGGAGTGTGGAGAATAAGGGGCAGGAGTGTGGAGAATAAGGGGCAGCGCTGGGAATATTGAGGCGTCACAGAAACTTCATGGATTTGTCAATAAAATGTAAGAACTTCTGGAATGTTTATAATTGTCAGTAACCATAGAAACAGCGACTAAAAGAGCAAGAACACTGAAGAGGCAAAATGTGAAAAGCAAAACTTGTGTCAGTCTCAGAACTTTTAGCCATGACAGTACAGTAAATGTCTCCATAGGTTATATCAGTACTGGAGCGTTATAAGAGGCTGATATCAGTCACATATGGTGTAATGTCTGGAGGTTATATCAGTACTGGAGCGTTATAAGAGGCTGATATCAGTCACATATGGTGTAATGTCTGGAGGTTATATCAGTACTGGAGCGTTATAAGAGGCTGATATCAGTCACATATGGTGTAATGTCTGGAGGTTATATCAGTACTGGAGCGTTATAAGAGGCTGATATCAGTCACATATGATGTAATGTCTGGAGGTTATATCAGTACTGCAGCGTTATAAGAGGGGCTGATATCAGTCACATATGGTGTAATGTCTGGAGGTTATATCAGTACTGGAGCGTTATAAGAGGGGCTGATATCGGTCACATATCATGTAATGTCTGGAGGTAATATTAGTACTGGAGCGTTATAAGAGGGGCTGATATCAGTCACATATGGTGTAAAGTCTGGAGGTTATATCAGTACTGGAGCGTTATAAGAGGGGCTGATATCAGTCACATATGATGTAATGTCTGGAGGTTATATCACTACTGGAGCGTTATAAGAGGCTGATATCAGTCACATATGATGTAATGTCTGGAGGTTATATCAATACTGGAGCGTTATAAGAGGCTGATATCAGTCACATATGGTGTAATGTCTGGAGGTTATATCAGTCCTGGAGCGTTATAAGAGGCTGATATCAGTCACATATGGTGTAATGTCTGGACGTTATATCAGTACTGGAGCGTTATAAGAGGGGCTGATATCAGTCACATATGGTGTAATGTCTGGAGATTATATCAGTACTGGAGAGTTATAAGAGGCTAATATCAGTCACATATGGTGTAATGTCTGGAGGTTATATCAGTACTGGAGCGTTATAAGAGGCTGATATCAGTCACATATGGTGTAATTTCTGGAGGTTATATCAGTACTGGAGCGTTATAAGAGGCTGATATCAGTCACATATGGTGTAATATCTGGAGGTTATATCAGTACTGGAGCGTTATAAGAGGGGCTGATATCAGTTACATATGATGTAATGTCTGGAGGTTATATCAGTACTGGAGCGTTATAAGAGGCTGATATCAGTCACATATGGTGTAATGTCTGGAGGTTATATCAGTACTGGAGCGTTATAAGAGGCTGATATCAGTCACATATGGTGTAATATCTGGAGGTTATATCTGTACTGGAGCGTTATAAGAGGGGCTGATATCAGTCACATATGATGTAATGTCTGGAGGTTATATCAGTACTGGAGCGTTATAAGAGGCTGATATCAGTCACATATGATGTAATGTCTGGAGGTTATATCAGTACTGGAGCGTTATAAGAGGCTGATATCAGTCACATATGGTGTAATATCTGGAGGTTATATCAGTACTGGAGCGTTATAAGAGGGGCTGATATCAGTTACATATGATGTAATGTCTGGAGGTTATATCAGTACTGGAGCGTTATAAGAGGCTGATATCAGTCACATATGATGTAATTTCTGGAGGTTATATCAGTACTGGAGCGATATAAGAGGGGCTGATATCAGTCACATATGATGTAATGTCTGGAGGTTATATCAGTACTGGAGCGTTATAAGAGGGGCTGATATCAGTCACATATGATGTAATGTCTGGAGGTTATATCAGTACTGGAGCGTTATAAGAGGGGCTGATATCAGTCACATATGATGTACTGTCTGGAGGTTATATCAGTACTGGAGCGTTATAAGAGGCTGATATCAGTCACATATGGTGTAATGTCTGGAGGTTATATCAGTATTGGAGCGTTATAAGAGGCTGATATCAGTCACATATGGTGTAATGTCTGGAAGTTATATCAGTATTGGAGCGTTATAAGAGGGGCTGATATCAGTCACATATGATGTAATGTCTGGAGGTTATATCAGTGTTGGAGTGTTATAAGAGGGGCTGACATCAGTCGCATATCATGTAATGTCTGGAGGTTTTATCAGTACTGGAGCGTTATAAGAGGTGCTGATATCAGTCACATATGATGTAATGTCTGGAGGTTATATCAGTACTGGAGCGTTATAAGAGGGGCTGATATCAGTCACATATGATGTAATGTCAGGAGGTTATATCAGTACTGGAGCGTTATAAGAGGGGCTGATATCAGTCACATATGATGTACTGTCTGGAGGTTATATCAGTACTGGAGCGTTATAAGAGGCTGATATCAGTCACATATGGTGTAATGTCTGGAGGTTATATCAGTACTGGAGCGTTATAAGAGGCTGATATCAGTCACATATGGTGTAATGTCTGGAAGTTATATCAGTATTGGAGCGTTATAAGAGAGGCTGATATCAGTCACATATGATGTAATGTCTGGAGGTTATATCAGTGTTGGAGTGTTATAAGAGGGGCTGACATCAGTCGCATATCATGTAATGTCTGGAGGTTTTATCAGTACTGGAGCGTTATAAGAGGGGCTGATATCAGTCACATATGATGTAATGTCTGGAGGTTTTATCAGTACTGGAGCGTTATAAGAGGGGCTGATATCAGTCACATATGATGTAATGTCTGGAGGTTATATCAGTACTGGAGCGTTATAAGAGGGGCTGATATCAGTCACATATGGTATAATGTCTGGAGGTTATATCAGTACTGGAGCGTTATAAGAGGCTGATATCAGTCACATATGGTGTAATGTCTGGAGGTTATATCAGTACTGGAGCGTTATAAGAGGCTGATATCAGTCACATATGGTGTAATATCTGGAGGTTATATCTGTATTGGAGCGTTATAAGAGGGGCTGATATCAGTCACATATGTAATGTCTGGAGGTTATATCAGTACTGGAGCGTTAAAAGAGGGGCTGATATCAGTTACTTATGATGTAATGTCTGGAGGTTATATCAGTACTGGAGCGTTATAAGAGGCTGATATCAGTCACATATGATGTAATGTCTGGAGGTTATATCAGTACTGGAGCGTTATAAGAGGCTGATATCAGTCACATATGATGTAATGTCTGGAGGATATATCAGTACTGGAGCGTTATAAGAGGGGCTGATATCAGTCACATATGATGTAATGTCTGGAGGTTATATCAGTACTGGAGCGTTATAAGAGGGGCTGATATCAGTCACATATGATGTACTGTCTGGAGGTTATATCAGTACTGGAGCGTTATAAGAGGCTGATATCAGTCACATATGGTGTAATGTCTGGAGGTTATATCAGTACTGGAGCGTTATAAGAGACTGATATCAGTCACATATGGTGTAATGTCTGGAGGTTATATCAGTATTGGAGCGTTATAAGAGGGGCTGATATCAGTCACATATGATGTAATGTCTGGAGGTTATATCAGTGTTGGAGTGTTATAAGAGGGGCTGATATCAGTCGCATATCATGTAATGTCTGGAGGTTTTATCAGTACTGGAGCGTTATAAGAGGGGCTGATATCAGTCACATATGATGTAATGTCTGGAGGTTTTATCAGTACTGGAGCGTTATAAGAGGCTGATATCAGTCACATATGATGTAATGTCTGGAGGTTATATCAGTACTGGAACGTTATAAGAGGGGCTGATATCAGTCACATATGGTGTAATGTCTGGAGGTTATATCAGTACTGGAGCGTTAAAAGAGGCTGATAGCAGTCACATATGATGTAATGTCTGGAGGTAATATCAGTACTGCAGCGTTATAAGAGGGGCTGATATCAGTCACATATCATGTAATGTCTAGAGGTTAAATCAGTACTGGAGCGTTATAAGAGGGGCTGATATCAGTCACATATGGTGTAATGTCTGGAGGTTATATCAGTACTGGAGCGTTATAAGAGGGTCTGATATCCGTCACATATGGTGTAATGTCTGGAGGTAATATCAGTACTGGAGCGTTATAAGAGGGGCTGATATCCGTCACATATGGTGTAATGTCTGGAGGTTATATCACTACTTGAGCGTTATAAGAGGGGCTGATATCAGTCACATATGGTGTAATGTCTAGAGGTTATATCAGTACTGGAGCGTTATAAGAGGGGCTGATATCAGTCACATATGGTGTAATGTCTGGAGGTTAAATCAGTACTGGAACGTTAAAAGAGGGGCTGATATCAGTCACATATGGTGTAATGTCTGGAGGTTATATCAGTACTGGAGCGTTAAAAGAGGCTGATAGCAGTCACATATGGTGTAATGTCTGGAGGTAATATCAGTACTGGAGCGTTATAAGAGGGGCTGATATCAGTCACATATCATGTAATGTCTGGAGGTTATATCAGTACTGGAGCGTTATAAGAGGGGCTGATATCAGTCACATATGGTGTAATGTCTGGAGGTTATATCAGTACTGGAGCGTTATAAGAGGCTGATATCAGTCACATATGGTGTAATGTCTGGAGGTTATATCAGTACTGGAGCGTTATAAGAGGGGCTGATATCAGTCACATATGATGTAATGTCTGGAGGTTATATCAGTACTGGAGCGTTATAAGAGGCTGATATCAGTCACATATGGTGTAATGTCTGGAGGTTATATCAGTATTGGAGCGTTATAAGAGGGGCTGATATCAGTCACATATGATGTAATGTCTGGAGGTTATATCAGTACTGGAGCGTTATAAGAGGCTGATATCAGTCACATATGGTGTAATGTCTGGAGGTTATATCAGTATTGGAGCGTTATAAGAGGGGCTGATATCAGTCACATATGATGTAATGTCTGGAGGTTATATCAGTACTGGAGCGTTATAAGAGGCTGATATCAGTCACATATGATGTAATGTCTGGAGGTTATATCAGTGTTGGAGCGTTATAAGAGGAGCTGATATCAGTCACATATGGTGTAATGTCTGGAGGTTATATCAGTATTGGAGCGTTATAAGAGGGGCTGATATCAGTCACATATGATGTAATGTCTGGAGGTTATATCAGTACTGGAGCGTTATAAGAGTCTGATATCAGTCACATATGATGTAATGTCTGGAGGTTATATCAGTATTGGAGCGTTATAAGAGGGGCTGATATCAGTCACATATGATGTAATGTCTGGAGGTTATATCAGTACTGGAGCGTTATAAGAGGCTGATATCAGTCACATATGATGTAATGTCTGGAGGTTATATCAGTACTGGAGCGTTATAAGAGGGGCTGACATCAGTCGCATATCATGTAATGTCTGGAGGTTTTATCAGTACTGGAGAGTGATAAGAGGCTGATATCAGTCACATATGGTGTAATATCTGGAGGTTTTATCAGTACTGGAGCGTTATAAGAGAGGCTGATATCAGTCACATATGATGTAATGTCTGGAGGTTATATCAGTACTGGAGCGTTATAAGAGGCTGATATCAGTCACATATGATGTAATGTCTGGAGGTTATATCAGTACTGGAGCGTTATAAGAGAGGCTGATATCAGTCACATATGATGTAATGTCTGGAGGTTATATCAGTACTGGAGCGTTATAAGAGGCTGATATCAGTCACATATGGTGTAATGTCTGGAGGTTATATCAGTACTGGAGCGTTATAAGAGGCTGATATCAGTCACATATGGTGTAATGTCTGGAGGTTATATCAGTACTGGAGCGTTATAAGAGGCTGATATCAGTCACATATGGTGTAATTTCTGGAGGTTATATCAGTACTGGAGCGTTATAAGAGGCTGATATCAGTCACATATGGTGTAATATCTGGAGGTTATATCAGTACTGGAGCGTTATAAGAGGGGCTGATATCAGTTACATATGATGTAATGTCTGGAGGTTATATCAGTACTGGAGCGTTATAAGAGGCTGATATCAGTCACATATGGTGTAATGTCTGGAGGTTATATCAGTACTGGAGCGTTATAAGAGGCTGATATCAGTCACATATGGTGTAATATCTGGAGGTTATATCTGTACTGGAGCGTTATAAGAGGGGCTGATATCAGTCACATATGATGTAATGTCTGGAGGTTATATCAGTACTGGAGCGTTATAAGAGGCTGATATCAGTCACATATGATGTAATGTCGGGAGGTTATATCAGTACTGGAGCGTTATAAGAGGCTGATATCAGTCACATATGGTGTAATATCTGGAGGTTATATCAGTACTGGAGCGTTATAAGAGGGGCTGATATCAGTTACATATGATGTAATGTCTGGAGGTTATATCAGTACTGGAGCGTTATAAGAGGCTGATATCAGTCACATATGATGTAATTTCTGGAGGTTATATCAGTACTGGAGCGATATAAGAGGGGCTGATATCAGTCACATATGATGTAATGTCTGGAGGTTATATCAGTACTGGAGCGTTATAAGAGGGGCTGATATCAGTCACATATGATGTAATGTCTGGAGGTTATATCAGTACTGGAGCGTTATAAGAGGGGCTGATATCAGTCACATATGATGTACTGTCTGGAGGTTATATCAGTACTGGAGCGTTATAAGAGGCTGATATCAGTCACATATGGTGTAATGTCTGGAGGTTATATCAGTACTGGAGCGTTATAAGAGGCTGATATCAGTCACATATGGTGTAATGTCTGGAAGTTATATCAGTATTGGAGCGTTATAAGAGGGGCTGATATCAGTCACATATGATGTAATGTCTGGAGGTTATATCAGTGTTGGAGTGTTATAAGAGGGGCTGACATCAGTCGCATATCATGTAATGTCTGGAGGTTTTATCAGTACTGGAGCGTTATAAGAGGGGCTGATATCAGTCACATATGATGTAATGTCTGGAGGTTTTATCAGTACTGGAGCGTTATAAGAGGGGCTGATATCAGTCACATATGATGTAATGTCTGGAGGTTATATCAGTACTGGAGCGTTATAAGAGGCTGATATCAGTCACATATGATGTAATGTCTGGAGGTTATATCAGTACTGGAGCGTTATAAGAGGCTGATATCAGTCACATATGGTGTAATATCTGGAGGTTATATCAGTACTGGAGCGTTATAAGAGGGGCTGATATCAGTTACATATGATGTAATGTCTGGAGGTTATATCAGTACTGGAGCGTTATAAGAGGCTGATATCAGTCACATATGATGTAATTTCTGGAGGTTATATCAGTACTGGAGCGATATAAGAGGGGCTGATATCAGTCACATATGATGTAATGTCTGGAGGTTATATCAGTACTGGAGCGTTATAAGAGGGGCTGATATCAGTCACATATGATGTAATGTCTGGAGGTTATATCAGTACTGGAGCGTTATAAGAGGGGCTGATATCAGTCACATATGATGTACTGTCTGGAGGTTATATCAGTACTGGAGCGTTATAAGAGGCTGATATCAGTCACATATGGTGTAATGTCTGGAGGTTATATCAGTACTGGAGCGTTATAAGAGGCTGATATCAGTCACATATGGTGTAATGTCTGGAAGTTATATCAGTATTGGAGCGTTATAAGAGGGGCTGATATCAGTCACATATGATGTAATGTCTGGAGGTTATATCAGTGTTGGAGTGTTATAAGAGGGGCTGACATCAGTCGCATATCATGTAATGTCTGGAGGTTTTATCAGTACTGGAGCGTTATAAGAGGGGCTGATATCAGTCACATATGATGTAATGTCTGGAGGTTTTATCAGTACTGGAGCGTTATAAGAGGGGCTGATATCAGTCACATATGATGTAATGTCTGGAGGTTATATCAGTACTGGAGCGTTATAAGAGGGGCTGATATCAGTCACATATGGTATAATGTCTGGAGGTTATATCAGTACTGGAGCGTTATAAGAGGCTGATATCAGTCACATATGGTGTAATGTCTGGAGGTTATATCAGTACTGGAGCGTTATAAGAGGCTGATATCAGTCACATATGGTGTAATATCTGGAGGTTATATCTGTACTGGAGCGTTATAAGAGGGGCTGATATCAGTCACATATGATGTAATGTCTGGAGGTTATATCAGTACTGGAGCGTTATAAGAGGCTGATATCAGTCACATATGATGTAATGTCTGGAGGTTATATCAGTACTGGAGCGTTATAAGAGGGGCTGATATCAGTCACATATGATGTAGTGTCTGGAGGTTATATCAGTACTGGAGCGTTATAAGAGGGGCTGATATCAGTCACATATGATGTACTGTCTGGAGGTTATATCAGTACTGGAGCGTTATAAGAGGCTGATATCAGTCACATATGGTGTAATGTCTGGAGGTTATATCAGTACTGGAGCGTTATAAGAGGCTGATATCAGTCACATATGGTGTAATGTCTGGAAGTTATATCAGTATTGGAGCGTTATAAGAGGGGCTGATATCAGTCACATGTGATGTAATGTCTGGAGGTTATATCAGTGTTGGAGTGTTATAAGAGGGGCTGACATCAGTCGCATATCATGTAATGTCTGGAGGTTTTATCAGTACTGGAGCGTTATAAGAGGGGCTGATATCAGTCACATATGATGTAATGTCTGGAGGTTTTATCAGTACTGGAGCGTTATAAGAGGGGCTGATATCAGTCACATATGATGTAATGTCTGGAGGTTATATCAGTACTGGAGCGTTATAAGAGGGGCTGATATCAGTCACATATGGTATAATGTCTGGAGGTTATATCAGTACTGGAGCGTTATAAGAGGCTGATATCAGTCACATATGGTGTAATGTCTGGAGGTTATATCAGTACTGGAGCGTTATAAGAGGCTGATATCAGTCACATATGGTGTAATATCTGGAGGTTATATCTGTACTGGAGCGTTATAAGAGGGGCTGATATCAGTCACATATGATGTAATGTCTGGAGGTTATATCAGTACTTGAGCGTTATAAGAGGCTGATATCAGTCACATATGATGTAATGTCTGGAGGTTATATCAGTACTGGAGCGTTATAAGAGGGGCTGATATCAGTCACATATGATGTAGTGTCTGGAGGTTATATCAGTACTGGAGCGTTATAAGAGGGGCTGATATCAGTCACATATGATGTACTGTCTGGAGGTTATATCAGTACTGGAGCGTTATAAGAGGCTGATATCAGTCACATATAGTGTAATGTCTGGAGGTTATATCAGTACTGGAGCGTTATAAGAGGCTGATATCAGTCACATATGGTGTAATGTCTGGAGGTTATATCAGTATTGGAGCGTTATAAGAGGGGCTGATATCAGTCACATATGATGTAATGTCTGGAGGTTATATCAGTGTTGGAGTGTTATAAGAGGGGCTGATATCAGTCGCATATCATGTAATGTCTGGAGGTTTTATCAGTACTGGAGCGTTATAAGAGGGGCTGATATCAGTCACATATGATGTAATGTCTGGAGGTTTTATCAGTACTGGAGCGTTATAAGAGGGGCTGATATCAGTCACATATGATGTAATGTCTGGAGGTTATATCAGTACTGGAACGTTATAAGAGGGGCTGATATCAGTCACATATGGTGTAATGTCTGGAGGTTATATCAGTACTGGAGCGTTAAAAGAGGCTGATAGCAGTCACATATGATGTAATGTCTGGAGGTAATATCAGTACTGCAGCGTTATAAGAGGGGCTGATATCAGTCACATATGATGTACTGTCTGGAGGTTATATCAGTACTGGAGCGTTATAAGAGGCTGATATCAGTCACATATGGTGTAATGTCTGGAGGTTATATCAGTACTGGAGCGTTATAAGAGGCTGATATCAGTCACATATGGTGTAATGTCTGGAAGTTATATCAGTATTGGAGCGTTATAAGAGGGGCTGATATCAGTCACATATGATGTAATGTCTGGAGGTTATATCAGTGTTGGAGTGTTATAAGAGGGGCTGATATCAGTCACATATGATGTAATGTCTGGAGGTTTTATCAGTACTGGAGCGTTATAAGAGGGGCTGATATCAGTCACATATGATGTAATGTCTGGAGGTTATATCAGTACTGGAGCGTTATAAGAGGGGCTGATATCAGTCACATATGGTATAATGTCTGGAGGTTATATCAGTACTGGAGCGTTATAAGAGGCTGATATCAGTCACATATGGTGTAATGTCTGGAGGTTATATCAGTACTGGAGCGTTATAAGAGGCTGATATCAGTCACATATGGTGTAATATCTGGAGGTTATATCTGTACTGGAGCGTTATAAGAGGGGCTGATATCAGTCACATATGATGTAATGTCTGGAGGTTATATCAGTACTGGAGCGTTATAAGAGGCTGATATCAGTCACATATGATGTAATGTCTGGAGGTTATATCAGTACTGGAGCGTTATAAGAGGGGCTGATATCAGTCACATATGATGTAGTGTCTGGAGGTTATATAAGTACTGGAGCGTTATAAGAGGGGCTGATATCAGTCACATATGATGTACTGTCTGGAGGTTATATCAGTACTGGAGCGTTATAAGAGGCTGATATCAGTCACATATGGTGTAATGTCTGGAGGTTATATCAGTACTGGAGCGTTATAAGAGGCTGATATCAGTCACATATGGTGTAATGTCTGGAGGTTATATCAGTATTGGAGCGTTATAAGAGGGGCTGATATCAGTCACATATGATGTAATGTCTGGAGGTTATATCAGTGTTGGAGTGTTATAAGAGGGGCTGATATCAGTCGCATATCATGTAATGTCTGGAGGTTTTATCAGTACTGGAGCGTTATAAGAGGGGCTGATATCAGTCACATATGATGTAATGTCTGGAGGTTTTATCAGTACTGGAGCGTTATAAGAGGGGCTGATATCAGTCACATATGATGTAATGTCTGGAGGTTATATCAGTACTGGAACGTTATAAGAGGGGCTGATATCAGTCACATATGGTGTAATGTCTGGAGGTTATATCAGTACTGGAGCGTTAAA
Organism: Phyllobates terribilis; assembly: GCF_046119375.1. Classification (NCBI taxonomy): domain Eukaryota; kingdom Metazoa; phylum Chordata; class Amphibia; order Anura; family Dendrobatidae; genus Phyllobates; species Phyllobates terribilis. Next base: position 3,739,424 of record NW_027362903.1, on the reverse strand, counting down.
AGAGGCTGATAGCAGTCACATATGATGTAATGTCTGGAGGTAATATCAGTACTGCAGCGTTATAAGAGGGGCTGATATCAGTCACATATCATGTAATGTCTAGAGGTTAAATCAGCACTGGAGCGTTATAAGAGGGGCTGATATCAGTCACATATGGTGTAATGTCTGGAGGTTATATCAGTACTGGAGCGTTATAAGAGGCTGATATCAGTCACATATGGTGTAATGTCTGGAGGTTATATCAGTATTGGAGCGTTATAAGAGGGGCTGATATCAGTCACATATGTAATGTCTGGAGGTTATATCAGTACTGGAGCGTTATAAGAGCCTGATATCAGTCACATATGGTGTAATGTCTGGAGGTTATATCAGTATTGGAGCGTTATAAGAGGGGCTGATATCAGTCACATATGATGTAATGTCTGGAGGTTATATCAGTACTGGAGCGTTATAAGTGGCTGATATCAGTCACATATGATGTAATGTCTGGAGGTTATATCAGTGTTGGAGCGTTATAAGAGGAGCTGATATCAGTCACATATGGTGTAATGTCTGGAGGTTATATCAGTATTGGAGCGTTATAAGAGGGGCTGATATCAGTCACATATGATGTAATGTCTGGAGGTTATATCAGTACTGGAGCGTTGTAAGAGGCTGATATCAGTCACATATGATGTAATGTCTGGAGGTTATATCAGTATTGGAGCGTTATAAGAGGGGCTGATATCAGTCACATATGATGTAATGTCTGGAGGTTATATCAGTACTGGAGCGTTATAAGAGGCTGATATCAGTCACATATGATGTAATGTCTGGAGGTTATATCAGTACTGGAGCGTTATAAGAGGGGCTGACATCAGTCGCATATCATGTAATGTCTGGAGGTTTTATCAGTACTGGAGAGTTATAAGAGGCTGATATCAGTCACATATGGTGTAATATCTGGAGGTTTTATCAGTACTGAAGCGTTATAAGAGAGGCTGATATCAGTCACATATGATGTAATGTCTGGAGGTTATATCAGTACTGGAGCGTTATAAGAGGGGCTGATATCAGTCACATATGATGTAATGTCTGGAGGTTTTATCAGTACTGGAGTGTTATAAGAGGGGCTGATATCAGTCGCATATCATGTAATGTCTGGAGGTTTTATCAGTACTGGAGCGTTATAAGAGGGGCTGATATCAGTCACATATGATGTAATGTCTGGAGGTTTTATCAGTACTGGAGCGTTATAAGAGGGGCTGATATCAGTCACATATGGTGTAATGTCTGGAGGTTATATCAGTACTGGAGCGTTATAAGAGGGGCTGATATCAGTCACATATGATGTAATGTCTGGATGTTATATCAGTACTGGAACGTTATAAGAGGGGCTGATATCAGTCACATATGGTGTAATGTCTGGAGGTAATATCAGTACTGGAGCGTTATAAGAGGGGCTGATATCAGTCACATATCATGTAATGTCTGGAGGTTAAATCAGTACTGGAGCGTTATAAGAGGGGCTGATATCAGTCACATATGGTGTAATGTCTGGAGTTTATATCAGTACTGGAGCGTTATAAGAGGCTGATATCAGTCACATATGGTGTAATGTCGAGGTTATATCAGTACTGGAGCGTTATAAGAGGGGCTGATATCAGTCATATATGATGTAATGTCTGGAGGTTATATCAGTACTGGAGCGTTATAAGAGGCTGATATCAGTCACATATGGTGTAATGTCTGGAGGTTATATCAGTATTGGAGCGTTATAAGAGGGGCTGATATCAGTCACATATGTAATGTCTGGAGGTTATATCAGTACTGGAGCGTTATAAGAGCCTGATATCAGTCACATATGGTGTAATGTCTGGAGGTTATATCAGTATTGGAGCGTTATAAGAGGGGCTGATATCAGTCACATATGATGTAATGTCTGGAGGTTATATCAGTACTGGAGCGTTATAAGAGGCTGATATCAGTCACATATGATGCAATGTCTGGAGGTTATATCAGTGTTGGAGCGTTATAAGAGGAGCTGATATCAGTCACATATGGTGTAATGTCTGGAGGTTTTATCAGTACTGGAGAGTTATAAGAGGCTGATATCAGTCACATATGGTGTAATATCTGGAGGTTTTATCAGTACTGGAGCGTTATAAGAGAGGCTGATATCAGTCACATATGATGTAATGTCTGGAGGTTATATCAGTACTGGAGCGTTATAAGAGGCTGATATCAGTCACATATGATGTAATGTCTGGAGGTTATATCAGTACTGGAGCGTTATAAGAGAGGCTGAAATCAGTCACATATGATGTAATGTCTGGAGGTTATATCAGTACTGGAGCGTTATAAGAGGCTGATATCAGTCACATATGGTGTAATGTGTGGAGGTTATATCAGTACTGGAGCGTTATAAGAGGATGATATCAGTCACATATGATGTAATGTCTGGAGGTTATATCAGTACTGGAGCGTTATAAGAGGCTGATATCAGTCACATATGGTGTAATGTCTGGAGGTTATATCAGTACTGGAGCGTTATAAGAGGCTGATATCAGTCACATATGGTGTAATTTCTGGAGGTTATATCAGTACTGGAGCGTTATAAGAGGCTGATATCAGTCACATATGGTGTAATATCTGGAGGTTATATCTGTACTGGAGCGTTATAAGAGGGGCTGATATCAGTCACATATGATGTAATGTCTGGAGGTTATATCAGTACTGGAGCGTTATGAGAGGGGCTGATATCAATTACATATGATGTAATGTCTGGAGGTTATATCAGTACTGGAGCGTTATAAGAGGCTGATATCAGTCACATATGATGTAATGTCTGGAGGTAATATCAGTACTGGAGCGTTATAAGAGGGGCTGATATCAGTCACATATGATGTAATGTCTGGAGGTTATATCAGTACTGGAGCGTTATAAGAGGGGCTGATATCAGTCACATATGATGTAATGTCTGGAGGTTATATCAGTACTGGAGCGTTATAAGAGGGGCTGATATCAGTCACATATGATATACTGTCTGGAGGTTATATCAGTACTGGAGCGTTATAAGAGGCTGATATCAGTCACATATGGTGTAATGTCTGGAGGTTATATCAGTACTGGAGCGTTATAAGAGGCTGATATCAGTCACATATGATGTAATGTCTGGAGGTTTTATCAGTACTGGAGCGTTATAAGAGGGGCTGATATCAGTCACATATAATGTAATGTCTGGAGGTTATATCAGTACTGGAGCGTTATAAGAGGGGCTGATATCTGTCACATATCGCGTAATGTCTGGAGGTTTTATCAGTACTGGAGCGTTATAAGAGGGGCTGATATCAGTCACATATCATGTAATGTCTGGAGGTTATATCAGTACTGGAGCGTTATAAGAGGCTGATATCAGTCACATATGATGTAATGTCTGGAGGTTATATCAGTACTGGAGCGTTATAAGAGAGGCTGATATCAGTCACATATGATGTAATGTCTGGAGGTTATATCAGTACTGGAGCATTATAAGAGGCTGATATCAGTCACATATGGTGTAATGTCTGGAGGTTATATCAGTACTGGAGCGTTATAAGAGGCTGATATCAGTCACATATGATGTAATATCTGGAGGTTATATCAGTACTGGAGCGATATGTAAGAGGGGCTGATATCAGTCACATATGGTATAATGTCTGGAGGTTATATCAGTACTGGAGCGTTATAAGAGGCTGATATCAGTCACATATGGTGTAATGTCTGGAGGTTATATCAGTACTGGAGCGTTATAAGAGGCTGATATCAGTCACATATAGTGTAATATCTGGAGGTTATATCTGTACTGGAGCGTTATAAGAGGGGCTGATATCAGTCACATATGATGTAATGTCTGGAGGTTATATCAGTACTGGAGCGTTATAAGAGGGGCTGATATCAGTTACATATGATGTAATGTCTGGAGGTTATATCAGTACTGGAGCGTTATAAGAGGCTGATATCAGTCACATATGATGTAATGTCTGGAGGTTTTATCAGTACTGGAGCGTTATTAGAGGGGCTGATATCAGTTACATATGATGTAATGTCTGGAGGTTATATCAGTGCTGGAGCGTTATAAGAGGCTGATATCAGTCACATATGATGTAATGTCTGGAGGTTATATCAGTACTGGAGCGTTATAAGAGGGGCTGATATCAGTCACATATGATGTAATGTCTGTAGGTTATATCAGTACTCCAGCGTTATAAGAGGGGCTGATATCAGTCACATATGATGTACTGTCTGGAGGTTATATCAGTACTGGAGCGTTATAAGAGGCTGATATCAGTCACATATGATGTAATGTCTGGAGGTTATATCAGTACTGGAGCGTTATAAGAGTGGCTGATATCAGTCACATATGATGTAATGTCTGGAGGTTATATCAGTACTGGAGCGTTATAAGAGGCTGATATCAGTCACATATGGTGTAATGTCTGGAGGATATATCAGTACTGGAGCGTTATAAGAGGCTGATATCAGTCACATATGATGTAATGTCTGGAGGTTATATCAGTACTGGAGCGTTATAAGAGGCTGATATCAGTCACATATGGTGTAATGTCTGGAGGTTATATCAGTACTGGAGCGTTATAAGAGGCTGATATCAGTCACATATGGTGTAATTTCTGGAGGTTATATCAGTACTGGAGCGTTATAAGAGGCTGATATCAGTCACATATGGTGTAATATCTGGAGGTTATATCTGTACTGGAGCGTTATAAGAGGGGCTGATATCAGTCACATATGATGTAATGTCTGGAGGTTATATCAGTACTGGAGCGTTATAAGAGGGGCTGATATCAGTTACATATGATGTAATGTCAGGAGGTTATATCAGTACTGGAGCGTTATAAGAGGCTGACATCAGTCACATATGATGTAATGTCTGGAGGTTATATCAGTACTGGAGCGTTATAAGAGGGGCTGATATCAGTCACATATGATGTAATGTCTGGAGGTTATATCAGTACTGGAGCGTTATAAGAGGGGCTGATATCAGTCACATATGATGTAATGTCTGGAGGTTATATCAGTACTGGAGCGTTATAAGAGGGGCTGATATCAGTCACATATGATGTACTGTCTGGAGGTTATATCAGTACTGGAGCGTTATAAGAGGCTGATATCAGTCACATATGGTGTAATGTCTGGAGGTTATATCAGTACTGGAGCGTTGTAAGAGGCTGATATCAGTCACATATGGTGTAATGTCTGGAGGTTATATCAGTATTGGAGCGTTATAAGAGGGGCTGATATCAGTCACATATGATGTAATGTCTGTGGGTTATATCAGTACTGGAGCGTTATAAGAGGGGCTGATATCAGTCACATATGATGTACTGTCTGGAGGTTATATCAGTACTGGAGCGTTAAAAGAGGCTGATAGCAGTCACATATGATGTAATGTCTGGAGGTAATATCAGTACTGCAGCGTTATAAGAGGGGCTGATATCAGTCACATATCATGTAATGTCTAGAGGTTAAATCAGTACTGGAGCGTTATAAGAGGGGCTGATATCAGTCACATATGGTGTAATGTCTGGAGGTTATATCAGTACTGGAGCGTTATAAGAGGCTGATATCAGTCACATATGGTGTAATGTCTGGAGGTTATATCAGTACTGGAGCGTTATAAGAGGGGCTGATATCAGTCACATATGTAATGTCTGGAGGTTATATCAGTACTGGAGCGTTATAAGAGCCTGATATCAGTCACATATGGTGTAATGTCTGGAGGTTATATCAGTATTGGAGCGTTATAAGAGGGGCTGATATCAGTCACATATGATGTAATGTCTGGAGGTTATATCAGTACTGGAGCGTTATAAGTGGCTGATATCAGTCACATATGATGTAATGTCTGGAGGTTATATCAGTGTTGGAGCGTTATAAGAGGAGCTGATATCAGTCACATATGGTGTAATGTCTGGAGGTTATATCAGTATTGGAGCGTTATAAGAGGGGCTGATATCAGTCACATATGATGTAATGTCTGGAGGTTATATCAGTACTGGAGCGTTATAAGAGGCTGATATCAGTCACATATGATGTAATGTCTGGAGGTTATATCAGTATTGGAGCGTTATAAGAGGGGCTGATATCAGTCACATATGATGTGTTGTCTGGAGGTTATATCAGTACTGGAGCGTTATAAGAGGCTGATATCAGTCACATATGATGTAATGTCTGGAGGTTATATCAGTACTGGAGCGTTATAAGAGGGGCTGACATCAGTCGCATATCATGTAATGTCTGGAGGTTTTATCAGTACTGGAGAGTTATAAGAGGCTGATATCAGTCACATATGGTGTAATATCTGGAGGTTTTATCAGTACTGGAGCGTTATAAGAGAGGCTGATATCAGTCACATATGATGTAATGTCTGGAGGTTATATCAGTACTGGAGCGTTATAAGAGGGGCTGATATCAGTCACATATGATGTAATGTCTGGAGGTTTTATCAGTACTGGAGTGTTATAAGAGGGGCTGATATCAGTCGCATATCATGTAATGTCTGGAGGTTTTATCAGTACTGGAGCGTTATAAGAGGGGCTGATATCAGTCACATATGATGTAATGTCTGGAGGTTTTATCAGTACTGGAGCGTTATAAGAGGGGCTGATATCAGTCACATATGGTGTAATGTCTGGAGGTTATATCAGTACTGGAGCGTTATAAGAGGGGCTGATATCAGTCACATATGATGTAATGTCTGGAGGTTATATCAGTACTGGAGCGTTATAAGAGGGGCTGATATCAGTCACATATGGTGTAATGTCTGGAGGTAATATCAGTACTGGAGCGTTATAAGAGGGGCTGATATCAGTCACATATCATGTAATGTCTGGAGGTTAAATCAGTACTGGAGCGTTATAAGAGGGGCTGATATCAGTCACATATGGTGTAATGTCTGGAGTTTATATCAGTACTGGAGCGTTATAAGAGGCTGATATCAGTCACATATGGTGTAATGTCGAGGTTATATCAGTACTGGAGCGTTATAAGAGGGGCTGATATCAGTCATATATGATGTAATGTCTGGAGGTTATATCAGTACTGGAGCGTTATAAGAGGCTGATATCAGTCACATATGGTGTAATGTCTGGAGGTTATATCAGTATTGGAGCGTTATAAGAGGGGCTGATATCAGTCACATATGTAATGTCTGGAGGTTATATCAGTACTGGAGCGTTATAAGAGCCTGATATCAGTCACATATGGTGTAATGTCTGGAGGTTATATCAGTATTGGAGCGTTATAAGAGGGGCTGATATCAGTCACATATGATGTAATGTCTGGAGGTTATATCAGTACTGGAGCGTTATAAGAGGCTGATATCAGTCACATATGATGCAATGTCTGGAGGTTATATCAGTGTTGGAGCGTTATAAGAGGAGCTGATATCAGTCACATATGGTGTAATGTCTGGAGGTTTTATCAGTACTGGAGAGTTATAAGAGGCTGATATCAGTCACATATGGTGTAATATCTGGAGGTTTTATCAGTACTGGAGCGTTATAAGAGAGGCTGATATCAGTCACATATGATGTAATGTCTGGAGGTTATATCAGTACTGGAGCGTTATAAGAGGCTGATATCAGTCACATATGATGTAATGTCTGGAGGTTATATCAGTACTGGAGCGTTATAAGAGAGGCTGAAATCAGTCACATATGATGTAATGTCTGGAGGTTATATCAGTACTGGAGCGTTATAAGAGGCTGATATCAGTCACATATGGTGTAATGTCTGGAGGTTATATCAGTACTGGAGCGTTATAAGAGGATGATATCAGTCACATATGATGTAATGTCTGGAGGTTATATCAGTACTGGAGCGTTATAAGAGGCTGATATCAGTCACATATGGTGTAATGTCTGGAGGTTATATCAGTACTGGAGCGTTATAAGAGGCTGATATCAGTCACATATGGTGTAATTTCTGGAGGTTATATCAGTACTGGAGCGTTATAAGAGGCTGATATCAGTCACATATGGTGTAATATCTGGAGGTTATATCTGTACTGGAGCGTTACAAGAGGGGCTGATATCAGTCACATATGATGTAATGTCTGGAGGTTATATCAGTACTGGAGCGTTATGAGAGGGGCTGATATCAGTTACATATGATGTAATGTCTGGAGGTTATATCAGTACTGGAGCGTTATAAGAGGCTGATATCAGTCACATATGATGTAATGTCTGGAGGTAATATCAGTACTGGAGCGTTATAAGAGGTGCTGATATCAGTCACATATGATGTAATGTCTGGAGGTTATATCAGTACTGGAGCGTTATAAGAGGGGCTGATATCAGTCACATATGATGTAATGTCTGGAGGTTATATCAGTACTGGAGCGTTATAAGAGGGGCTGATATCAGTCACATATGATATACTGTCTGGAGGTTATATCAGTACTGGAGCGTTATAAGAGGCTGATATCAGTCACATATGGTGTAATGTCTGGAGGTTATATCAGTACTGGAGCGTTATAAGAGGCTGATATCAGTCACATATGATGTAATGTCTGGAGGTTTTATCAGTACTGGAGCGTTATAAGAGGGGCTGATATCAGTCACATATAATGTAATGTCTGGAGGTTATATCAGTACTGGAGCGTTATAAGAGGGGCTGATATCTGTCACATATCACGTAATGTCTGGAGGTTTTATCAGTACTGGAGCGTTATAAGAGGGGCTGATATCAGTCACATATCATGTAATGTCTGGAGGTTATATCAGTACTGGAGCGTTATAAGAGGCTGATATCAGTCACATATGATGTAATGTCTGGAGGTTATATCAGTACTGGAGCGTTATAAGAGAGGCTGATATCAGTCACATATGATGTAATGTCTGGAGGTTATATCAGTACTGGAGCATTATAAGAGGGGCTGATATCAGTCACATATGGTGTAATGTCTGGAGGTTATATCAGTACTGGAGCATTATAAGAGGCTGATATCAGTCACATATGATGTAATATCTGGAGGTTATATCAGTACTGGAGCGATATAAGAGGGGCTGATATCAGTCACATATGGTATAATGTCTGGAGGTTATATCAGTACTGGAGCGTTATAAGAGGCTGATATCAGTCACATATGGTGTAATGTCTGGAGGTTATATCAGTACTGGAGCGTTATAAGAGGCTGATATCAGTCACATATAGTGTAATATCTGGAGGTTATATCTGTACTGGAGCGTTATAAGAGGGGCTGATATCAGTCACATATGATGTAATGTCTGGAGGTTATATCAGTACTGGAGCGTTATAAGAGGGGCTGATATCAGTTACATATGATGTAATGTCTGGAGGTTATATCAGTACTGGAGCGTTATAAGAGGCTGATATCAGTCACATATGATGTAATGTCTGGAGGTTTTATCAGTACTGGAGCGTTATTAGAGGGGCTGATATCAGTTACATATGATGTAATGTCTGGAGGTTATATCAGTGCTGGAGCGTTATAAGAGGCTGATATCAGTCACATATGATGTAATGTCTGGAGGTTATATCAGTACTGGAGCGTTATAAGAGGGGCTGATATCAGTCACATATGATGTAATGTCTGTAGGTTATATCAGTACTCCAGCGTTATAAGAGGGGCTGATATCAGTCACATATGATGTACTGTCTGGAGGTTATATCAGTACTGGAGCGTTATAAGAGGCTGATATCAGTCACATATGATGTAATGTCTGGAGGTTATATCAGTACTGGAGCGTTATAAGAGAGGCTGATATCAGTCACATATGATGTAATGTCTGGAGGTTATATCAGTACTGGAGCGTTATAAGAGGCTGATATCAGTCACATATGGTGTAATGTCTGGAGGATATATCAGTACTGGAGCGTTATAAGAGGCTGATATCAGTCACATATGATGTAATGTCTGGAGGTTATATCAGTACTGGAGCGTTATAAGAGGCTGATATCAGTCACATATGGTGTAATGTCTGGAGGTTATATCAGTACTGGAGCGTTATAAGAGGCTGATATCAGTCACATATGGTGTAATTTCTGGAGGTTATATCAGTACTGGAGCGTTATAAGAGGCTGATATCAGTCACATATGGTGTAATATCTGGAGGTTATATCTGTACTGGAGCGTTATAAGAGGGGCTGATATCAGTCACATATGATGTAATGTCTGGAGGTTATATCAGTACTGGAGCGTTATAAGAGGGGCTGATATCAGTTACATATGATGTAATGTCAGGAGGTTATATCAGTACTGGAGCGTTATAAGAGGCTGACATCAGTCACATATGATGTAATGTCTGGAGGTTATATCAGTACTGGAGCGTTATAAGAGGGGCTGATATCAGTCACATATGATGTAATGTCTGGAGGTTATATCAGTACTGGAGCGTTATAAGAGGGGCTGATATCAGTCACATATGATGTAATGTCTGGAGGTTATATCAGTACTGGAGCGTTATAAGAGGGGCTGATATCAGTCACATATGATGTACTGTCTGGAGGTTATATCAGTACTCGAGCGTTATAAGAGGCTGATATCAGTCACATATGGTGTAATGTCTGGAGGTTATATCAGTACTGGAGCGTTGTAAGAGGCTGATATCAGTCACATATGGTGTAATGTCTGGAGGTTATATCAGTATTGGAGCGTTATAAGAGGGGCTGATATCAGTCACATATGATGTAATGTCTGTGGGTTATATCAGTACTGGAGCGTTATAAGAGGGGCTGATATCAGTCACATATGATGTACTGTCTGGAGGTTATATCAGTACTGGAGCGTTATAAGAGGCTGATATCAGTCACATATGGTGTAATGTCTGGAGGTTATATCAGTACTGGAGCGTTATAAGAGGGGCTGATATCAGTCACATATGGTGGAATGTCTGGAGGTTATATCAGTATTGGAGCGTTATAAGAGGGGCTGATATCAGTCACATATGATGTAATGTCTGGAGGTTATATCAGTGTTGGAGTGTTATAAGAGGGGCTGACATCAGTCGCATATCATGTAATGTCTGGAGGTTTTATCAGTACTGGAGCGTTATAAGAGGGGCTGATATCAGTCACATATGATGTAATGTCTGGAGGTTTTATCAGTACTGGAGCGTTATAAGAGGGGCTGATATCAGTCACATATCATGTAATGTCTGGAGGTTATATCAGTACTGGAGTGTTATAAGAGGCTGATATCAGTCACATATGATGTAATGTCTGGAGGTTATATCAGTACTGGAGCGTTATAAGAGAGGCTGATATCAGTCACATATGATGTAATATCTGGAGGTTATATCAGTACTGGAGCGTTATAAGAGGCTGATATCAGTCACATATGGTGTAATGTCTGGAGGTTATATCAGTACTGGAGCGTTATAAGAGGCTGATATCAGTCACATATGGTGTAATATCTGGAGGTTATATCTGTACTGGAGCGTTATAAGAGGGGCTGATATCAGTCACATATGATGTAATGTCTGGAGGTTATATCAGTACTGGAGCGTTATAAGAGGGGCTGATATCAGTCACATATGATGTAATGTCTGGAGGTTATATCAGTACTGGAGCGTTATAAGAGGCTGATATCAGTCACATATGATGTAATGTCTGGAGGTTATATCAGTACTGGAGCGTTATAAGAGGGGCTGACATCAGTCGCATATCATGTAATGTCTGGAGGTTTTATCAGTACTGGAGAGTTATAAGAGGCTGATATCAGTCACATATGGTGTAATATCTGGAGGTTTTATCAGTACTGGAGCGTTATAAGAGAGGCTGATATCAGTCACATATGATGTAATGTCTGGAGGTTATATCAGTACTGGAGCATTATAAGAGGCTGATATCAGTCACATATGATGTAATGTCTGGAGGTTATATCAGTACTGGAGCGTTATAAGAGAGGCTGATATCAGTCACATATGATGTAATGTCTGGAGGTTATATCAGTACTGGAGCGTTATAAGAGGCTGATATCAGTCACATATGGTGTAATGTCTGGAGGATATATCAGTACTGGAGCGTTATAAGAGGCTGATATCAGTCACATATGATGTAATGTCTGGAGGTTATATCAGTACTGGAGCGTTATAAGAGGCTGATATCAGTCACATATGGTGTAATGTCTGGAGGTTATATCAGTACTGGAGCGTTATAAGAGGCTGATATCAGTCACATATGGTGTAATTTCTGGAGGTTATATCAGTACTGGAGCGTTATAAGAGGCTGATATCAGTCACATATGGTGTAATATCTGGAGGTTATATCTGTACTGGAGCGTTATAAGAGGGGCTGATATCAGTCACATATGATGTAATGTCTGGAGGTTATATCAGTACTGGAGCGTTATAAGAGGGGCTGATATCAGTTACATATGATGTAATGTCTGGAGGTTATATCAGTACTGGAGCGTTATAAGAGGCTGACATCAGTCACATATGATGTAATGTCTGGAGGTTATATCAGTACTGGAGCGTTATAAGAGGGGCTGATATCAGTCACATATGATGTAATGTCTGGAGGTTATATCAGTACTGGAGCGTTATAAGAGGGGCTGATATCAGTCACATATGATGTAATGTCTGGAGGTTATATCAGTACTGGAGCGTTATAAGAGGGGCTGATATCAGTCACATATGATGTACTGTCTGGAGGTTATATCAGTACTGGAGCGTTATAAGAGGCTGATATCAGTCACATATGGTGTAATGTCTGGAGGTTATATCAGTACTGGAGCGTTGTAAGAGGCTGATATCAGTCACATATGGTGTAATGTCTGGAGGTTATATCAGTATTGGAGCGTTATAAGAGGGGCTGATATCAGTCACATATGATGTAATGTCTGGAGGTTATATCAGTGTTGGAGTGTTATAAGAGGGGCTGACATCAGTCGCATATCATGTAATGTCTGGAGGTTTTATCAGTACTGGAGCGTTATAAGAGGGGCTGATATCAGTCACATATGATGTAATGTCTGGAGGTTTTATCAGTACTGGAGCGTTATAAGAGGGGCTGATATCAGTCACATATGATGTAATGTCTGGAGGTTATATCAGTACTGGAGCGTTATAAGAGGGGCTGATATCTGTCACATATCATGTAATGTCTGGGGGTTTTATCAGTACTGGAGCGTTATAAGAGGGGCTGATATCAGTCACATATGATGTAATGTCTGGAGGTTATATCAGTACTGGAGCGTTATAAGAGGGGCTGATATCAGTCACATATCATGTAATGTCTGGAGGTTTTATCAGTACTGGAGCGTTATAAGAGGCTGATATTAGTCACATATGGTGTAATGTGTGGAGGTTATATCAGTACTGGAGCGTTATAAGAGGGCTGATATCAGTCACATATGATGTAATGTCTGTGGGTTATATCAGTACTGGAGCGTTATAAGAGGGGCTGATATCAGTCACATATGATGTACTGTCTGGAGGTTATATCAGTACTGGAGCGTTAAAAGAGGCTGATAGCAGTCACATATGATGTAATGTCTGGAGGTAATATCAGTACTGCAGCGTTATAAGAGGGGCTGATATCAGTCACATATCATGTAATGTCTAGAGGTTAAATCAGTACTGGAGCGTTATAAGAGGGGCTGATATCAGTCACATATGGTGTAATGTCTGGAGGTTATATCAGTACTGGAGCGTTATAAGAGGCTGATATCAGTCACATATGGTGTAATGTCTGGAGGTTATATCAGTATTGGAGCGTTATAAGAGGGGCTGATATCAGTCACATATGTAATGTCTGGAGGTTATATCAGTACTGGAGCGTTATAAGAGCCTGATATCAGTCACATATGGTGTAATGTCTGGAGGTTATATCAGTATTGGAGCGTTATAAGAGGGGCTGATATCAGTCACATATGATGTAATGTCTGGAGGTTATATCAGTACTGGAGCGTTATAAGTGGCTGATATCAGTCACATATGATGTAATGTCTGGAGGTTATATCAGTGTTGGAGCGTTATAAGAGGAGCTGATATCAGTCACATATGGTGTAATGTCTGGAGGTTATATCAGTATTGGAGCGTTATAAGAGGGGCTGATATCAGTCACATATGATGTAATGTCTGGAGGTTATATCAGTACTGGAGCGTTATAAGAGGCTGATATCAGTCACATATGATGTAATGTCTGGAGGTTATATCAGTATTGGAGCGTTATAAGAGGGGCTGATATCAGTCACATATGATGTAATGTCTGGAGGTTATATCAGTACTGGAGCGTTATAAGAGGCTGATATCAGTCACATATGATGTAATGTCTGGAGGTTATATCAGTACTGGAGCGTTATAAGAGGGGCTGACATCAGTCGCATATCATGTAATGTCTGGAGGTTTTATCAGTACTGGAGAGTTATAAGAGGCTGATATCAGTCACATATGGTGTAATATCTGGAGGTTTTATCAGTACTGGAGCGTTATAAGAGAGGCTGATATCAGTCACATATGATGTAATGTCTGGAGGTTATATCAGTACTGGAGCGTTATAAGAGGGGCTGATATCAGTCACATATGATGTAATGTCTGGAGGTTTTATCAGTACTGGAGTGTTATAAGAGGGGCTGATATCAGTCGCATATCATGTAATGTCTGGAGGTTTTATCAGTACTGGAGCGTTATAAGAGGGGCTGATATCAGTCACATATGATGTAATGTCTGGAGGTTTTATCAGTACTGGAGCGTTATAAGAGGGGCTGATATCAGTCACATATGGTGTAATGTCTGGAGGTTATATCAGTACTGGAGCGTTATAAGAGGGGCTGATATCAGTCACATATGATGTAATGTCTGGAGGTTATATCAGTACTGGAACGTTATAAGAGGGGCTGATATCAGTCACATATGGTGTAATGTCTGGAGGTAATATCAGTACTGGAGCGTTATAAGAGGGGCTGATATCAGTCACATATCATGTAATGTCTGGAGGTTAAATCAGTACTGGAGCGTTATAAGAGGGGCTGATATCAGTCACATATGGTGTAATGTCTGGAGTTTATATCAGTACTGGAGCGTTATAAGAGGCTGATATCAGTCACATATGGTGTAATGTCGAGGTTATATCAGTACTGGAGCGTTATAAGAGGGGCTGATATCAGTCATATATGATGTAATGTCTGGAGGTTATATCAGTACTGGAGCGTTATAAGAGGCTGATATCAGTCACATATGGTGTAATGTCTGGAGGTTATATCAGTATTGGAGCGTTATAAGAGGGGCTGATATCAGTCACATATGTAATGTCTGGAGGTTATATCAGTACTGGAGCGTTATAAGAGCCTGATATCAGTCACATATGGTGTAATGTCTGGAGGTTATATCAGTATTGGAGCGTTATAAGAGGGGCTGATATCAGTCACATATGATGTAATGTCTGGAGGTTATATCAGTACTGGAGCGTTATAAGAGGCTGATATCAGTCACATATGATGCAATGTCTGGAGGTTATATCAGTGTTGGAGCGTTATAAGAGGAGCTGATATCAGTCACATATGGTGTAATGTCTGGAGGTTTTATCAGTACTGGAGAGTTATAAGAGGCTGATATCAGTCACATATGGTGTAATATCTGGAGGTTTTATCAGTACTGGAGCGTTATAAGAGAGGCTGATATCAGTCACATATGATGTAATGTCTGGAGGTTATATCAGTACTGGAGCGTTATAAGAGGCTGATATCAGTCACATATGATGTAATGTCTGGAGGTTATATCAGTACTGGAGCGTTATAAGAGAGGCTGAAATCAGTCACATATGATGTAATGTCTGGAGGTTATATCAGTACTGGAGCGTTATAAGAGGCTGATATCAGTCACATATGGTGTAATGTCTGGAGGTTATATCAGTACTGGAGCGTTATAAGAGGATGATATCAGTCACATATGATGTAATGTCTGGAGGTTATATCAGTACTGGAGCGTTATAAGAGGCTGATATCAGTCACATATGGTGTAATGTCTGGAGGTTATATCAGTACTGGAGCGTTATAAGAGGCTGATATCAGTCACATATGGTGTAATTTCTGGAGGTTATATCAGTACTGGAGCGTTATAAGAGGCTGATATCAGTCACATATGGTGTAATATCTGGAGGTTATATCTGTACTGGAGCGTTATAAGAGGGGCTGATATCAGTCACATATGATGTAATGTCTGGAGGTTTTATCAGTACTGGAGCGTTATAAGAGGGGCTGATATCAGTCACATATGATGTAATGTCTGGAGGTTATATCAGTACTGGAGCGTTATAAGAGGGGCTGATATCAGTCACATATCATGTAATGTCTGGAGGTTTTATCAGTACTGGAGCGTTATAAGAGGCTGATATCAGTCACATATGGTGTAATGTGTGGAGGTTATATCAGTACTGGAGCGTTATAAGAGGGCTGATATCAGTCACATATGATGTAATGTCTGTGGGTTATATCAGTACTGGAGCGTTATAAGAGGGGCTGATATCAGTCACATATGATGTACTGTCTGGAGGTTATATCAGTACTGGAGCGTTAAAAGAGGCTGATAGCAGTCACATATGATGTAATGTCTGGAGGTAATATCAGTACTGCAGCGTTATAAGAGGGGCTGATATCAGTCACATATCATGTAATGTCTAGAGGTTAAATCAGTACTGGAGCGTTATAAGAGGGGCTGATATCAGTCACATATGGTGTAATGTCTGGAGGTTATATCAGTACTGGAGCGTTATAAGAGGCTGATATCAGTCACATATGGTGTAATGTCTGGAGGTTATATCAGTATTGGAGCGTTATAAGAGGGGCTGATATCAGTCACATATGTAATGTCTGGAGGTTATATCAGTACTGGAGCGTTATAAGAGCCTGATATCAGTCACATATGGTGTAATGTCTGGAGGTTATATCAGTATTGGAGCGTTATAAGAGGGGCTGATATCAGTCACATATGATGTAATGTCTGGAGGTTATATCAGTACTGGAGCGTTATAAGTGGCTGATATCAGTCACATATGATGTAATGTCTGGAGGTTATATCAGTGTTGGAGCGTTATAAGAGGAGCTGATATCAGTCACATATGGTGTAATGTCTGGAGGTTATATCAGTATTGGAGCGTTATAAGAGGGGCTGATATCAGTCACATATGATGTAATGTCTGGAGGTTATATCAGTACTGGAGCGTTATAAGAGGCTGATATCAGTCACATATGATGTAATGTCTGGAGGTTATATCAGTATTGGAGCGTTATAAGAGGGGCTGATATCAGTCACATATGATGTAATGTCTGGAGGTTATATCAGTACTGGAGCGTTATAAGAGGCTGATATCAGTCACATATGATGTAATGTCTGGAGGTTATATCAGTACTGGAGCGTTATAAGAGGGGCTGACATCAGTCGCATATCATGTAATGTCTGGAGGTTTTATCAGTACTGGAGAGTTATAAGAGGCTGATATCAGTCACATATGGTGTAATATCTGGAGGTTTTATCAGTACTGGAGCGTTATAAGAGAGGCTGATATCAGTCACATATGATGTAATGTCTGGAGGTTATATCAGTACTGGAGCGTTATAAGAGGGGCTGATATCAGTCACATATGATGTAATGTCTGGAGGTTTTATCAGTACTGGAGTGTTATAAGAGGGGCTGATATCAGTCGCATATCATGTAATGTCTGGAGGTTTTATCAGTACTGGAGCGTTATAAGAGGGGCTGATATCAGTCACATATGATGTAATGTCTGGAGGTTTTATCAGTACTGGAGCGTTATAAGAGGGGCTGATATCAGTCACATATGGTGTAATGTCTGGAGGTTATATCAGTACTGGAGCGTTATAAGAGGGGCTGATATCAGTCACATATGATGTAATGTCTGGAGGTTATATCAGTACTGGAACGTTATAAGAGGGGCTGATATCAGTCACATATGGTGTAATGTCTGGAGGTAATATCAGTACTGGAGCGTTATAAGAGGGGCTGATATCAGTCACATATCATGTAATGTCTGGAGGTTAAATCAGTACTGGAGCGTTATAAGAGGGGCTGATATCAGTCACATATGGTGTAATGTCTGGAGTTTATATCAGTACTGGAGCGTTATAAGAGGCTGATATCAGTCACATATGGTGTAATGTCGAGGTTATATCAGTACTGGAGCGTTATAAGAGGGGCTGATATCAGTCATATATGATGTAATGTCTGGAGGTTATATCAGTACTGGAGCGTTATAAGAGGCTGATATCAGTCACATATGGTGTAATGTCTGGAGGTTATATCAGTATTGGAGCGTTATAAGAGGGGCTGATATCAGTCACATATGTAATGTCTGGAGGTTATATCAGTACTGGAGCGTTATAAGAGCCTGATATCAGTCACATATGGTGTAATGTCTGGAGGTTATATCAGTATTGGAGCGTTATAAGAGGGGCTGATATCAGTCACATATGATGTAATGTCTGGAGGTTATATCAGTACTGGAGCGTTATAAGAGGCTGATATCAGTCACATATGATGCAATGTCTGGAGGTTATATCAGTGTTGGAGCGTTATAAGAGGAGCTGATATCAGTCACATATGGTGTAATGTCTGGAGGTTTTATCAGTACTGGAGAGTTATAAGAGGCTGATATCAGTCACATATGGTGTAATATCTGGAGGTTTTATCAGTACTGGAGCGTTATAAGAGAGGCTGATATCAGTCACATATGATGTAATGTCTGGAGGTTATATCAGTACTGGAGCGTTATAAGAGGCTGATATCAGTCACATATGATGTAATGTCTGGAGGTTATATCAGTACTGGAGCGTTATAAGAGAGGCTGAAATCAGTCACATATGATGTAATGTCTGGAGGTTATATCAGTACTGGAGCGTTATAAGAGGCTGATATCAGTCACATATGGTGTAATGTCTGGAGGTTATATCAGTACTGGAGCGTTATAAGAGGATGATATCAGTCACATATGATGTAATGTCTGGAGGTTATATCAGTACTGGAGCGTTATAAGAGGCTGATATCAGTCACATATGGTGTAATGTCTGGAGGTTATATCAGTACTGGAGCGTTATAAGAGGCTGATATCAGTCACATATGGTGTAATTTCTGGAGGTTATATCAGTACTGGAGCGTTATAAGAGGCTGATATCAGTCACATATGGTGTAATATCTGGAGGTTATATCTGTACTGGAGCGTTATAAGAGGGGCTGATATCAGTCACATATGATGTAATGTCTGGAGGTTATATCAGTACTGGAGCGTTATGAGAGGGGCTGATATCAGTTACATATGATGTAATGTCTGGAGGTTATATCAGTACTGGAGCGTTATAAGAGGGGCTGATATCAGTCACATATGATATACTGTCTGGAGGTTATATCAGTACTGGAGCGTTATAAGAGGCTGATATCAGTCACATATGGTGTAATGTCTGGAGGTTATATCAGTACTGGAGCGTTATAAGAGGCTGATATCAGTCACATATGATGTAATGTCTGGAGGTTTTATCAGTACTGGAGCGTTATAAGAGGGGCTGATATCAGTCACATATAATGTAATGTCTGGAGGTTATATCAGTACTGGAGCGTTATAAGAGGGGCTGATATCTGTCACATATCACGTAATGTCTGGAGGTTTTATCAGTACTGGAGCGTTATAAGAGGGGCTGATATCAGTCACATATCATGTAATGTCTGGAGGTTATATCAGTACTGGAGCGTTATAAGAGGCTGATATCAGTCACATATGATGTAATGTCTGGAGGTTATATCAGTACTGGAGCGTTATAAGAGAGGCTGATATCAGTCACATATGATGTAATGTCTGGAGGTTATATCAGTACTGGAGCATTATAAGAGGCTGATATCAGTCACATATGGTGTAATGTCTGGAGGTTATATCAGTACTGGAGCGTTATAAGAGGCTGATATCAGTCACATATGATGTAATATCTGGAGGTTATATCAGTACTGGAGCGATATAAGAGGGGCTGATATCAGTCACATATGGTATAATGTCTGGAGGTTATATCAGTACTGGAGCGTTATAAGAGGCTGATATCAGTCACATATGGTGTAATGTCTGGAGGTTATATCAGTACTGGAGCGTTATAAGAGGCTGATATCAGTCACATATAGTGTAATATCTGGAGGTTATATCTGTACTGGAGCGTTATAAGAGGGGCTGATATCAGTCACATATGATGTAATGTCTGGAGGTTATATCAGTACTGGAGCGTTATAAGAGGGGCTGATATCAGTTACATATGATGTAATGTCTGGAGGTTATATCAGTACTGGAGCGTTATAAGAGAGGCTGATATCAGTCACATATGATGTAATGTCTGGAGGTTATATCAGTACTGGAGCGTTATAAGAGAGGCTGATATCAGTCACATATGATGTAATGTCTGGAGGTTATATCAGTACTGGAGCGTTATAAGAGGCTGATATCAGTCACATATGGTGTAATGTCTGGAGGATATATCAGTACTGGAGCGTTATAAGAGGCTGATATCAGTCACATATGATGTAATGTCTGGAGGTTATATCAGTACTGGAGCGTTATAAGAGGCTGATATCAGTCACATATGGTGTAATGTCTGGAGGTTATATCAGTACTGGAGCGTTATAAGAGGCTGATATCAGTCACATATGGTGTAATTTCTGGAGGTTATATCAGTACTGGAGCGTTATAAGAGGCTGATATCAGTCACATATGGTGTAATATCTGGAGGTTATATCTGTACTGGAGCGTTATAAGAGGGGCTGATATCAGTCACATATGATGTAATGTCTGGAGGTTATATCAGTACTGGAGCGTTATAAGAGGGGCTGATATCAGTTACATATGATGTAATGTCAGGAGGTTATATCAGTACTGGAGCGTTATAAGAGGCTGACATCAGTCACATATGATGTAATGTCTGGAGGTTATATCAGTACTGGAGCGTTATAAGAGGGGCTGATATCAGTCACATATGATGTAATGTCTGGAGGTTATATCAGTACTGGAGCGTTATAAGAGGGGCTGATATCAGTCACATATGATGTAATGTCTGGAGGTTATATCAGTACTGGAGCGTTATAAGAGGGGCTGATATCAGTCACATATGATGTACTGTCTGGAGGTTATATCAGTACTGGAGCGTTATAAGAGGCTGATATCAGTCACATATGGTGTAATGTCTGGAGGTTATATCAGTACTGGAGCGTTGTAAGAGGCTGATATCAGTCACATATGGTGTAATGTCTGGAGGTTATATCAGTATTGGAGCGTTATAAGAGGGGCTGATATCAGTCACATATGATGTAATGTCTGTGGGTTATATCAGTACTGGAGCGTTATAAGAGGGGCTGATATCAGTCACATATGATGTACTGTCTGGAGGTTATATCAGTACTGGAGCGTTATAAGAGGCTGATATCAGTCACATATGGTGTAATGTCTGGAGGTTATATCAGTACTGGAGCGTTATAAGAGGGGCTGATATCAGTCACATATGGTGGAATGTCTGGAGGTTATATCAGTATTGGAGCGTTATAAGAGGGGCTGATATCAGTCACATATGATGTAATGTCTGGAGGTTATATCAGTGTTGGAGTGTTATAAGAGGGGCTGACATCAGTCGCATATCATGTAATGTCTGGAGGTTTTATCAGTACTGGAGCGTTATAAGAGGGGCTGATATCAGTCACATATGATGTAATGTCTGGAGGTTTTATCAGTACTGGAGCGTTATAAGAGGGGCTGATATCAGTCACATATCATGTAATGTCTGGAGGTTATATCAGTACTGGAGTGTTATAAGAGGCTGATATCAGTCACATATGATGTAATGTCTGGAGGTTATATCAGTACTGGAGCGTTATAAGAGAGGCTGATATCAGTCACATATGATGTAATATCTGGAGGTTATATCAGTACTGGAGCGTTATAAGAGGCTGATATCAGTCACATATGGTGTAATGTCTAGAGGTTATATCAGTACTGGAGCGTTATAAGAGGCTGATATCAGTCACATATGGTGTAATATCTGGAGGTTATATCTGTACTGGAGCGTTATAAGAGGGGCTGATATCAGTCACATATGATGTAATGTCTGGAGGTTATATCAGTACTGGAGCGTTATAAGAGGCTGATATCAGTCACATATGATGTAATGTCTGGAGGTTATATCAGTACTGGAGCGTTATAAGAGGGGCTGACATCAGTCGCATATCATGTAATGTCTGGAGGTTTTATCAGTACTGGAGAGTTATAAGAGGCTGATATCAGTCACATATGGTGTAATATCTGGAGGTTTTATCAGTACTGGAGCGTTATAAGAGAGGCTGATATCAGTCACATATGATGTAATGTCTGGAGGTTATATCAGTACTGGAGCATTATAAGAGGCTGATATCAGTCACATATGATGTAATGTCTGGAGGTTATATCAGTACTGGAGCGTTATAAGAGAGGCTGATATCAGTCACATATGATGTAATGTCTGGAGGTTATATCAGTACTGGAGCGTTATAAGAGGCTGATATCAGTCACATATGGTGTAATGTCTGGAGGATATATCAGTACTGGAGCGTTATAAGAGGCTGATATCAGTCACATATGATGTAATGTCTGGAGGTTATATCAGTACTGGAGCGTTATAAGAGGCTGATATCAGTCACATATGGTGTAATGTCTGGAGGTTATATCAGTACTGGAGCGTTATAAGAGGGGCTGATATCAGTCACATATGGTGTAATTTCTGGAGGTTATATCAGTACTGGAGCGTTATAAGAGGCTGATATCAGTCACATATGGTGTAATATCTGGAGGTTATATCTGTACTGGAGCGTTATAAGAGGGGCTGATATCAGTCACATATGATGTAATGTCTGGAGGTTATATCAGTACTGGAGCGTTATAAGAGGGGCTGATATCAGTTACATATGATGTAATGTCTGGAGGTTATATCAGTACTGGAGCGTTATAAGAGGCTGACATCAGTCACATATGATGTAATGTCTGGAGGTTATATCAGTACTGGAGCGTTATAAGAGGGGCTGATATCAGTCACATATGATGTAATGTCTGGAGGTTATATCAGTACTGGAGCGTTATAAGAGGGGCTGATATCAGTCACATATGATGTAATGTCTGGAGGTTATATCAGTACTGGAGCGTTATAAGAGGGGCTGATATCAGTCACATATGATGTACTGTCTGGAGGTTATATCAGTACTGGAGCGTTATAAGAGGCTGATATCAGTCACATATGGTGTAATGTCTGGAGGTTATATCAGTACTGGAGCGTTGTAAGAGGCTGATATCAGTCACATATGGTGTAATGTCTGGAGGTTATATCAGTATTGGAGCGTTATAAGAGGGGCTGATATCAGTCACATATGATGTAATGTCTGGAGGTTATATCAGTGTTGGAGTGTTATAAGAGGGGCTGACATCAGTCGCATATCATGTAATGTCTGGAGGTTTTATCAGTACTGGAGCGTTATAAGAGGGGCTGATATCAGTCACATATGATGTAATGTCTGGAGGTTTTATCAGTACTGGAGCGTTATAAGAGGGGCTGATATCAGTCACATATGATGTAATGTCTGGAGGTTATATCAGTACTGGAGCGTTATAAGAGGGGCTGATATCTGTCACATATCATGTAATGTCTGGAGGTTTTATCAGTACTGGAGCGTTATAAGAGGGGCTGATATCAGTCACATATGATGTAATGTCTGGAGGTTATATCAGTACTGGAGCGTTATAAGAGGGGCTGATATCAGTCACATATCATGTAATGTCTGGAGGTTTTATCAGTACTGGAGCGTTATAAGAGGCTGATATCAGTCACATATGATGTAATGTCTGGAGGTTATATCAGTACTGGAGCGTTATAAGAGAGGCTGATATCAGTCACATATGATGTAATGTCTGGAGGTTATATCAGTACTGGAGCGTTATAAGAGGCTGATATCAGTCACATATGGTGTAATGTCTGGAGGTTATATCAGTACTGGAGCGTTATAAGAGGCTGATATCAGTCACATATGATGTAATGTCTGGAGGTTATATCAGTACTGGAGCGTTATAAGAGGGGCTGATATCAGTCACATATGGTATAATGTCTGGAGGTTATATCAGTACTGGAGCGTTATAAGAGGCTGATATCAGTCACATATGGTGTAATGTCTGGAGGTTATATCAGTACTGGAGCGTTATAAGAGGCTGATATCAGTCACATATAGTGTAATATCTGGAGGTTATATCTGTACTGGAGCGTTATAAGAGGGGCTGATATCAGTCACATATGATGTAATGTCTGGAGGTTATATCAGTACTGGAGCGTTATAAGAGGGGCTGATATCAGTCACATATGATGTAATGTCTGTAGGTTATATCAGTACTGGAGCGTTATAAGAGGGGCTGATATCAGTCACATATGATGTACTGTCTGGAGGTTATATCAGTACTGGAGCGTTATAAGAGGCTGATATCAGTCACATATGGTGTAATGTCTGGAGGTTATATCTGTACTGGAGCGTTATAAGAGGCTGATATCAGTCACATATGGTGTAATGTCTGGAGGTTATATCAGTATTGGAGCGTTATAAGAGGGGCTGATATCAGTCACATATGATGTAATGTCTGGAGGTTATATCAGTGTTGGAGTGTTATAAGAGGGGCTGACATCAGTCGCATATCATGTAATGTCTGGAGGTTTTATCAGTACTGGAGCGTTATAAGAGGGGCTGATATCAGTCACATATGATGTAATGTCTGGAGGTTTTATCAGTACTGGAGCGTTATAAGAGGGGCTGATATCAGTCACATATCATGTAATGTCTGGAGGTTATATCAGTACTGGAGTGTTATAAGAGGCTGATATCAGTCACATATGATGTAATGTCTGGAGGTTATATCAGTACTGGAGCGTTATAAGAGAGGCTGATATCAGTCACATATGATGTAATATCTGGAGGTTATATCAGTACTGGAGCGTTATAAGAGGCTGATATCAGTCACATATGGTGTAATGTCTGGAGGTTATATCAGTACTGGAGCGTTATAAGAGGCTGATATCAGTCACATATGATATAATTTCTGGAGGTTATATCAGTACTGGAGCGTTATAAGAGGCTGATATCAGTCACATATGGTATAATGTCTGGAGGTTATATCAGTACTGTAGCGTTATAAGAGGCTGATATCAGTCACATATGGTGTAATGTCTGGAGGTTATATCAGTACTGGAGCGTTATAAGAGGCTGATATCAGTCACATATGATGTAATATCTGGAGGTTATATCTGTACTGGAGCGTTATAAGAGGGGCTGATATCAGTCACATATGATGTAATGTCTGGAGGTTATATCAGTACTGGAGCGTTATAAGAGGCTGATATCAGTCACATATGATGTAATGTCTAGAGGTTATATCAGTACTGGAGCGTTATAAGAGGGGCTGACATCATTCGCATATCATGTAATGTCTGGAGGTTATATCAGTACTGGAGCGTTATAAGAGGCTGATATCAGTCACATATGGTGTAATGTCTGGAGGTTTTATCAGTACTGGAGAGTTATAAGAGGCTGATATCAGTCACATATGATGTAATGTCTGGAGGTTATATCAGTACTGGAGCGTTATAAGAGGCTGATATCAGTCACATATGATGTAATGTCTGGAGGTTATATCAGTACTGGAGCGTTATAAGAGAGGCTGATATCAGTCACATATGATGTAATGTCTGGAGGTTATATCAGTACTGGAGCGTTATAAGAGGCTGATATCAGTCACATATGGTGTAATGTCTGGAGGTTATATCAGTACTGGAGCGTTATAAGAGGCTGATATCAGTCACATATGATGTAATGTCTGGAGGTTATATCAGTACTGGAGCGTTATAAGAGGCTGATATCAGTCACATATGGTGTAATGTCTGGAGGTTATATCAGTACTGGAGCGTTATAAGAGGCTGATATCAGTCACATATGGTGTAATTTCTGGAGGTTATATCAGTACTGGAGCGTTATAAGAGGCTGATATCAGTCACATATGGTGTAATGTCTGGAGGTTATATCAGTACTGGAGCGTTATAAGAGGCTGATATCAGTCACATATGATGTAATATCTGGAGGTTATATCTGTACTGGAGCGTTATAAGAGGGGCTGATATCAGTCACATATGATGTAATGTCTGGAGGTTATATCAGTACTGGAGCGTTATAAGAGGGGCTGATATCAGTCACATATGATGTAATGTCTGTAGGTTATATCAGTACTGGAGCGTTATAAGTGGGGCTGATATCAGTCACATATGATGTACTGTCTGGAGGTTATATCAGTACTGGAGCGTTATAAGAGGCTGATATCAGTCACATATGGTGTAATGTCTGGAGGTTATATCTGTACTGGAGCGTTATAAGAGGCTGATATCAGTCACATATGGTGTAATGTCTGGAGGTTATATCAGTATTGGAGCGTTATAAGAGGGGCTGATATCAGTCACATATGATGTAATGTCTGGAGGTTATATCAGTGTTGGAGTGTTATAAGAGGGGCTGACATCAGTCGCATATCATGTAATGTCTGGAGGTTTTATCAGTACTGGAGCGTTATAAGAGGGGCTGATATCAGTCACATATGATGTAATGTCTGGAGGTTTTATCAGTACTGGAGCGTTATAAGAGGGGCTGATATCAGTCACATATCATGTAATGTCTGGAGGTTATATCAGTACTGGAGTGTTATAAGAGGCTGATATCAGTCACATATGATGTAATGTCTGGAGGTTATATCAGTACTGGAGCGTTATAAGAGAGGCTGATATCAGTCACATATGATGTAATATCTGGAGGTTATATCAGTACTGGAGCGTTATAAGAGGCTGATATCAGTCACATATGGTGTAATGTCTGGAGGTTATATCAGTACTGGAGCGTTATAAGAGGCTGATATCAGTCACATATGATATAATTTCTGGAGGTTATATCAGTACTGGAGCGTTATAAGAGGCTGATATCAGTCACATATGGTATAATGTCTGGAGGTTATATCAGTACTGTAGCGTTATAAGAGGCTGATATCAGTCACATATGGTGTAATGTCTGGAGGTTATATCAGTACTGGAGCGTTATAAGAGGCTGATATCAGTCACATATGATGTAATATCTGGAGGTTATATCTGTACTGGAGCGTTATAAGAGGGGCTGATATCAGTCACATATGATGTAATGTCTGGAGGTTATATCAGTACTGGAGCGTTATAAGAGGCTGATATCAGTCACATATGATGTAATGTCTAGAGGTTATATCAGTACTGGAGCGTTATAAGAGGGGCTGACATCATTCGCATATCATGTAATGTCTGGAGGTTTTATCAGTACTGGAGAGTTATAAGAGGCTGATATCAGTCACATATGGTGTAATGTCTGGAGGTTATATCAGTACTGGAGCGTTATAAGAGGCTGATATCAGTCACATATGATGTAATGTCTGGAGGTTATATCAGTACTGGAGCGTTATAAGAGGCTGATATCAGTCACATATGGTGTAATGTCTGGAGGTTATATCAGTACTGGAGCGTTATAAGAGGCTGATATCAGTCACATATGATGTAATGTCTGGAGGTTATATCAGTACTGGAGCGTTATAAGAGGCTGATATCAGTCACATATGGTGTAATGTCTGGAGGTTATATCAGTACTGGAGCGTTATAAGAGGCTGATATCAGTCACATATGGTGTAATTTCTGGAGGTTATATCAGTACTGGAGCGTTATAAGAGGCTGATATCAGTCACATATGGTGTAATGTCTGGAGGTTATATCAGTACTGGAGCGTTATAAGAGGCTGATATCAGTCACATATGATGTAATATCTGGAGGTTATATCTGTACTGGAGCGTTATAAGAGGGGCTGATATCAGTCACATATGATGTAATGTCTGGAGGTTATATCAGTACTGGAGCGTTATAAGAGGCTGATATCAGTCACATATGATGTAATGTCTAGAGGTTATATCAGTACTGGAGCGTTATAAGAGGGGCTGACATCATTCGCATATCATGTAATGTCTGGAGGTTTTATCAGTACTGGAGCGTTATAAGAGGCTGATATCAGTCACATATGGTGTAATTTCTGGAGGTTATATCAGTACTGGAGCGTTATAAGAGGCTGATATCAGTCACATATGGTGTAATATCTGGAGGTTATATCTGTACTGGAGCGTTATAAGAGGGGCTGATATCAGTCACATATGATGTAATGTCTTTAGGTTATATCAGTACTGGAGCGTTATAAGAGGGGCTGATACCAGTTACATATGATGTAGTGTCTGGAGGTTATATCAGTACTGGAGCGTTATAAGAGGCTGATATCAGTCACATATGATGTAATGTCTGGAGGTTATATCAGTACTGGAGCGTTATAAGAGGGGCTGATATCAGTCACATATGATGTAATGTCTGGAGGTTATATCAGTACTGGAGCGTTATAAGAGGGGCTGATATCAGTGACATATGATGTAATGTCTGGAGGTTATATCAGTACTGGAGCGTTATAAGAGGGGCTGATATCAGTCACATATGATGTACTGTCTGGAGGTTATATCAGTACTGGAGCGTTATAAGAGGCTGATATCAGTCACATATGGTGTAATGTCTGGAGGTTATATCAGTACTGGAGCGTTATAAGAGGCTGATATCAGTCACATATGATGTAATGTCTGGAGGTTATATCAGTACTGGAGCGTTATAAGAGGGGCTGATATCAGTCACATATGGTGTAATGTCTGGAGGTTATATCAGTACTGGAGCGTTATAAGAGGGGCTGATATCAGTCACATATTGTGTAATGTCTGGAGGTTATATCAGTACTGGAGCGTTATAAGAGGCTGATATCAGTCACATATGATGTAATATCTGGAGGTTATATCAGTACTGGAGTGTTATAAGAGGGGCTGATATCAGTCACATATGGTGTAATATCTGGAGGTTATATCAGTACTGGAGCGTTATAAGAGGCTGATGTCAGTCACATATGGTGTAATGTATGGAGGTTATACCAGTACTGGAGCGTTATAAGAGGGGCTGATATCAGTCACATATGATGTAATGTCTGGAGGTTATATCAGTACTGGAGCGTTATAAGAGGGGCTGATATCAGTCACATATGGTGTAATATCAGGAGGTTATATCAGTACTGGAGCGTTATAAGAGGGGCTGATATCAGTCACATATGATGTAATGTCTGGAGGTTATATCAGTACTGGAGCGTTATAAGAGGAGCTGATATCAGTCACATATGGTGTAATGTCTGGAGGTTATATCAGTACTGGAGCGTTATAAGAGGGGCTGATATCAGTCACATATGATGTAATGTCTGGAGGTTATATCAGTACTAGAGCGTTATAAGAGGGGCTGATATCAGTCACATATGGTGTAATATCAGGAGGTTATATCAGTACTGGAGCTTTATAAGAGGCTGATATCAGTCACATATGGTGTAATGTCTGGAGGTTATATCAGTACTGGAGTGTTATAAGAGTCTGATATCAGTCACATATGATGTAATGTCTGGAGGTTATATCAGTACTGGTGCGTTATAAGAGGGGCTGATATCAGTCACATATGGTGTAATGTCTGGAGGTTATATCAGTACTGGAGCATTATAAGAGGGGCTGATATCAGTCACATATGGTGTAATGTCTGGAGGTTATATCAGTACTGGAGCGTTATAAGAGACTGATATCAGTCACATATGGTGTAATGTCTGGAGGTTATATCAGTACTGGAGCGTTATAAGAGGGGCTGATATCCGTCACATATGGTGTAATGTCTGGAGGTAATATCAGTACTGGAGCATTATAAGAGGGGCTGATATCCGTCACATATGGTGTAATGTCTGGAGGTTATATCAGTACTGGAGCGTTATAAAAGGGGCTGATATCAGTCACATATGGTGTAATGTCTAGAGGTTATATCAGTACTGGAGCGTTATAAGAGGGGCTGATATCAGTCACATATGGTGTAATGTCTGGAGGTTATATCAGTATTGGAGCGTTATAAGAGGGGCTGATATCAGTCACATATGGTGTAATGTCTGGAGGTTATATCAGTAATGGAGCGTTATAAGAGGCTGATAGCAGTCACATATGGTGTAATGTCTGGAGGTTATATCAGTACTGGAGCGTTATAAGAGGGGCTGATATCAGTCACATATCATGTAATGTCTGGAGGTTATATCAGTACTGGAGCGTTACAAGAGGGGCTGATATCAGTCACATATGGTGTAATGTCTGGAGGTTATATCAGTACTGGAGCGTTACAAGAGGGGCTGATATCAGTCACATATGGTGTAATGTCTGGAGGTTATATCAGTACTGGAGCGTTATAAGAGGCTGATATCAGTCACATATGGTGTAATGTCTGGAGGTTATATCAGTACTGGAGCGTTATAAGAGGGGCTGATATCAGTCACATATGATGTAATATCTGGAGGTTATATTAGTACTGGAGCGTTATAAGAGGGGCTGATATCAGTCACATATGGTGTAATATCAGGAGGTTATATCAGTACTGGAGCGTTATAAGAGGGGCTGATATCAGTCACATATGGTGTAATGTCTGGAGGTTATATCTGTTAGAACCTTGCTGTTAGGTTTTTTTTCTTTGCTGGTCACATGACCTTGTTGGCCTATTTAATCCTGCTCCGCCCTTCTGGCTTTGCTGGACTTCATTGTATATCTACTTTCTAGCTAGCCTGTGCTCTGTATCTAACTCTGTTAGTTTGCTTGGTCTACTGACCTCTATGTTCTATATATTTTGTTTGTTCGTCTGTCTGCTGCTATTTCTGTTAGGAGGTGTCCCATATTCCTCCCAGTCCTTAGTACTTGTAGGGATTCCCTCCCCAAATCTATAGGTCTTCGTACAGACTAGATTAGGACTTTAGCAGGTCTGATCGCAGGATCAGGTTCCCTGTTACATCGTAGGGATTCAGCTGAGTCTTATAGTAGGGACAGATCTCCTCTCTTTCCTTAGCTTTGGTAGCAGAACATAACAGTAAGTCCAGCCTGTAAATTCTCTAAGGAAAGATTTTTTTTTGTTCCATCATGGTGTCGGTTCAGGATTTGGCTAAACACCTGCAGGGACTCTCTCTGGAAGTGGCCGAGCTCCGTCAGCACGTGAGTAACTGTCCTGGAGCACATTTCTTGGAGCCTAAGGTATGTTTGCCGGATTTATTTTTTGGTGAACATCGAGAATTTTTTTCATTTAAAAATGCTTGCTTATTGTATTTTCGTTTGAGACCCAAGTCCTCTGGGGATGAATCCCAGCGCGTAGGGTTCATAATGTCACTTTTGCGCAAAGAGCCTCAGGAGTGGGCCTTTTCTTTGCAACCTAGTGATACATGCTTCAGATCAGTGGATAGTTTTTTTTTCTGCTTTAGGACTATTATATGATGATCCTGACCGTGTGGCATCAGCTGAGACTGAGTTGAGACGTTTAAAACAAGGATCAGGTAATATGGAAAAATATTGTACACATTTTCGTCGTTGGTCCACTCAAACAGGGTGGAACGATTCTGCTCTGAAAAGTCTATTTCTTGCTGGGCTCAGTGAAAAGGTTAAAGACCTGCTAATTGCTTATCCTACACCTGAGGATTTGCAACAGGCTATGCAATTAGCTATACGGGTGGACAGAAGACTGCGTGCTAGGGTTAATGAGAGCAAATCCTCTGCTATGTCAGTTTCTGGTTATGAGAATGTGTGTACTAACAGTGGTGAACCGATGGAGATTGGATCGGTGGCACCTCGCTCTCAAGAAAAACACCGTCGTTTTTCAGAAGGCTTGTGTTTCTATTGTGGAAAATCTGGTCATTTGATTAAAGGCTGTGAGCTTCGTATGAAGAAAGAAAAAAAAATGGTCAGTCATGCCCGTATTGCCTGTTTAAATTCCAAGGGTATATTTTTAGCTGCTTCCACGATTGCTCAGGAAAAATTAATGGAATTTCGGGTGTTTGTTGATTGCGGGTCTACACTGAATGTTATTGATGGGGGATTCGTGGAAAGACTCAATTTAAAACCTGAACCTTTATCATCCCCCATTGCTGTGGTTTCTGTGGATGGTTCCCCTTTGAAGAATATTACTCTCAAGGTCAGTGAATTTCCTCTCACTATTAATGGTGTTCACCATGAGAAATTGGATTTGGTAGTGTTGAATAACTTGCCTTCTCCAGTAATATTGGGTTTGCCCTGGTTAAAATTTCACAATCCTGTACTGGATTGGTCTACCAGTGAAATTAAATCCTGGAGCCATAAATGTTATGACAAGTGTTGTAACGGGCGTATTGCAGCTTTGGATAGGGGAGAATTGCCTGTTCCTATTCAGGATTTTTGGAGAGTTTTTTCTGAGAAAGAATCGCAGGTTTTGCCTCCCCATAGAGACTATGATTGTTCTATTGAATTTGTCCCTGGAGCGACTCTTCCTAAAAGTCGTTTATTTAACCTTACTATTCCTGAGAGGAAGGCTTTGGAGGAATACATACAGACAAGTTTGGCCGCCGGTCACATTAGGCCTTCTAAGTCTCCTGTGGCGGTTGGATTTTTTTTTGTAAAAAAAAAGGACGGCGGTTTACGTCCTTGTCTGGATTTTCGTGAGATTAACAAAATTACGGTACGCAATCCTTACCCACTGCCATTGATTCCTGATCTGTTTAACCAGTTAATGGGGGCCAAGTGGTTCTCTAAAATTGACCTTAAGGGGGCATACAATCTGTTGCGCATGAAGGAGGGTGATGAATGGAAGACTGCTTTTAACACTCCTGTGGGTCATTTTGAGAATCTGGTTATGCCTTTTGGTCTTACTAATGCTCCTGCATTTTTTCAGAATCTTATTAATGACATCCTTAGACCTTTGATCGGTAAAAATGTGGTTGTGTATTTGGATGACATTTTGATTTATTCGCCAGATCTGGAGTCTCATTGGCGGAGCGTGCGTGAGGTATTACAGTTATTAATGGACAATTCGCTTTTTGCTAAGCTGGAGAAATGTGAGTTCGCTGTACAGAGAATTAGTTTTTTGGGCTACATTATCTCCAGCGAAGGTTTTGAGATGGATCCGGTTAAGGTTCAGGCTGTGCAGGAATGGCCTAGGCCTATTGGTTTGAAATCAATACAGAGGTTTTTGGGTTTCGCCAATTACTATAGAAAATTCATAAAAAATTTTTCTAGTATTGTCAAACCTCTGACTGATCTCACCAGGAAAGGTGCTGATGCGGTTCAGTGGTCTTCTGAGGCCATTGAAGCTTTTGTGTATCTCAAGGAGAGGTTCACCTCTGCTCCCATCCTTATGCAGCCTGATGTTACTAGGCCGTTTTTGGTTGAGGTTGATGCTTCCTCTGTGGGGGTTGGCGCAGTATTGTCGCAGGATAACGGGGATGGATTACATCCCTGTGCATTTTTTTCAAAAAAATTTTCGGAGACTGAATTGAATTACGATATTGGTAATCGGGAATTATTGGCTATTAAACTCGCATTTGAACACTGGCGCCACTTCTTGGAAGGTGCGGAATTTCCCGTTCAGGTTCTTACGGATCATAAAAATCTGATATATCTTGACGCTGCCAAGCGCCTGAATGCCCGTCAGGCTAGGTGGGCACTGTTTTTCTCGCGGTTTAATTTCTCCGTTACTTACATCCCTGGTACTAAGAATGTTAAGGCGGATGCCTTGTCTCGCAGTTTTTCTCCCATAGTCGGTGCTGAGAAGAGGAGAACATTTTACAAGAAGGTGTTGTGATAGCTGCTTTAGACTCCGTTTTGGAAGATGAGATTCTTAAAGCTCAGGAGAATGCCCCATCTAACACTCCTCATGGGAGGTTGTTTGTGCCTGGGACCTTTAGGAGAGATTTGTTTGTTGAGTGTCACGAATCTCGGTTGGCAGGTCATCCCGGAATCTCTGAGACCAAGAGACTGGTGGGTCGCAGTTTTTGGTGGCCTGGATGGCAGAAGGAAGTCATTAAGTGGGTGCGCCAATGTACTATATGTGCTAGATCTAAGTCCTCACATACTCCTGCTGCGGGGTTGCTTTGTCCTTTGGAGGTCCCCAGTGCTCCTTGGACACATTTGGCTATGGACTTTATAACTGACCTTCCCCCCTCTGAGGGTTTTACTGTCATCTGGGTGGTCGTGGACCGTTTTAGCAAGATGTGTCACTTGGTTCCCTTCGTCAAACTGCCCTGCGCTAAAACTCTCGCTAAGGCCTTTGTCAAGGAAATTGTCAGACTTCATGGCGTTCCTACTGACATTGTTTCTGATAGGGGTCCTCAGTTCGTGGCTCGTTTTTGGCGTGCCTTTTGTGACAGGTTGGGAATTCATTTGTCGTTTTCGTCCGGATATCATCCTGAATCTAATGGCCAGACAGAAAGGAAAAACCAGGATGTTGAGCAGTTCTTGCGTTGTTTTGTGGCAGACAATCAAGAGGGGTGGTCTGAGTTTCTGCCACTTGCTGAATTTGCTCTGAACAATCATACATCTTCTTCTGCTGGTTGTTCGCCTTTTTTTTGTTGTTCTGGGAGACATCCGTCGTTTGGGTCGTTCTCCAAGTTGGGATCTGCCGTGCCTGAGGAGGAGAATTTTTCCGGTGATTTGGAAAGAGTTTGGACGGATGTGCGTGGTAATCTTCAGGAGGCCAACAGAAAATCTAAAGACTACTTTGATAGGAAACGACAGGAGGTTTTGTTCGCTGTTGGTGACATGGTTTGGTTGTCCTCTAGGAATCTGCGGTTGAGGATTCCTTCTAAGAAATTGGGTCCCAAGTTTGTAGGGCCCTTTAAGGTGCTTCAGGTTGTCAACCAATCTGCTGTTAGGTTGGAGGTTCCTACCTCCTGGAGAATTAATCCGGTCTTTCATGTCTCTCTGTTAAAAAAAGCTGTTGTGTCGGATGGTGACGCCTCTGCCTCTGTTCCTCCGGTGGTGGAGGACGGGGAATATGAAATTTCTCGCATCCTTAACTCTAGACTGTATAGAGGTAGTTTGCAGTATCTTGTGGCCTGGAAAGGTTTCGGACCCGAGGATAACTCTTGGGTGAGGTCAGATGATGTTTCCGCGTCCAGACTTATCAGAGCGTTTCACAGGAGATTTCCTGATAAGCCTGGTCCTAGGGGATCCGGAGGATCCTCTTAGAAGGGGGGGTACTGTTAGAACCTTGCTGTTAGGTTTTTTTTCCTTTGCTGGTCACATGACCTTGTTGGCCTATTTAATCCTGCTCCGCCCTTCTGGCTTTGCTGGACTTCATTGTATATCTACTTTCTAGCTAGCCTGTGCTCTGTATCTAACTCTGTTAGTTTGCTTGGTCTACTGACCTCTATGTTCTATATATTTTGTTTGTTCGTCTGTCTGCTGCTATTTCTGTTAGGAGGTGTCCCATATTCCTCCCAGTCCTTAGTACTTGTAGGGATTCCCTCCCCAAATCTATAGGTCTCCGTACAGACTAGATTAGGACTTTAGCAGGTCTGATCGCAGGATCAGGTTCCCTGTTACATCGTAGGGATTCAGCTGAGTCTTATAGTAGGGACAGATCTCCTCTCTTTCCTTAGCTTTGGTAGCAGAACATAACAATATCAGTACTGGAGTGTTATAAGAGGCTGATATCAGTCACATATGATGTAATGTCTGGAGGTTATATCAGTACTGGAGCGTTATAAGAGGAGCTGATATCAGTCACATATGGTGTAATGTCTGGAGGTTATATCAGTACTGGAGCGTTATAAGAGGGGCTGATATCAGTCACATATGATGTAATGTCTGGAGGTTATATCAGTACTAGAGCGTTATAAGAGGGGCTGATATCAGTCACATATGGTGTAATATCAGGAGGTTATATCAGTACTGGAGCTTTATAAGAGGCTGATATCAGTCACATATGGTGTAATGTCTGGAGGTTATATCAGTACTGGAGTGTTATAAGAGTCTGATATCAGTCACATATGATGTAATGTCTGGAGGTTATATCAGTACTGGTGCGTTATAAGAGGGGCTGATATCAGTCACATATGGTGTAATGTCTGGAGGTTATATCAGTACTGGAGCGTTATAAGCGGGGCTGATATCAGTCACATATGATGTAATGTCTGGAGGTTATATCAGTACTGGAGCGTTATAAGAGGAGCTGATATCAGTCACATATGATGTAATGTCTGGAGGTTATATCAGTACTGGAGTGTTATAAGAGGCTGATATCAGTCACATATGATGTAATGTCTGGAGGTTATATCAGTACTGGAGCGTTATAAGAGGAGCTGATATCAGTCACATATGGTGTAATGTCTGGAGGTTATATCAGTACTGGAGCGTTATAAGAGGGGCTGATATCAGTCACATATGATGTAATGTCTGGAGGTTATATCAGTACTAGAGCGTTATAAGAGGGGCTGATATCAGTCACATATGGTGTAATATCAGGAGGTTATATCAGTACTGGAGCTTTATAAGAGGCTGATATCAGTCACATATGGTGTAATGTCTGGAGGTTATATCAGTACTGGAGTGTTATAAGAGTCTGATATCAGTCACATATGATGTAATGTCTGGAGGTTATATCAGTACTGGTGCGTTATAAGAGGGGCTGATATCAGTCACATATGGTGTAATGTCTGGAGGTTATATCAGTACTGGAGCGTTATAAGCGGGGCTGATATCAGTCACATATGATGTAATGTCTGGAGGTTATATCAGTACTGGAGCGTTATAAGAGGAGCTGATATCAGTCACATATGATGTAATGTCTGGAGGTTATATCAGTACTGGAGCGTTATAAGAGGCTGATATCAGTCACATATGATGTAATGTCTGGAGGTTATATCAGTACTGGAGCGTTATAAGAGGGGCTGATATCAGTCACATATGGTGTAATGTCTGGATGTTATATCAGTACTGGAGCGTTATAAGAGGAGCTGATATCGGTCACATATGGTGTAATGTCTGGAGGTTATATCAGTACTGGAGCGTTATAAGAGGGGCTGATATCAGTCACATATGGAGTAATATCTGGAGGTTATATCAGTACTGGAGCGTTATAAGAGGCTGATATCAGTCACATATGATGTAATGTCTGGAGGTTATATCAGTACTGGAGAGTTATAAGAGGCTGATATCAGTCACATATGGTGTAATGTCTGGGGGTTATATCAATACTGAAGCGTTATAAGAGGCTGATATCAGTCACATACGGTGTAATGTCTGGAGGTTATATCAGTACTGGAGCGTTATAAGAGGCTGATATCAGTCACATACGGTGTAATGTCTGGAGGTTATATCAGTACTGGAGCGTTATAAGAGGGGCTGATATCAGTCACATATGGTGTAATGTCTGGAGGTTATATCAGTACTGGAGCGTTATAAGAGGCTGATATCAGTCACATATGGTGTAATGTCTGGAGGTTATATCAGTACTGGAGCGTTATAGGAGGCTGAGATCAGTCACATATGGTGTAATGTTTGGAGGTGATATCAGTCCTGGAGCATTATAAGAGGGGCTGATATCAGTTACATATGATGTAATGTCTGGAGGTTATATCAGTACTGGATCGTTATAAGAGGCTGATATCAGTCACATATGGTGTAATGTCTGGAGGTTATATCAGTACTGGAGCGTTATAAGAGGCTGATATCAGTCACATATGGTGTAATGTCTGGAGGTTATATCAGTACTGGAGCGTTATAAGAGGGGCTGATATCAGTCACATATGATGTAATGTTTGGAGGTTATATCAGTACTGGAGCGTTATAAGAGGGGCTGATATCAGTCACATATGATGTAATGTCTGGAGGTTATATCAGTACTGGAGCGTTATAAGAGGCTGATATCGGTCACATATGATGTAATGTCTGGAGGTTATATCAGTACTGGAGCGTTATAAAAAGCTGATATCAGTCACATATGATGTAATGTCTGGAGGTTATACCATTACTGGAGCGTTATAAGCGGGGCTGATATCAGTCACATATGATGTAATGTCTGGAGGTTATATCAGTACTGGAGCGTTATAAGCGGGGCTGATATCAGTCACATATGATGTAATGTCTGGAGGTTATATCAGTACTGGAGCGTTATAAGAGTAGCTGATATCAGTCACATATGATGTAATGTCTGGGGGTTATATCAGTACTGAAGCGTTATAAGAGGCTGATATCAGTCACATACGGTGTAATGTCTGGAGGTTATATCAGTACTGGAGCGTTATGAGAGGCTGATATCAGTCACATACGGTGTAATGTCTGGAGGTTATATCAGTACTGGAGCGTTATAAGAGGTTCTGATATCAGTCACATATGGTGTAATGTCTGGAGGTTATATCAGTACTGGAGCGTTATAAGAGGCTGATATCAGTCACATATGGTGTAATGTCTGTAGGTTATATCAGTACTGGAGCGTTATAGGAGGCTGACATCAGTCACATATGGTGTAATGTCTGGAGGTGATATCAGTCCTGGAGCATTATAAGAGGGGCTGATATCAGTCACATATGGTGTAATGTCTGGATGTTATATCAGTACTGGAGCGTTATAAGAGGAGCTGATATCAGTCACATATGATGTAATGTCTGGAGGTTATATCAGTACTGGAGCGTTATAAGAGGGGCTGATATCAGTCACATATGGTGTAATGTATGGAGGTTATATCAGTACTGGAGCTTTATAAGAGGCTGATATCAGTCACATATGGTGTAATGTATGGAGGTTATATCAGTACTGGAGCGTTATAAGAGGGGCTGATATCAGTCACATATGGTGTAATGTATGGAGGTTATATCAGTACTGGAGCGTTATAAGAGGCTGATATCAGTCACATATGATGTAATGTCTGGAGGTTATATCAGTACTGGAGCGTTATAAGCGGGGCTGATATCAGTCACATATGATGTAATGTCTGGAGGTTATATCAGTACTGGAGCGTTATAAGAGGAGCTGATATCAGTCACATATGATGTAATGTCTGGAGGTTATATCAGTACTGGAGCGTTATAAGAGGCTGATATCAGTCACATATGATGTAATGTCTGGAGGTTATATCAGTACTGGAGCGTTATAAGAGGCTGATATCAGTCACATATGATATAATGTCTGGAGGTTATATCAGTACTGGAGCGTTATAAAAAGCTGATATCAGTCACATATGATGTAATGTCTGGAGGTTATATCAGTACTGGAGCGTTATAAGCGGGGCTGATATCAGTCACATATGATGTAATGTCTGGAGGTTATATCAGTACTGGAGCGTTATAAGAGGAGCTGATATCAGTCACATATGATGTAATGTCTGGAGGTTATATCAGTACTGGAGCGTTATAAGAGGCTGATATCAGTCACATATGATGTAATGTCTGGAGGTTATATCAGTACTGGAGCGTTATAAGAGGGGCTGATATCAGTCA
The DNA here is from genome assembly GCF_046119375.1 of Phyllobates terribilis. Lineage (NCBI taxonomy): Eukaryota > Metazoa > Chordata > Amphibia > Anura > Dendrobatidae > Phyllobates > Phyllobates terribilis. Next base: position 3,700,014 of record NW_027362903.1, on the reverse strand, counting down.
CATATGGAGTAATATCTGGAGGTTATATCAGTACTGGAGCGTTATAAGAGGCTCATATCAGTCACATATGATGTAATGTCTGGAGGTTATATCAGTACTGGATCGTTATAAGAGGCTGATATCAGTCACATATGGTGTAATGTATGGAGGTTATATCAGTACTGGAGCGTTATAAGAGGGGCTGATATCAGTCACATATGATATAATGTCTGGAGGTTATATCAGTACTGAAGCGTTATAAGAGGGGCTGATATCAGTCAGATATGGTGTAATATCTGGAGGTTATATCAGTACTGGAGCGTTATAAGAGGCTGATATCAGTCACATATTATGTAATGTCTGGAGTTTATATCAGTACTGGAGCGTTATAAGAGGCTGATATCAGTCACATATGATGTAATATCTGGAGGTTATATCAGTACTGGAGCGTTATAAGAGGCTGATATCAGTCACATATGGTGTAATGTCTGGAGGTTATATCAGTACTGGAGCGTTATAAGAGGCTGATATCAGTCACATATGATGTAATGTCTGGAGGTTATATCAGTACTGGAGAGTTATAAGATGGGCTGATATCAGTCACATATGATGTAATGTCTGGAGGTTATATCAGTACTGGAGAGTTATAAGAGGCTGATATCAGTCACATATGATGTAATATCTGGAGGTTATATCAGTACTGGAGCGTTATAAGAGGCTGATATCAGTCACATATGGTGTAATGTCTGGAGGTTATATCAGTACTGGAGCGTTATAAGAGGCTGATATCAGTCACATATGGTGTAATGTCTGGAGGTTATTTCAGTACTGGAGCGTTATAAGAGGGACTGATATCAGTCACATATGGTGTAATGTCTGGAGGTTATATCAGTACTGGAGCGTTATAAAAGGGGCTGATATCAGTCACATATGATATAATGTCTGGAGGTTATATCAGTACTGGAGCGTTATAAGAGGGGCTGATATCAGTCACTTATGGTGTAATGTCTGGAGGTTATATCAGTACTGGAGCGTTATAAGAGGGGCTGATATCAGTCACATATGCTGTAATGTCTGGAGGTTATATCAGTACTGGAGCGTTATAAGAGGGGCGGATATCAGTCACATATGGTGTAATGTCTGAAGGTTATATCAGTACTGGAGCGTTATAAGAGGGGCTGATATCAGTCACATATGGTGTAATGTCTGGAGGTTATATTAGTACTGGAGCGTTATAAGAGGGGCTGATATCAGTCACATATGGTGTAATGTCCGGAGGTTATATCAGTACTGGAACGTTATAAAAGGGGGCTGATATCAGTCACATATGATGTAATGTCTGGAGGTTATATCAGTACTGGAGCGTTATAAGAGGCTGATATCAGTCACATATGGTGTAATGTCTGGAGGTTATATCAGTACTGGAGCGTTATAAGAGGGGCTGATATCAGTCACATATGGTGTAATGTCTGGAGGTTATATCAGTACTGGAGCGTTATAAGAGGGGCTGATATCAGTCACATATGGTGTAATGTCTTTAGGTTATATTAGTACTGGAGCGTTATAAGAGGGACTGATATCGGTCACATATGGTGTAATGTCTGGAGGTTATATCAGTACTGGAGCGTTATAAGAGGGGGCTGATATCAGTCACATATGATGTAATGTCTGGAGGTTATATCAGTACTGGAGCGTTATAAGAGGCTGATATCAGTCACATATGGTGTAATGTCTGGAGGTTATATCAGTACTGGAGCATTATAAGAGGGGCTGATATCAGTCACATATGATGTAATGTCTGGAGGTTATATCAGTACTGGAGCGTTATAAGAGGCTGATATCAGTCACATATGGAGTAATGTCTGGAGGTTATATCAGTACTGGAGCGTTATAAGAGGAGCTGATATCAGTCACATATGGTGTAATGTCTGGAGGTTATATCAGTACTGGAACATTATAAGAGGGGCTGATATCAGTCACATATGATATAATGTCTGGAGTTTATATCAGTACTGGAGCGTTATAAGAGGCTGATATCAGTCACATATGGTGTAATGTCTGGAGGTTATATCAGTACTGGAGCATTATAAGAGGGGCTGATATCAATCACATATGGTGTAATGTCTGGAGGTCATATCAGTACTGGAGCATTATAAGAGGCTGATATCAGTCACAAATCGTGTAATGTCTGGGGGTTATATCACTACTGGAGCGTTATAAGTGGGGGCTGATATCAGTCACATATGATGTAATGTCTGGAGGTTATATCAGTACTGGAGCGTTATAAGAGGCTGATATCAGTCACATATGGTGTAATGCCTGGAGGTTATATCAGTACTGGAGCGTTATAAGAGGCTGATATCAGGCACATATGATGTACTGTCTGGAGGTTATATCAGTACTGAAGCGTTATAAGAGGAGCTGATATCAGTCACATATGGTGTAATGTCTGGAGGTTATATCAGTACTGGAGCATTATAAGAGGGGCTGATATCAGTCACATATGATGTAATGTCTGGAGGTTATATCAGTACTGGAGCGTTATAAGAGGCTGATATCAGTCACATATGATGTAATGTCTGGAGGTTATATCAGTACTGAAGCGTTATAAGAGGAGCTGATATCAGTCACATATAGTGTAATGTCTGGAGGTTATATCAGTACTGGAGCATTATAAGAGGGGCTGATATCAGTCACATATGATGTAATGTCTGGAGGTTATATCAGTACTGGAGCGTTATAAGAGGCTGATATCAGTCACATATGGTGTAATGTCTGGAGGTTATATCAGTACTGGAGCGTTATAATAGGGGCTGATATCAGTCACATATGATGTAATATCTGGAGGTTATATCAGTACTGGAGCGTTATAAGAGGCTGATATCAGTCACATATGGTGTAATGTCTGGAGGTTATATCAGTACTGGAGCGTTATAAGAGGGGCTGATATCAGTCACATATGATGTAATATCTGGAGGTTATATCAATACTGGAGCATTATAAGAGGCTGATATCAGTCACATATGGTGTAATGTCTGGAGGTTATATCAGTACAGGAGCTTTATAAGAGGCGCTGATATCAGTCACATATGGTGTAATGTCTGGAGGTTATATCAGTACTGGAGCGTTATAAGAGGCTGATATCAGTCACATATGGTGTAATGTCTGGAGGTTATATCAGTACTGGAGCGTTATAAGAGGGGCTTATATCAGTCACATATGATGTAATGTCTGGAGGTTATATCAGTACTGGAGCGTTATAAGAGGCTGATATCAGTCATATATGATGTAATGTCTGGAGGTTATATCAGTACTGGAGCGTTATAAGAGGCTGATATCAGTCACATATGGTGTAATGTCTGGAGGTTATATCAGTACTGGAGCATTATAAGAGGGGCTGATATCAGTCACATATGGTGTAATGTCTGGAGGTTAAATCAGTACTGGAGCGTTATAATAGGGGCTGATATCAGTCACATATGATGTAATGTCTGGAGGTTATATCAGTACTGGAGCGTTATAAGAGGCTGATATCAGTCACATATGTTGTAATGTCTGGAGGTTATATCAGTACAGGAGCGTTATAAGAGGGGCTGATATCAGTCACATATGATGTAATGTCTGGAGGTTATATCAGTACTGGAGCGTTATAAGAGGCTGATATCAGTCATATATGATGTAATGTCTGGAGGTTATATCAGTACTGGAGCGTTATAAGAGGCTGATATCAGTCACATATGATGTAATGTCTGGAGGTTATATCAGTACTGGAGCGTTATAAGAGGAGCTGATATCAGTCACATATGGTGTAATGTCTGGAGGTTATATCAGTACTGGAGCGTTATAAGAGGCTGATATCAGTCACATATGATGTAATGTCTGGAGGTTATATCAGTACTGGAGCGTTATAAGAGGCTGATATCAGTCACATATGATGTAATGTCTGGAGGTTATATCAGTACTGGAGCGTTATAAGAGGCTGATATCAGTCACATAAGGTGTAATGTCTGGAGGTTATATCAGTACTGGAGCGTTATAAGAGGCTGATATCAGTCACATATGGTGTAATGTCTGGAGGTTATATCAGTACTGGAGCGTTATAAGAGTAGCTGATATCAGTCACATATGATGTAATGTCTGGAGGTTATATCAGTACTGGAGCGTTATAAGAGGCTGATATCAGTCACATATGGTGTAATGTCTGGAGGTTATATCAGTACTGGAGCGTTATAAGAGGGGCTGATATCAGTCACATATGATGTAATGTCTGCAGGTTATATCAGTACTGGAGCGTTATAAGAGGCTGATATCAGTCACATTTGGTGTAATGTCTGGAGGTTATATCAGTACTGGAGCGTTATAAGAGGGGATGATATCAGTCACATATGATGTAATGTCTGGAGGTTATATCAGTACTGGAGCGTTATAAGAGGCTGATATCAGTCACATATGTTGTAATGTCTGGAGGTTATATCAGTACTGGAGCGTTATAAGAGGCTGATATCAGTCACATATGGTGTAATGTCTGGAGGTTATATCAGTACTGGAGCGTTATAAGAGGCTGATATCAGTCACATATGGTGTAATGTCTGGAGGTTATATCAGTACTGGAGCGTTATAAGAGGGGCTGATATCAGTCACATATGATGTAATGTCTGGAGGTTATATCAGTACTGGAGCGTTATAAGAGGGACTGATATCAGTCACATATGATGTAATGTCTGGAGGTTATATCAGTACTGGAACGTTATAAGAGGCTGATATCACTCACATATGTTGTAATGTCCGGAGGTTATATCAGTACTGGAGCGTTATAAGAGGCTGATATCAGTCACATATGGTGTAATGTCTGGAGGATATATCTGTATTGGAGCATTATAAGAGGCTGATATCAGTCACATATGGTGTAATGTCTGGAGGTTATATCAGTACTGGAGCGTTATAAGAGGAGCTGATATCAGTCACATATGGTGTAATGTCTGGAGGTTATATCAGTACTGGAGCGTTATAAGAGGCTGATATCAGTCACATATGGTGTAATGTCTGGAGGTTATATCAGTACTGGAGCGTTATAAGAGGAGCTGATATCAGTCACATATGATGTAATGTCTGGAGGTTATATCAGTACTAGAGCGTTATAAGAGGGGCTGATATCAGTCACATATGATGTAATGTCTGGAGGTTATATCAGTACTGGAGCGTTATAAGAGGCTGATATCAGTCACATATGGTGTAATGTCTGGAGGTTATATCAGTACTGGAGCGTTATAAGAGGAGCTGATATCAGTCACATATGATGTAATGTCTGGAGGTTATATCAGTACTAGAGCGTTATAAGAGGGGCTGATATCAGTCACATATGATGTAATGTCTGGAGGTTATATCAGTACTAGAGCGTTATAAGAGGGGCTGATATCAGTCACATATGATGTAATGTCTGGAGGTTATATCAGTACTGGAGCGTTATTAGAAGCTGATATCAGTCACATATGATGTAATGTCTGGAGGTTATATCAGTACTGGAGAGTTATAAGAGGCTGATATCAGTCACATATGGTGTAATGTCTGGGGGTTATATCAGTACTGAAGCGTTATAAGAGGCTGATATCAGTCACATACGGTGTAATGTCTGGAGGTTATATCAGTACTGGAGCGTTATAAGAGGCTGATATCAGTCACATACGGTGTAATGTCTGGAGGTTATATCAGTACTGGAGCGTTATAAGAGGGGCTGATATCAGTCACATATGGTGTAATGTCTGGAGGTTATATCAGTACTGGAGCGTTATAAGAGGCTGATATCAGTCACATATGGTGTAATGTCTGGAGGTTATATCAGTACTGGAGCGTTATAGGAGGCTGAGATCAGTCACATATGGTGTAATGTTTGGAGGTGATATCAGTCCTGGAGCATTATAAGAGGGGCTGATATCAGTCACATATGGTGTAATGTCTGGATGTTATATCAGTACTGGAGCGTTATAAGAGGAGCTGATATCAGTCACTCATGATGTAATGTCTGGAGGTTATATCAGTACTGGAGCGTTATAAGAGGGGCTGATATCAGTCACATATGGTGTAATGTATGGAGGTTATATCAGTACTGGAGCTTTATAAGAGGCTGATATCAGTCACATATGGTGTAATGTATGGAGGTTATATCAGTACTGGAGCGTTATAAGAGGGGCTGATATCAGTTACATATGATGTAATGTCTGGAGGTTATATCAGTACTGGATCGTTATAAGAGGCTGATATCAGTCACATATGGTGTAATGTCTGGAGGTTATATCAGTACTGGAGCGTTATAAGAGGGGCTGATATCAGTCACATATGGTGTAATGTCTGGAGGTTATATCAGTACTGGAGCGTTATAAGAGGCTGATATCAGTCACATATGGTGTAATGTCTGGAGGTTATATCAGTACTGGAGCGTTATAAGAGGGGCTGATATCAGTCACATATGATGTAATGTTTGGAGGTTATATCAGTACTGGAGCGTTATAAGAGGGGCTGATATCAGTCACATATGATGTAATGTCTGGAGGTTATATCAGTACTGGAGCGTTATAGGAGGCTGATATCAGTCACATATGGTGTAATGTCTGGAGGTTATATCAGTACTGGAGCGTTATAAGAGGAGCTGATATCGGTCACATATGATGTAATGTCTGGAGGTTATATCAGTACTGGAGCGTTATAAAAAGCTGATATCAGTCACATATGATGTAATGTCTGGAGGTTATACCATTACTGGAGCGTTATAAGCGGGGCTGATATCAGTCACATATGATGTAATGTCTGGAGGTTATATCAGTACTGGAGCGTTATAAGCGGGGCTGATATCAGTCACATATGATGTAATGTCTGGAGGTTATATCAGTACTGGAGCGTTATAAGAGTAGCTGATATCAGTCACATATGATGTAATGTCTGGGGGTTATATCAGTACTGAAGCGTTATAAGAGGCTGATATCAGTCACATACGGTGTAATGTCTGGAGGTTATATCAGTACTGGAGCGTTATGAGAGGCTGATATCAGTCACATACGGTGTAATGTCTGGAGGTTATATCAGTACTGGAGCGTTATAAGAGGTTCTGATATCAGTCACATATGGTGTAATGTCTGGAGGTTATATCAGTACTGGAGCGTTATAAGAGGCTGATATCAGTCACATATGGTGTAATGTCTGTAGGTTATATCAGTACTGGAGCGTTATAGGAGGCTGACATCAGTCACATATGGTGTAATGTCTGGAGGTGATATCAGTCCTGGAGCATTATAAGAGGGGCTGATATCAGTCACATATGGTGTAATGTCTGGATGTTATATCAGTACTGGAGCGTTATAAGAGGAGCTGATATCAGTCACATATGATGTAATGTCTGGAGGTTATATCAGTACTGGAGCGTTATAAGAGGGGCTGATATCAGTCACATATGGTGTAATGTATGGAGGTTATATCAGTACTGGAGCTTTATAAGAGGCTGATATCAGTCACATATGGTGTAATGTATGGAGGTTATATCAGTACTGGAGCGTTATAAGAGGGGCTGATATCTGTCACATATGGTGTAATGTATGGAGGTTATATCAGTACTGGAGCGTTATAAGAGGCTGATATCAGTCACATATGATGTAATGTCTGGAGGTTATATCAGTACTGGAGCGTTCTAAGCGGGGCTGATATCAGTCACATATGATGTAATGTCTGGAGGTTATATCAGTACTGGTGCGTTATAAGAGGAGCTGATATCAGTCACATATGATGTAATGTCTGGAGGTTATATCAGTACTGGAGCGTTATAAGAGGCTGATATCAGTCACATATGATGTAATGTCTGGAGGTTATATCAGTACTGGAGCGTTATAAGAGGCTGATATCAGTCACATATGATATAATGTCTGGAGGTTATATCAGTACTGGAGCGTTATAAAAAGCTGATATCAGTCACATATGATGTAATGTCTGGAGGTTATATCAGTACTGGAGCGTTATAAGCGGGGCTGATATCAGTCACATATGATGTAATGTCTGGAGGTTATATCAGTACTGGAGCGTTATAAGAGGAGCTGATATCAGTCACATATGATGTAATGTCTGGAGGTTATATCAGTACTGGAGCGTTATAAGAGGCTGATATCAGTCACATATGATGTAATGTCTGGAGGTTATATCAGTACTGGAGCGTTATAAGAGGGGCTGATATCAGTCACATATGGTGTAATGTCTGGATGTTATATCAGTACTGGAGCGTTATAAGAGGAGCTGATATCGGTCACATATGGTGTAATGTCTGGAGGTTATATCAGTACTGGAGCGTTATAAGAGGGGCTGATATCAGTCACATATGGAGTAATATCTGGAGGTTATATCAGTACTGGAGCGTTATAAGAGGCTCATATCAGTCACATAATATGTAATGTCTGGAGGTTATATCAGTACTGGATCGTTATAAGAGGCTGATATCAGTCACATATGGTGTAATGTATGGAGGTTATATCAGTACTGGAGCGTTATAAGAGGGGCTGATATCAGTCACATATGATATAATGTCTGGAGGTTATATCAGTACTAGAGCGTTATAAGAGGGGCTGATATCAGTCAGATATGGTGTAATATCTGGAGGTTATATCAGTACTGGAGCGTTATAAGAGGCTGATATCAGTCACATATTATGTAATGTCTGGAGTTTATATCAGTACTGGAGCGTTATAAGAGGCTGATATCAGTCACATATGATGTAATATCTGGAGGTTATATCAGTACTGGAGCGTTATAAGAGGCTGATATCAGTCACATATGGTGTAATGTCTGGAGGTTATATCAGTACTGGAGCGTTATAAGAGGCTGATATCAGTCACATATGATGTAATGTCTGGAGGTTATATCAGTACTGGAGAGTTATAAGATGGGCTGATATCAGTCACATATGATGTAATGTCTGGAGGTTATATCAGTACTGGAGCGTTATAAGAGGCTGATATCAGTCACATATGGTGTAATGTCTGGAGGTTATATCAGTACTGGAGCGTTATAAGAGGCTGATATCAGTCACATATGGTGTAATGTCTGGAGGTTATATCAGTACTGTAGCGTTATAAGAGGCTGATATCAGTCACATATGGTGTAATGTCTGGAGGTTATTTCAGTACTGGAGCGTTATAAGAGGGACTGATATCAGTCACATATGGTGTAATGTCTGGAGGTTATATCAGTACTGGAGCGTTATAAAAGGGGCTGATATCAGTCACATATGATATAATGTCTGGAGGTTATATCAGTACTGGAGCGTTATAAGAGGGGCTGATATCAGTCACATATGGTGTAATGTCTGGAGGTTATATCAGTACTGGAGCGTTATAAGAGGGGCTGATATCAGTCACATATGCTGTAATGTCTGGAGGTTATATCAGTACTGGAGCGTTATAAGAGGGGCGGATATCAGTCACATATGGTGTAATGTCTGAAGGTTATATCAGTACTGGAGCGTTATAAGAGGGGCTGATATCAGTCACATATGGTGTAATGTCTGGAGGTTATATTAGTACTGGAGCGTTATAAGAGGGGCTGATATCAGTCACATATGGTGTAATGTCCGGAGGTTATATCAGTACTGGAGCGTTATAAAAGGGGGCTGATATCAGTCACATATGATGTAATGTCTGGAGGTTATATCAGTACTGGAGCGTTATAAGAGGCTGATATCAGTCACATATGGTGTAATGTCTGGAGGTTATATCAGTACTGGAGCGTTATAAGAGGGGCTGATATCAGTCACATATGGTGTAATGTCTGGAGGTTATATCAGTACTGGAGCGTTATAAGAGGGGCTGATATCAGTCACATATGGTGTAATGTCTGGAGGTTATATTAGTACTGGAGCGTTGTAAGAGGGACTGATATCGGTCACATATGGTGTAATGTCTGGAGGTTATATCAGTACTGGAGCGTTATAAGAGGGGGCTGATATCAGTCACATATGATGTAATGTCTGGAGGTTATATCAGTACTGGAGCGTTATAAGAGGCTGATATCAGTCACATATGGTGTAATGTCTGGAGGTTATATCAGTACTGGAGCATTATAAGAGGGGCTGATATCAGTCACATATGATGTAATGTCTGGAGGTTATATCAGTACTGGAGCGTTATAAGAGGCTGATATCAGTCACATATGGAGTAATGTCTGGAGGTTATATCAGTACTGGAGCGTTATAAGAGGAGCTGATATCAGTCACATATGGTGTAATGTCTGGAGGTTATATCAGTACTGGAACATTATAAGAGGGGCTGATATCAGTCACATATGATGTAATGTCTGGAGTTTATATCAGTACTGGAGCGTTATAAGAGGCTGATATCAGTCACATATGGTGTAATGTCTGGAGGTTATATCAGTACTTGAGCATTATAAGAGGGGCTGATATCAATCACATATGGTGTAATGTCTGGAGGTCATATCAGTACTGAAGCATTATAAGAGGCTGATATCAGTCACAAATCGTGTAATGTCTGGGGGTTATATCACTACTGGAGCGTTATAAGAGGGGGCTGATATCAGTCACATATGATGTAATGTCTGGAGGTTATATCAGTACTGGAGCGTTATAAGAGGCTGATATCAGTCACATATGGTGTAATGCCTGGAGGTTATATCAGTACTGGAGCGTTATAAGAGGCTGATATCAGGCACATATGATGTACTGTCTGGAGGTTATATCAGTACTGAAGCGTTATAAGAGGAGCTGATATCAGTCACATATGGTGTAATGTCTGGAGGTTATATCAGTACTGGAGCATTATAAGAGGGGCTGATATCAGTCACATATGATGTAATGTCTGGAGGTTATATCAGTACTGGAGCGTTATAAGAGGCTGATATCAGTCACATATGATGTAATGTCTGGAGGTTATATCAGTACTGAAGCGTTATAAGAGGAGCTGATATCAGTCACGGAGCGTTATAAGAGGGGGCTGATATCAGTCACATATGATGTAATGTCTGGAGGTTATATCAGTACTGGAGCGTTATAAGAGGCTGATATCAGTCACATATGGTGTAATGCCTGGAGGTTATATCAGTACTGGAGCGTTATAAGAGGCTGATATCAGGCACATATGATGTACTGTCTGGAGGTTATATCAGTACTGAAGCGTTATAAGAGGAGCTGATATCAGTCACATATGGTGTAATGTCTGGAGGTTATATCAGTACTGGAGCATTATAAGAGGGGCTGATATCAGTCACATATGATGTAATGTCTGGAGGTTATATCAGTACTGGAGCGTTATAAGAGGCTGATATCAGTCACATATGATGTAATGTCTGGAGGTTATATCAGTACTGAAGCGTTATAAGAGGAGCTGATATCAGTCACATATAGTGTAATGTCTGGAGGTTATATCAGTACTGGAGCATTATAAGAGGGGCTGATATCAGTCACATATGATGTAATGTCTGGAGGTTATATCAGTACTGGAGCGTTATAAGAGGCTGATATCAGTCACATATGGTGTAATGTCTGGAGGTTATATCAGTACTGGAGCGTTATAATAGGGGCTGATATCAGTCACATATGATGTAATATCTGGAGGTTATATCAGTACTGGAGCGTTATAAGAGGCTGATATCAGTCACATATGGTGTAATGTCTGGAGGTTATATCAGTACTGGAGCGTTATAAGAGGGGCTGATATCAGTCACATATGATGTAATATCTGGAGGTTATATCAATACTGGAGCATTATAAGAGGCTGATATCAGTCACGTATGGTGTAATGTCTGGAGGTTATATCAGTACAGGAGCTTTATAAGAGGCGCTGATATCAGTCACATATGGTGTAATGTCTGGAGGTTATATCAGTACTGGAGCGTTATAAGAGGCTGATATCAGTCACATATGGTGTAATGTCTGGAGGTTATATCAGTACTGGAGCGTTATAAGAGGGGCTTATATCAGTCACATATGATGTAATGTCTGGAGGTTATATCAGTACTGGAGCGTTATAAGAGGCTGATATCAGTCATATATGATGTAATGTCTGGAGGTTATATCAGTACTGGAGCGTTATAAGAGGCTGATATCAGTCACATATGGTGTAATGTCTGGAGGTTATATCAGTACTGGAGCATTATAAGAGGGGCTGATATCAGTCACATATGGTGTAATGTCTGGAGGTTAAATCAGTACTGGAGCGTTATAATAGGGGCTGATATCAGTCACATATGATGTAATGTCTGGAGGTTATATCAGTACTGGAGCGTTATAAGAGGCTGATATCAGTCACATATGGTGTAATGTCTGGAGGTTAAATCAGTACTGGAGCGTTACAAGAGGGGCTGATATCAGTCACATATGATGTAATATCTGGAGGTTATATCAATACTGGAGCGTTATAAGAGGCTGATATCAGTCACATATGTTGTAATGTCTGGAGGTTATATCAGTACAGGAGCGTTATAAGAGGGGCTGATATCAGTCACATATGGTGTAATGTCTGGAGGTTATATCAGTACTGGAGCGTTATAAGAGGCTGATATCAGTCATATATGATGTAATGTCTGGAGGTTATATCAGTACTGGAGCGTTATAAGAGGCTGATATCAGTCACATATGATGTAATGTCTGGAGGTTATATCAGTACTGGAGCGTTATAAGAGGAGCTGATATCAGTCACATATGGTGTAATGTCTGGAGGTTATATCAGTACTGGAGCGTTATAAGAGGCTGATATCAGTCACATATGATGTAATGTCTGGAGGTTATATCAGTACTGGAGCGTTATAAGAGGCTGATATCAGTCACATAAGGTGTAATGTCTGGAGGTTATATCAGTACTGGAGCGTTATAAGAGGCTGATATCAGTCACATATGGTGTAATGTCTGGAGGTTATATCAGTACTGGAGCGTTATAAGAGTAGCTGATATCAGTCACATATGATGTAATGTCTGGAGGTTATATCAGTACTGGAGCGTTATAAGAGGCTGATATCAGTCACATATGGTGTAATGTCTGGAGGTTATATCAGTACTGGAGCGTTATAAGAGGGGCTGATATCAGTCACATATGATGTAATGTCTGCAGGTTATATCAGTACTGGAGCGTTATAAGAGGCTGATATCAGTCACATTTGGTGTAATGTCTGGAGGTTATATCAGTACTGGAGCGTTATAAGAGGGGATGATATCAGTCACATATGATGTAATGTCTGGAGGTTATATCAGTACTGGAGCGTTATAAGAGGCTGATATCAGTCACATATGTTGTAATGTCTGGAGGTTATATCAGTACTGGAGCGTTATAAGAGGCTGATATCAGTCACATATGGTGTAATGTCTGGAGGTTATATCAGTACTGGAGCGTTATAAGAGGCTGATATCAGTCACATATGGTGTAATGTCTGGAGGTTATATCAGTACTGGAGCGTTATAAGAGGGGCTGATATCAGTCACATATGATGTAATGTCTGGAGGTTATATCAGTACTGGAGCGTTATAAGAGGGACTGATATCAGTCACATATGATGTAATGTCTGGAGGTTATATCAGTACTGGAACGTTATAAGAGGCTGATATCACTCACATATGTTGTAATGTCCGGAGGTTATATCAGTACTGGAGCGTTATAAGAGGCTGATATCAGTCACATATGGTGTAATGTCTGGAGGATATATCTGTATTGGAGCATTATAAGAGGCTGATATCAGTCACATATGGTGTAATGTCTGGAGGTTATATCAGTACTGGAGCGTTATAAGAAGAGCTGATATCAGTCACATATGGTGTAATGTCTGGAGGTTATATCAGTACTGGAGCGTTATAAGAGGCTGATATCAGTCACATATGGTGTAATGTCTGGAGGTTATATCAGTACTGGAGCGTTATAAGAGGAGCTGATATCAGTCACATATGATGTAATGTCTGGAGGTTATATCAGTACTAGAGCGTTATAAGAGGGGCTGATATCAGTCACATATGATGTAATGTCTGGAGGTTATATCAGTACTGGAGCGTTATAAGAGGCTGATATCAGTCACATATGGTGTAATGTCTGGAGGTTATATCAGTACTGGAGCGTTATAAGAGGGGCTGATATCAGTCACATATGATGTAATGTCTGGAGGTTATATCAGTACTGGAGCGTTATAAGAGGGGCTGATATCAGTCACATATGATGTAATGTCTGGGGGTTATATCAGTACTGGAGCGTTATAAGAGGGGCTGATATCAGTCACATATGATATATTGTCTGGAGGTTATATCAGTACTGTAGCGTTATAAGAGGCTGATATCAGTCACATATGGTGTAATGTCTGGAGGTTATATCAGTACTGGAGCGTTATAAGAGGCTGATATCAGTCACATATGGTGTAATGTCTGGAGGTTATATAAGTACTGGAGCGTTATAAGAGGCTGATATCAGTCACATATGGTGTAATGTCTGGAGGTTATATCAGTACTGGAGCGTTATAAGAGGGGCTGATATCAGTCACATATGGTGTAATGTCTGGAGGTTATATAAGTACTGGAGCGTTATAAGAGGGGCTGATATCAGTCACATATGATGTAATGTCTGGAGGTTATATCAGTACTGGAGCGTTATAAGAGGATCTGATATCAGTCACATATGGTGTAATGTCTGGAGGTTATATCAGTACTGGAGCGTTATAAGAGTAGCTGATATCAGTCACATATGATGTAATGTCTGGAGGTTATATCAGTACTAGAGCGTTATAAGAGGCTGATATCAGTCACATATGGTTTAATGTCTGGAGGTTATATCAGTACTGGAGCGTTATAAGAGGGGCTGATATCAGTCACATATGATGTAATGTCTGGAGGTTATATCAGTACTGGAGCGTTATAAGAGGCTGATATCAGTCACATATGGTGTAATGTCTGGAGGTTATATCAGTACTGGAGCGTTATAAGAGGGGCTGATATCAGTCACATATGATTTAATGTCTGGAGGTTATATCAGTGCTGGAGCGTTATAAGAGGCTGATATCAGTCACATATGGTGTAATGTCTGGAGGTTATATCAGTACTGGAGCGTTATAAGAGGCTGATATCAGTCACATATGGTGTTATGTCTGGAGGTTATATCAGTACTGGAGCGTTATAAGAGGGGCTGATATCAGTCACACATGATGTAATGTCTGGAGGTTATATCAGTACTGGAGCGTTATAAGAGGGGCTGATATCAGTCACACATGATGTAATGTCTGGAGGTTATATCAGTACTGGAACGTTATAAGAGGCTGATATCACTCACATATGTTCTAATGTCTGGAGGTTATATCAGTACTGGAGCATTATAAGAGGCTGATATCAGTCACATATGGTGTAATGTCTGGAGGATATATCTGTATTGGAGCATTATAAGAGGCTGATATCAGTCACATATGGTATAATGTCTGGAGGTTATATCAGTACTGGAGCGTTATAAGAGGAGCTGATATCAGTCACATATGGTGTAATGTCTGGAGGTTATATCAGTACTGGAGCATTATAAGAGGCTGATAGCAGTCACATATTGTGTAATGTCTGGAGGTTATATCAGTACTGGAGCGTTATAAGAGGAGCTGATATCAGTCACATATGATGTAATGTCTGGAGGTTATATCAGTACTAGAGCGTTATAAGAGGGGCTGATATCAGTCACATATGATGTAATGTCTGGAGGTTATATCAGTACTGGAGTGTTATAAGAGACTGATATCACTCACATATGATGTAATGTCTGGAAGTTATATCAGTACTGGAGCGTTATAAGAGGCTGATATCAGTCACACATGGTGTAATGTCTGGAGGTTATATCAGTACTGGAGAGTTATAATAGGGGCTGATATCAGTCACATATGATGTAATGTCTGGGGGTTATATCAGTGCTGGAGCGTTATTAGAAGCTGATATCAGTCACATATGATGTAATGTCTGGAGGTTATATCAGTACTGGAGCAATATAAGAGGCTGATATCAGTCACATATGATGTAATGTCTGGAGGTTATGTCAGTACTGGAGCGTTATAAGAGGGGCTGATATCAGTCACATATGATGTAATGTCTGGGGGTTATATCAGTACTGGAGCGTTATAAGAGGGGCTGATATCAGTCACATATGATGTAATGTCTGGAGGTTATATCAGTACTGGAGCGTTATAAGAGGGGCTGATATCAGTCACATATGATGTAATGTCTGGAGGTTATATCAGTACTGGAGCGTTATAAGAGGCTGATATCAGTCACATATGGTGTAATGTCTGGAGGTTATATCAGTACTGGAGCGTTATAAGAGGTTCTGATATCAGTCACATATGGTGTAATGTCTGGAGGTTATATCAGTACTGGAACGTTATAAGAGGCTGATATCAGTCACATATGGTGTAATGTCTGGAGGTTATATCAGTACTGGAGCGTTATAAGAGGGGCTGATATCAGTCACATATGGTGTAATGTCTGGAGGTTATATCAGTGCTGGAGCGTTATAAGAGGGGCTAATATCAGTCACATATGGTGTAATGTCTGGAGGTTATATAAGTACTGGAGCGTTATAAGAGGGGCTGATATCAGTCACATATGATGTAATGTCTGGAGGTTATATCAGTACTATAGCGTTATAAGAGGGGCTGATATCAGTCACATATGATGTAATGTCTGGAGGTTATATCAGTACTGGAGAGTTATAAGAGGCTGATATCAGTCACATATGATGTAATATCTGGAGGTTATATCAGTACTGGAGCGTTATAAGAGGCTGATATCAGTCACATATGGTGTAATGTCTGGAGGTTATATCAGTACTGGAGCGTTATAAGAGGGGCTGATATCAGTCACATATGGTGTAATGTCTGGAGGTTATATCAGTATTGGAGCGTTATAAAAGGGGTTGATATCAGTCACATATGATGTAATGTCTGGAGGTTATATCAGTACTGGAGCGTTATAAGAGGGGCTGATATCAGTCACATATGGTGTAATGTCTGGAGGTTATATCAGTACTGGAGCATTATAAGAGGGGCTGATATCTGTCACATATGCTGTAATGTCTGGAGTTTATATCAGTACTGGAGCGTTATAAGAGGCTGATATCAGTCACATGATGTAATGTCTGGAGGTTATATCAGTACTGGAACGTTATAAGAGGCTGATATCACTCACATATGTTGTAATGTCCGGAGGTTATATCAGTACTGGAGCGTTATAAGAGGCTGATATCAGTCACATATGGTGTAATGTCTGGAGGATATATCTGTATTGGAGCATTATAAGAGGCTGATATCAGTCACATATGGTGTAATGTCTGGAGGTTATATCAGTACTGGAGCGTTATAAGAGGAGCTGATATCAGTCACATATGGTGTAATGTCTGGAGGTTATATCAGTACTGGAGCGTTATAAGAGGCTGATATCAGTCACATATGGTGTAATGTCTGGAGGTTATATCAGTACTGGAGCGTTATAAGAGGAGCTGATATCAGTCACATATGATGTAATGTCTGGAGGTTATATCAGTACTAGAGCGTTATAAGAGGGGCTGATATCAGTCACATATGATGTAATGTCTGGAGGTTATATCAGTACTGGAGCATTATAAGAGGCTGATATCAGTCACATATGGTGTAATGTCTGGAGGTTATATCAGTACTGGAGCGTTATAAGAGGAGCTGATATCAGTCACATATGATGTAATGTCTGGAGGTTATATCAGTACTAGAGCGTTATAAGAGGGGCTGATATCAGTCACATATGATGTAATGTCTGGAGGTTATATCAGTACTAGAGCGTTATAAGAGGGGCTGATATCAGTCACATATGATGTAATGTCTGGAGGTTATATCAGTACTGGAGCGTTATTAGAAGCTGATATCAGTCACATATGATGTAATGTCTGGAGGTTATATCAGTACTGGAGCGTTATAAAAGGCTGATGTCAGTCACATATGGTGTAATGTCTGGAGGTTATATCAGTACTGGAGCTTTATAAGAGGCTGATATCAGTCACATATGATGTAATGTCTGGAGGTTATATCAGTACTGGAGCGTTATAAGAGGGGCTGATATCAGTCATATATGATATATTGTCTGGAGGTTATATCAGTACTGGAGCGTTATAAGAGGCTGATATCAGTCACATATGGTGAAATGTCTGGAGGTTATATCAGTACTGGAGCGTTATAAGAGGCTGATATCAGTCACATATGGTGTAATGTCTGGAGGTTATATAAGTACTGGAGCGTTATAAGAGGCTGATATCAGTCACATATGGTGTAATGTCTGGAGGTTATATCAGTACTGGAGCGTTATAAGAGGGGCTGATATCAGTCACATATGGTGTAATGTCTGGAGGTTATATAAGTACTGGAGCGTTATAAGAGGGGCTGATATCAATCACATATGATGTAATGTCTGGAGGTTATATCAGTACTGGAGCGTTATAAGAGGATCTGATATCAGTCACATATGGTGTAATGTCTGGAGGTTATATCAGTACTGGAGCGTTATAAGAGTAGCTGATATCAGTCACATATGATGTAATGTCTGGAGGTTATATCAGTACTGGAGCGTTATAAGAGGCTGATATCAGTCACATATGGTGTAATGTCTGGAGGTTATATCAGTACTGGAGCGTTATAAGAGGGGCTGATATCAGTCACATATGATTTAATGTCTGGAGGTTATATCAGTGCTGGAGCGTTATAAGAGGCTGATATCAGTCACATATGGTGTAATGTCTGGAGGTTATATCAGTACTGGAGCGTTATAAGAGGCTGATATCAGTCACATATGGTGTTATGTCTGGAGGTTATATCAGTACTGGAGCGTTATAAGAGGGGCTGATATCAGTCACATATGATGTAATGTCTGGAGGTTATATCAGTACTGGAGCGTTATAAGAGGGGCTGATATCAGTCACACATGATGTAATGTCTGGAGGTTATATCAGTACTGGAACGTTATAAGAGGCTGATATCACTCACATATGTTCTAATGTCTGGAGGTTATATCAGTACTGGAGCATTATAAGAGGCTGATATCAGTCACATATGGTGTAATGTCTGGAGGATATATCTGTATTGGAGCATTATAAGAGGCTGATATCAGTCACATATGGTATAATGTCTGGAGGTTATATCAGTACTGGAGCGTTATAAGAGGAGCTGATATCAGTCACATATGGTGTAATGTCTGGAGGTTATATCAGTACTGGAGCGTTATAAGAGGCTGATAGCAGTCACATATTGTGTAATGTCTGGAGGTTATATCAGTACTGGAGCGTTATAAGAGGAGCTGATATCAGTCACATATGATGTAATGTCTGGAGGTTGTATCAGTACTAGAGCGTTATAAGAGGGGCTGATATCAGTCACATATGATGTAATGTCTGGAGGTTATATCAGTACTGGAGCGTTATAAGAGGGGCTGATATCAGTCACATACGGGGTAATGTCTGGAGGTTATATCAGTACTGGAGCATTATAAGAGGAGCTGATATCAGTCACATATGATGTAATGTCTGGAGGTTATATCAGTACTGGAGAGTTATAAGAGGCTGATATCAGTCACATATGATGTAATATCTGGAGGTTATATCAGTACTGGAGCGTTAAAAGAGGCTGATATCAGTCACATATGGTGTAATGTCTGGAGGTTATATCAGTACTGGAGCGTTATAAGAGGCTGATATCAGTCACACATGATGTAATGTCTGGAGGTTATATCAGTACTGGAGCGTTATAAGAGGCTGATATCAGTCACATATGGTGTAATGTCTGGAGGTTATATCAGTACTGGAGCGTTATAAGGGGGGCTGATATCAGTCACATATGGTGTAATGTCTGGAGGTTATATCAGTACTGGAGCGTTATAAAAGGGGTTGATATCAGTCACATATGATGTAATGTCTGGAGGTTATATCAGTACTGGAGCGTTATAAGAGGGGATGATATCAGTCACATATGGTGTAATGTCTGGAGGTTATATCAGTACTGGAGCATTATAAGAGGGGCTGATATCAGTCACATATGATGTAATGTCTGGAGGTTATATCAGTACTGGAGCGTTATAAGAGGGGCTGATATCAGTCACATATGGTGTAATGTCTGGAGGTTATATCAGTACTGGAGCATTATAAGAGGGGCTATCAGTCACATATGCTGTAATGTCTGGAGGTTATATCAGTACTGGAGCGTTATAAGAGGGTCTGATATCAGTCACATATGGTGTAATGTCTGGAGGTTATATCAGTACTGGAGCGTTATAAGAGGAGCTGATATCAGTCACATATGGTGTAATGTCTGGAGGTTATATCAGTACTGGAGCGTTATAAGAGGCTGATGTCAGTCACATATGGTATAATGTCTGGAGGTTATATCAGTACTGGAGCGTTATAAGAGGAGCTGATATCAGTCACATATGTTGTAATGTCCGGAGGTTATATCAGTACTAGAGCGTTATAAGAGGGGCTGATATCAGTCACATATGATGTAATGTCTGGAGGTTATATCAGTATTGGAACGTTATAAGAGGCTGATATCAGTCACATATGATGTAATGTCTGGAGGCTATATCAGTACTGGAGCGTTATAAGAGGCTGATATCACTCACATATGATGTAATGTCTGGAGGTTATATCAGTACTGGAGTGTTATAAGAGGCTGATATCACTCACATATGATGTAATGTCTGGAGGTTATATCAGTACTGGAGTGTTATAAGAGGCTGATATCACTCATATATGGTGTAATGTCTGGAGGTTATATCAGTACTGGAGCGTTATAAGAGGCTGATATCAGTCACACATGGTGTAATGTCTGGAGGTTATATCAGTACTGGAGAGTTATAAGAGGGGCTGATATCAGTCACATATGATGTGATGTCTGGAGGTTATATCAGTACTGGAGCGTTATTAGAAGCTGATATCAGTCACATAAGATGTAATGTCTGGAGGTTATATCAGTACTGGAGCGTTATAAAAGGCTGATATCAGTCACATATGGTGTAATGTCTGGAGGTTATATCAGTACTGGAGCGTTATAAGAGGCTGATATCAGTCACATATGATGTAATGTCTGGAGGTTATATCAGTACTGGAGCGTTATAAGAGGGGCTGATATCAGTCACATATGATGTAATGTCTGGGGGTTATATCAGTACTGGAGCGTTATAAGAGGGTCTGATATCAGTCACATATGGTGTAATGTCTGGAGGTTATATCAGTACTGGAACGTTATAAGAGGCTGATATCAGTCACATATGGTGTAATGTCTGGAGGTTATATCAGTACTGAAGCGTTATAAGAGAGGCTGATATCAGTCACATATGGTGTAATGTCTGGAGGTTATATCATTGCTGGAGCGTTATAAGAGGGGCTAATATCAGTCACATGTGGTTTAATGTCTGGAGGTTATATAAGTACTGGAGCGTTATAAGAGGGGCTGATATCAGTCACATATGATGTAATGTCTGGAGGTTATATCAGTACTATAGCGTTATAAGAGGGGCTGATATCAGTTACAAATGATGTAACGTCTGGAGGTTATATCAGTACTGGAGCGTTATAAGAGGGGCTGATATCAGTCACATACGGTGTAATGTCTGGAGGTTATATAAGTACTGGAGCATTATAAGAGGAGCTGAAATCAGTCACATATGATGTAATGTCTGGAGGTTATATCAGTACTGGAGAGTTATAAGAGGCTGATATCAGTCACATATGATGTAATATCTGGAGGTTATATCAGTACTGGAGCGTTATAAGAGGCTGATATCAGTCACATATGGTGTAATGTCTGGAGGTTATATCAGTACTGGAGCGTTATAAGAGGGGCTGATATCAGTCACATATGGTGTAATGTCTGGAGGTTATATCAGTACTGGAGCGTTATAAAAGGGGCTAATATCAGTCACATATGATGTAATGTCTGGAGGTTATATCAGTACTGGAGCGTTATAAGAGGGGCTGATATCAGTCACATATGGTGTAATGTCTGGAGGTTATATCAGTACTGGAGCGTTATAAGAGGGGCTGATATCAGTCACATATGATGTAATGTCTGGAGATTATATCAGTACTGGAGCGTTATAAGAGGGGCTCATATCAGTCACATATGGTGAAATGTCTGGAGGTTATATCAGTACTGGAGCGTTATAAGAGGGGCTGATATCAGTCACATATGGTGTAATGTCTGGAGGTTATATCAGTACTGGAGCGTTATAAGAGGCTGATATCAGTCACATATGGTGTAATGTCTGGAGGTTATATCAGTACTGAAGCGTTATAAGAGAGGCTGATATCAGTCACATATGGTGTAATGTCTGGAGGTTATATCATTGCTGGAGCGTTATAAGAGGGGCTACTATCAGTCACATATGGTGTAATGTCTGGAGGTTATATAAGTACTGGAGCGTTATAAGAGGGGCTGATATCAGTCACATATGATGTAATGTCTGGAGGTTATATCAGTACTGAAGCGTTATAAGAGAGGCTGATATCAGTCACATATGGTGTAATGTCTGGAGGTTATATCATTGCTGGAGCGTTATAAGAGGGGCTAATATCAGTCACATATGGTGTAATGTCTGGAGGTTATATAAGTACTGGAGCGTTATAAGAGGGGCTGATATCAGTCACATATGATGTAATGTCTGGAGGTTATATCAGTACTATAGCGTTATAAGATGGGCTGATATCAGTCACAAATGATGTAACGTCTGGAGGTTATATCAGTACTGGAGCGTTATAAGAGGGGCTGATATCAGTCACATACGGTGTAATGTCTGGAGGTTATATAAGTACTGGAGCATTATAAGAGGAGCTGATATCAGTCACATATGATGTAATGTCTGGAGGTTATATCAGTACTGGAGAGTTATAAGAGGCTGATATCAGTCACATATGATGTAATATCTGGAGGTTATATCAGTACTGGAGCGTTATAAGAGGCTGATATCAGTCACATATGGTGTAATGTCTGGAGGTTATATCAGTACTGGAGCGTTATAAGAGGGGCTGATATCAGTCACATATGGTGTAATGTCTGGAGGTTATATCAGTACTGGAGCGTTATAAAAGGGGCTGATATCAGTCACATATGATGTAATGTCTGGAGGTTATATCAGTACTGGAGCGTTATAAGAGGGGCTGATATCAGTCACATATGGTGTAATGTCTGGAGGTTATATCAGTACTGGAGCGTTATAAGAGGGGCTGATATCAGTCACATATGATGTAATGTCTGGAGATTATATCAGTACTGGAGTGTTATAAGAGGGGCTCATATCAGTCACATATGGTGAAATGTCTGGAGGTTATATCAGTACTGGAGCGTTATAAGAGGGGCTGATATCAGTCACATATGCTGTAATGTCTGGAGGTTATATCATTGCTGGAGCGTTATAAGAGGGGCTAATATCAGTCACATATGGTGTAATGTCTGGAGGTTATATAAGTACTGGAGCGTTATAAGAGGGGCTGATATCAGTCACATATGATGTAATGTCTGGAGGTTATATCAGTACTATAGCGTTATAAGAGGGGCTGATATCAGTCACAAATGATGTAACGTCTGGAGGTTATATCAGTACTGGAGCGTTATAAGAGGGGCTGATATCAGTCACATACGGTGTAATGTCTGGAGGTTATATAAGTACTGGAGCATTATAAGAGGAGCTAATATCAGTCACATATGATGTAATGTCTGGAGGTTATATCAGTACTGGAGAGTTATAAGAGGCTGATATCAGTCACATATAATGTAATATCTGGAGGTTATATCAGTACTGGAGCGTTATAAGAGGCTGATATCAGTCACATATGGTGTAATGTCTGGAGGTTATATCAGTACTGGAGCGTTATAAGAGGGGCTGATATCAGTCACATATGGTGTAATGTCTGGAGGTTATATCAGTACTGGAGCGTTATAAAAGTGGCTGATATCAGTCACATATGATGTAATGTCTGGAGGTTATATCAGTACTGGAGCGTTATAAGAGGGGCTGAAATCAGTCACATATGGTGTAATGTCTGGAGGTTATATCAGTACTGGAGCGTTATAAGAGGGGCTGATATCAGTCACATATGATGTAATGTCTGGAGATTATATCAGTACTGGAGCGTTATAAGAGGGGCTCATATCAGTCACATATGGTGAAATGTCTGGAGGTTATATAAGTACTGGAGCGTTATAAGAGGGGCTGATATCAGTCACATATGCTGTAATGTCTGGAGGTTATATCAGTACTGGAGCGTTATAAGAGGGGCTGATATCAGTCACATATGGTGTAATGTCTGGAGGTTATATCAGTACTGGAGCGTTATAAGAGGCTGATATCAGTCACATATGGTGTAATGTCTGGAGGTTATATCAGTACTGAAGCGTTATAAGAGAGGCTGATATCAGTCACATATGGTGTAATGTCTGCTGGTTATATCATTGCTGGAGCGTTATAAGAGGGGCTAATATCAGTCACATATGGTGTAATGTCTGGAGGTTATATAAGTACTGGAGCGTTATAAGAGGGGCTGATATCAGTCACATATGATGTAATGTCTGGAGGTTATATCAGTACTGAAGCATTATAAGAGAGGCTGATATCAGTCACATATGGTGTAATGTCTGGAGGTTATATCATTGCTGGAGCGTTATAAGAGGGGCTAATATCAGTCACATATGGTGTAATGTCTGGAGGTTATATAAGTACTGGAGCGTTATAAGAGGGGCTGATATCAGTCACATATGATGTAATGTCTGGAGGTTATATCAGTACTATAGCGTTATAAGAGGGGCTGATATCAGTCACAAATGATGTAACGTCTGGAGGTTATATCAGTACTGGAGCGTTATAAGAGGGGCTGATATCAGTCACATGCGGTGTAATGTCTGGAGGTTATATAAGTACTGGAGCATTATAAGAGGAGCTGATATCAGTCACATATGATGTAATGTCTGGAGGTTATATCAGTACTGGAGAGTTATAAGAGGCTGATATCAGTCACATATGATGTAATATATGGAGGTTATATCAGTACTGGAGCGTTATAAGAGGCTGATATCAGTCACATATGGTGTAATGTCTGGAGGTTATATCAGTACTGGAGCGTTATAAGAGGGGCTGATATCAGTCACATATGGTGTAATGTCTGGAGGTTATATCAGTACTGGAGCGTTATAAAAGGGGCTGATATCAGTCACATATGATGTAATGTCTGGAGGTTATATCAGTACTGGAGCGTTATAAGAGGGGCTGATATCAGTCACATATGGTGTAATGTCTGGAGGTTATATCAGTACTGGAGCGTTATAAGAGGGGCTGATATCAGTCACATATGATGTAATGTCTGGAGATTATATCAGTACTGGAGCGTTATAAGAGGGGCTCATATCAGTCACATATGGTGAAATGTCTGGAGGTTATATCAGTACTGGAGCGTTATAAGAGGGACTGATATCAGTCACATATGCTGTAATGTCTGGAGGTTATATCAGTACTGGAGCGTTATAAGAGGGGCTGATATCAGTCACATATGGTGTAATGTCTGGAGGTTATATCAGTACTGGAGCGTTATAAGAGGCTGATATCAGTCACATATGGTGTAATGTCTGGAGGTTATATCAGTACTGAAGCGTTATAAGAGAGGCTGATATCAGTCACATATGGTGTAATGTCTGGAGGTTATATCATTGCTGGAGCGTTATAAGAGGGGCTAATATCATTCACATATGGTGTAATGTCTGGAGGTTATATAAGTACTGGAGCGTTATAAGAGGGGCTGATATCAGTCACATATGATGTAATGTCTTGAGGTTATATCAGTACTATAGCGTTATAAGAGGGGCTGATATCAGTCACAAATGATGTAACGTCTGGAGGTTATATCAGTACTGGAGCGTTATAAGAGGGGCTGATATCAGTCACATACGGTGTAATGTCTGGAGGTTATATAAGTACTGGAGCATTATAAGAGGAGCTGATATCAGTCACATATGATGTAATGTCTGGAGGTTATATCAGTACTGGAGAGTTATAAGAGGCTGATATCAGTCACATATGATGTAATATCTGGAGGTTATATCAGTACTGGAGCGTTATAAGAGGCTGATATCAGTCACATATGGTGTAATGTCTGAAGGTTATATCAGTACTGGAGCGTTATAAGAGGGGCTGATATCAGTCACATATGGTGTAATGTCTGGAGGTTATATCAGTACTGGAGCGTTATAAAAGGGGCTGATATCAGTCACATATGATGTAATGTCTGGAGGTTATATCAGTACTGGAGCGTTATAAGAGGGGCTGATATCAGTCACATATGGTGTAATGTCTGGAGGTTATATCAGTACTGGAGCGTTATAAGATGGGCTGATATCAGTCACATATGATGTAATGTCTGGAGATTATATCAGTACTGGAGCGTTATAAGAGGGGCTCATATCAGTCACATATGGTGAAATGTCTGGAGGTTATATCAGTACTGGAGCGTTATAAGAGGGGCTGATATCAGTCACATATGCTGTAATGTCTGGAGGTTATATCAGTACTGGAGCGTTATAAGAGGGGCTGATATCAGTCACATATGGTGTAATGTCTGGAGGTTATATCAGTACTGGAGCGTTATAAGAGGCTGATATCAGTCACATATGGTGTAATGTCTGGAGGTTATATCAGTACTGAAGCGTTATAAGAGAGGCTGATATCAGTCACATATGGTGTAATGTCTGGAGGTTATATCATTGCTGGAGCGTTATAAGAGGGGCTAATATCAGTCACATATGGTGTAATGTCTGGAGGTTATATAAGTACTGGAGCGTTATAAGAGGGGCTGATATCAGTCACATATGATGTAATGTCTTGAGGTTATATCAGTACTATAGCGTTATAAGAGGGGCTGATATCAGTCACAAATGATGTAACGTCTGGAGGTTATATCAGTACTGGAGCGTTATAAGAGGGGCTGATATCAGTCACATACGGTGTAATGTCTGGAGGTTATATAAGTACTGGAGCATTATAAGAGGAGCTGATATCAGTCACATATGATGTAATGTCTGGAGGTTATATCAGTACTGGAGAGTTATAAGAGGCTGATATCAGTCACATATGATGTAATATCTGGAGGTTATATCAGTACTGGAGCGTTATAAGAGGCTGATATCAGTCACATATGGTGTAATGTCTGGAGGTTATATCAGTACTGGAGCGTTATAAGAGGGGCTGATATCAGTCACATATGGTGTAATGTCTGGAGGTTATATCAGTACTGGAGCGTTATAAAAGGGGCTGATATCAGTCACATATGATGTAATGTCTTGAGGTTATATCAGTACTGGAGCGTTATAAGAGGGGCTGATATCAGTCACATATGGTGTAATGTCTGGAGGTTATATCAGTACTGGAGCGTTATAAGAGGGGCTGATATCAGTCACATATGATGTAATGTCTGGAGATTATATCAGTACTGGAGCGTTATAAGAGGGGCTCATATCAGTCACATATGGTGAAATGTCTGGAGGTTATATCAGTACTGGAGCGTTATAAGAGGAGCTGATATCAGTCACATATGCTGTAATGTCTGGAGGTTATATCAGTACTGGAGCGTTATAAGAGGGGCTGATATCAGTCACATATGGTGTAATGTCTGGAGGTTATATCAGTACTGGAGCGTTATAAGAGGCTGATATCAGTCACATATGGTGTAATGTCTGGAGGTTATATCAGTACTGGAGCGTTTTAAGAGGCTGATATCAGTCACATATGATGTAATGTCTGGAGGTTATATCAGTACTGGAGCGTTATAAGAGGCTGATATCAGTCACATATGATGTAATGTCTGGAGGTTATATAAGTACTGGAGCGTTATAAGAGGGGCTGATATCAGTCACATATGAAGTAATGTCTGGAGGTTATATCAGTACTGAAGCATTATAAGAGAGGCTGATATCAGTCACATATGGTGTAATGTCTGGAGGTTATATCATTGCTGGAGCGTTATAAGAGGGGCTAATATCAGTCACATATGGTGTAATGTCTGGAGGTTATATAAGTACTGGAGCGTTATAAGAGGGGCTGATATCAGTCACATATGATGTAATGTCTGGAGGTTATATCAGTACTATAGCGTTATAAGAGGGGCTGATATCAGTCACAAATGATGTAACGTCTGGAGGTTATATCAGTACTGGAGCGTTATAAGAGGGGCTGATATCAGTCACATACGGTGTAATGTCTGGAGGTTATATAAGTACTGGAGCATTATAAGAGGAGCTGATATCAGTCACATATGATGTAATGTCTGGAGGTTATATCAGTACTGGAGAGTTATAAGAGGCTGATATCAGTCACATATGATGTAATATATGGAGGTTATATCAGTACTGGAGCGTTATAAGAGGCTGATATCAGTCACATATGGTGTAATGTCTGGAGGTTATATCAGTACTGGAGCGTTATAAGAGGGGCTGATATCAGTCACATATGGTGTAATGTCTGGAGGTTATATCAGTACTGGAGCGTTATAAAAGGGGCTGATATCAGTCACATATGATGTAATGTCTGGAGGTTATATCAGTACTGGAGCGTTATAAGAGGGGCTGATATCAGTCACATATGGTGTAATGTCTGGAGGTTATATCAGTACTGGAGCGTTATAAGAGGGGCTGATATCAGTCACATATGATGTAATGTCTGGAGATTATATCAGTACTGGAGCGTTATAAGAGGGGCTCATATCAGTCACATATGGTGAAATGTCTGGAGGTTATATCAGTACTGGAGCGTTATAAGAGGGGCTGATATCAGTCACATATGCTGTAATGTCTGGAGGTTATATCAGTACTGGAGCGTTATAAGAGGGGCTGATATCAGTCACATATGGTGTAATGTCTGGAGGTTATATCAGTACTGGAGCGTTATAAGAGGCTGATATCAGTCACATATGGTGTAATGTCTGGAGGTTATATCAGTACTGAAGCGTTATAAGAGAGGCTGATATCAGTCACATATGGTGTAATGTCTGGAGGTTATATCATTGCTGGAGCGTTATAAGAGGGGCTAATATCAGTCACATATGGTGTAATGTCTGGAGGTTATATAAGTACTGGAGCGTTATAAGAGGGGCTGATATCAGTCACATATGATGTAATGTCTTGAGGTTATATCAGTACTATAGCGTTATAAGAGGGGCTGATATCAGTCACAAATGATGTAACGTCTGGAGGTTGTATCAGTACTGGAGCGTTATAAGAGGGGCTGATATCAGTCACATACGGTGTAATGTCTGGAGGTTATATAAGTACTGGAGCATTATAAGAGGAGCTGATATCAGTCACATATGATGTAATGTCTGGAGGTTATATCAGTACTGGAGAGTTATAAGAGGCTGATATCAGTCACATATGATGTAATATCTGGAGGTTATATCAGTACTGGAGCGTTATAAGAGGCTGATATCAGTCACATATGGTGTAATGTCTGGAGGTTATATCAGTACTGGAGCGTTATAAGAGGGGCTGATATCAGTCACATATGGTGTAATGTCTGGAGGTTATATCAGTACTGGAGCGTTATAAAAGGGGCTGATATCAGTCACATATGATGTAATGTCTGGAGGTTATATCAGTACTGGAGCGTTATAAGAGGGGCTGATATCAGTCACATATGGTGTAATGTCTGGAGGTTATATCAGTACTGGAGCGTTATAAGAGGGGCTGATATCAGTCACATATGATGTAATGTCTGGAGATTATATCAGTACTGGAGCGTTATAAGAGGGGCTCATATCAGTCACATATGGTGAAATGTCTGGAGGTTATATCAGTACTGGAGCGTTATAAGAGGGGCTGATATCAGTCACATATGCTGTAATGTCTGGAGGTTATATCAGTACTGGAGCGTTATAAGAGGGGCTGATATCAGTCACATATGGTGTAATGTCTGGAGGTTATATCAGTACTGGAGCGTTATAAGAGGCTGATATCAGTCACATATGGTGTAATGTCTGGAGGTTATATCAGTACTGGAGCGTTTTAAGAGGCTGATATCAGTCACATATGATGTAATGTCTGGAGGTTATATCAGTACTGGAGCGTTATAAGAGGCTGATATCAGTCACATATGATGTAATGTCGAGGTTATATCAGTACTGGAGCGTTATAAGAGGCTGATATCAGTCACATATGGTGTAATGTCTGGAGGTTATATCAGTACTGGAGAGTTATAAGAGGAGTTGATATCAGTCACATATGGTGTAATGTCTGGAGGTTATATCAGTGCTGGAGCGTTATAAGAGGGGCTAATATCAGTCACATATGGTGTAATGTCTGGAGGTTATATAAGTACTGGAGCGTTATAAGAGGGGCTGATATCAGTCACATATGATGTAATGTCTTGAGGTTATATCAGTACTATAGCGTTATAAGAGGGGCTGATATCAGTCACAAATGATGTAACGTCTGGAGGTTATATCAGTACTGGAGCGTTATAAGAGGGGCTGATATCAGTCACATACGGTGTAATGTCTGGAGGTTATATAAGTACTGGAGCATTATATGAGGAGCTGATATCAGTCACATATGATGTAATGTCTGGAGGTTATATCAGTACTGGAGAGTTATAAGAGGCTGATATCAGTCACATATGATGTAATATCTGGAGGTTATATCAGTACTGGAGCGTTATAAGAGGCTGATATCAGTCACATATGGTGTAATGTCTGGAGGTTATATCAGTACTGGAGCGTTATAAGAGGGGCTGATATCAGTCACATATGGTGTAATGTCTGGAGGTTATATCAGTACTGGAGCGTTATAAAAGGGGCTGATATCAGTCACATATGATGTAATGTCTGGAGGTTATATCAGTACTGGAGCGTTATAAGAGGGGCTGATATCAGTCACATATGTTGTAATGTCTGGAGGTTATATCAGTACTGGAGCGTCATAAGAGGGGCTGATATCAGTCACATATGATGTAATGTCTGGAGATTATATCAGTACTGGAGCGTTATAAGAGGGGCTCATATCAGTCACATATGGTGAAATGTCTGGAGGTTATATCAGTACTGGAGCGTTATAAGAGGGGCTGATATCAGTCACATATGCTGTAATGTCTGGAGGTTATATCAGTACTGGAGCGTTATAAGAGGGGCTGATATCAGTCACATATGGTGTAATGTCTGGAGGTTATATCAGTACTGGAGCGTTATAAGAGGCTGATATCAGTCACATATGGTGTAATGTCTGGAGGTTATATCAGTACTGGAGCGTTTTAAGAGGCTGATATCAGTCACATATGATGTAATGTCTGGAGGTTATATCAGTACTGGAGCGTTATAAGAGGCTGATATCAGTCACATATGATGTAATGTCGAGGTTATATCAGTACTGGAGCGTTATAAGAGGCTGATATCAGTCACATATGGTGTAATGTCTGGAGGTTATATCAGTACTGGAGAGTTATAAGAGGAGTTGATATCAGTCACATATGGTGTAATGTCTGGAGGTTATATCAGTGCTGGAGCGTTATAAGAGGGGCTAATATTAGTCACATATGGTGTAATGTCTGGAGGTTATATAAGTACTGGAGCGTTATAAGAGGGGCTGATATCAGTCACATATGATGTAATGTCTGGAGGTTATATCAGTACTGAAGCGTTATAAGAGAGGCTGATATCAGTCACATATGGTGTAATGTCTGGAGGTTATATCATTGCTGGAGCGTTATAAGAGGGGCTAATATCAGTCACATATGGTGTAATGTCTGGAGGTTATATAAGTACTGGAGCGTTATAAGAGGGGCTGATATCAGTCACATATGATGTAATGTCTGGAGGTTATATCAGTACTATAGCGTTATAAGAGGGGCTGATATCAGTCACAAATGATGTAACGTCTGGAGGTTATATCAGTACTGGAGCGTTATAAGAGGGGCTGATATCAGTCACATACGGTGTAATGTCTGGAGGTTATATAAGTACTGGAGCATTATAAGAGGAGCTGATATCAGTCACATATGATGTAATGTCTGGAGGTTATATCAGTACTGGAGAGTTATAAGAGGCTGATATCAGTCACATATGATGTAATATCTGGAGGTTATATCAGTACTGGAGCGTTATAAGAGGCTGATATCAGTCACATATGGTGTAATGTCTGGAGGTTATATCAGTACTGGAGCGTTATAAGAGGGGCTGATATCAGTCACATATGGTGTAATGTCTGGAGGTTATATCAGTACTGGAGCGTTATAAGAGGGGCTGATATCAGTCACATATGGTGTAATGTCTGGAGGTTATATCAGTACTGGAGCGTTATAAAAGGGGCTGATATCAGTCACATATGATGTAATGTCTGGAGGTTATATCAGTACTGGAGCGTTATAAGAGGGGCTGATATCAGTCACATATGGTGTAATGTCTGGAGGTTATATCAGTACTGGAGCGTTATAAGAGGGGCTGATATCAGTCACATATGATGTAATGTCTGGAGATTATATCAGTACTGGAGCGTTATAAGAGGGGCTCATATCAGTCACATATGGTGAAATGTCTGGAGGTTATATCAGTACTGGAGCGTTATAAGAGGGGCTGATATCAGTCACATATGCTGTAATGTCTGGAGGTTATATCAGTACTGGAGCGTTATAAGAGGGGCTGATATCAGTCACATATGGTGTAATGTCTGGAGGTTATATCAGTACTGGAGCGTTATAAGAGGCTGATATCAGTCACATATGGTGTAATGTCTGGAGGTTATATCAGTACTGGAGCGTTTTAAGAGGCTGATATCAGTCACATATGATGTAATGTCTGGAGGTTATATCAGTACTGGAGCGTTATAAGAGGCTGATATCAGTCACATATGATGTAATGTCGAGGTTATATCAGTACTGGAGCGTTATAAGAGGCTGATATCAGTCACATATGGTGTAATGTCTGGAGGTTATATCAGTACTGGAGCGTTATAAGAGGGGCTGATATCAGTCACATATGATGTAATATCTGGAGGTTATATCAATACTGGAGCGTTTTAAGAGGCTGATATCAGTCACATATGGTGTAATGTCTGGAGGTTATATCAGTACTGGAGAGTTATAAGAGGAGCTGATATCAGTCACGTATGGTGTAATGTCTGGAGGTTATATCAGTACTGGAGCGTTATAAGAGGCTGATATCAGTCACATATGGTGTAATGTCTGGAGGTTATATCAGTACTGGAGCGTTTTAAGAGGCTGATATCAGTCACATATGATGTAATGTCTGGAGGTTATATCAGTACTGGAGCATTATAAGAGGCTGATATCAGTCACATATGATGTAATGTCTGGAGGTTATATCAGTACTGGAGCGTTATAAGAGGCTGATATCAGTCACATATGGTGTAATGTCTGGAGGTTATATCAGTACTGGAGAGTTATAAGAGGAGTTGATATCAGTCACATATGGTGTAATGTCTGGAGGTTATATCAATACTGGAGCGTTTTAAGAGGCTGATATCAGTCACATATGGTGTAATGTCTGGAGGTTATATCAATACTGGAGCGTTTTAAGAGGCTGATATCAGTCACATATGGTGTAATGTCTGGAGGTTATATCCGTACTGGAATGTTATAATAGGCTGATATCAATCACATATGTTGTAATGTCTGGAGGTTATATCAGTACTGGAGCATTATAAGAGGCTGATATCAGTCACATATGGTGTAATGTCTGGAGGATATATCTGTATTGGAGCACTATAAGAGGCTGATATCAGTCACATATGGTGTAATGTCTGGAGGTTATATCAGTACTGGAGTGTTATAAGAGGAGCTGATATCAGTCACATATGATGTAATGTCTGGAGGTTATATCAGTACTGGAGCGTTATAAGAGGGGCTGATATCAGTCACATATGATGTAATGTCTGGAGGTTATATCAGTACTGGAACGTTATAAGAGGCTGATATCAGTCACATATGATGTAATGTCTGGAGGTTATATCA
The DNA here is from genome assembly GCF_046119375.1 of Phyllobates terribilis. Taxonomy (NCBI): domain Eukaryota; kingdom Metazoa; phylum Chordata; class Amphibia; order Anura; family Dendrobatidae; genus Phyllobates; species Phyllobates terribilis. Next base: position 3,666,050 of record NW_027362903.1, on the reverse strand, counting down.
GTACTGGAGCGTTATAAGAGGGGCTGATATCAGTCACATATGGTGTAATATCTGGAGGTTATATCAGTACTGTAGCGTTATAAGAGGCTGATATCAGTCACGTATGGTGTAATGTCTGTAGGTTATATCAGTACTGGAGCGTTATAAGAGGCTGATATCACTCACATATGATGTAATGTCTGGAGGTTATTTCAGTACTGGAGCGTTATAAGAGGGGCTGATATCAGTCACATATGATATAATGTCTGGAGGTTATATCAGTACTGGAGCGTTATAAGAGGGGCTGATATCAGTCACATATGATGTAATGTCTGGAGGTTATATCAGTACTGGAGCGTTATAAGAGGGGCTGATATCAGTCACATATGGTGCAATGTCTGGAGGTTATATAAGTACTGGAGCGTTATAAGAGGCTGATATCAGTCACATATGATGTAATGTCTGGAGGTTATATCAGTACTGGAGCGTTATAAGAGGCTGATATTAGTCACATATGGTGTAATGTCTGGAGGTTATATCAGTACTGGAGCGTTATAAGAGGCTGATATCAGTCACATATGGTGTAATGTCCAGGAGGTTATATCAGTACTGGAGCGTTATAAGAGTCTGATATCAGTCACATATGATGTAATGTCTGGAGGTTATATCAGTACTGGAGTGTTATAAGAGGCTGATATCAGTCACATATGGTGTAATGTCTGGAGGTTATATCAGTACTGGAGCGTTATAAGAGGGGCTGATATCAGTCACATATGGTGTAATGTCTGGAGGTTATATCAGTACTGGAGCGTTATAAGAGGCTGATATCAGTCACATATGGTGTAATGTCCAGGAGGTTATATCAGTTCTGGAGCAATATAAGAGGGGCTGATATCAGTCACGTATGATGTAATGTCTGGAGGTTATATCAGTACTGGAGCGTTGTAAGAGGGGCTGATATCAGTCACATATGATGTAATGTCTGGAGGTTATATCAGTACTGGAGCGTTATAAGAGGCTGATGTCAGTCACATATGGTGTAATGTCTGGAGGTTATATCAGTACTGGAGCGTTATAGGAGGCTGATATCAGTCACATATGGTGTAATGTCTGGAGGTTATATCAGTACTGGAGTGTTATAAGAGGGGCTGATATCAGTCACATATGATGCAATGTCTGGAGGTTATATCAGTACTGGAGCGTTATAAGAGGGGCTGATATCAGTCACATATGGTGTAATTTTTGGAGGTTATATCAGTACTGGATCGTTATAAGAGGCTGATATCAGTCACATATGGTGTAATGTCTGGAGATTATATCAGTACTGGAGCGTTATAAGAGGGGCTGATATCAGTCACATATGATGTAATGTCTGGAGATTATATCAGTACTGGAGCGTTATAAGAGGGGCTCATATCAGTCACATATGGTGAAATGTCTGGAGGTTATATCAGTACTGGAGCGTTATAAGAGGGGCTGATATCAGTCACATATGCTGTAATGTCTGGAGGTTATATCAGTACTGGAGCGTTATAAGAGGGGCTGATATCAGTCACATATGGTGTAATGTCTGGAGGTTATATCAGTACTGGAGCGTTATAAGAGGCTGATATCAGTCACATATGGTGTAATGTCTGGAGGTTATATCAGTACTGAAGCGTTATAAGAGAGGCTGATATCAGTCACATATGGTGTAATGTCTGGAGGTTATATCATTGCTGGAGCGTTATAAGAGGGGCTAATATCAGTCACATATGGTGTAATGTCTGGAGGTTATATAAGTACTGGAGCGTTATAAGAGGGGCTGATATCAGTCACATATGATGTAATGTCTTGAGGTTATATCAGTACTATAGCGTTATAAGAGGGGCTGATATCAGTCACAAATGATGTAACGTCTGGAGGTTGTATCAGTACTGGAGCGTTATAAGAGGGGCTGATATCAGTCACATACGGTGTAATGTCTGGAGGTTATATAAGTATTGGAGCATTATAAGAGGAGCTGATATCAGTCACATATGATGTAATGTCTGGAGGTTATATCAGTACTGGAGAGTTATAAGAGGCTGATATCAGTCACATATGATGTAATATCTGGAGGTTATATCAGTACTGGAGCGTTATAAGAGGCTGATATCAGTCACATATGGTGTAATGTCTGGAGGTTATATCAGTACTGGAGCGTTATAAGAGGGGCTGATATCAGTCACATATGGTGTAATGTCTGGAGGTTATATCAGTACTGGAGCGTTATAAAAGGGGCTGATATCAGTCACATATGATGTAATGTCTGGAGGTTATATCAGTACTGGAGCGTTATAAGAGGGGCTGATATCAGTCACATATGGTGTAATGTCTGGAGGTTATATCAGTACTGGAGCGTTATAAGAGGGGCTGATATCAGTCACATATGATGTAATGTCTGGAGATTATATCAGTACTGGAGCGTTATAAGAGGGGCTCATATCAGTCACATATGGTGAAATGTCTGGAGGTTATATCAGTACTGGAGCGTTATAAGAGGGGCTGATATCAGTCACATATGCTGTAATGTCTGGAGGTTATATCAGTACTGGAGCGTTATAAGAGGGGCTGATATCAGTCACATATGGTGTAATGTCTGGAGGTTATATCAGTACTGGAGCGTTATAAGAGGCTGATATCAGTCACATATGGTGTAATGTCTGGAGGTTATATCAGTACTGGAGCGTTTTAAGAGGCTGATATCAGTCACATATGATGTAATGTCTGGAGGTTATATCAGTACTGGAGCGTTATAAGAGGCTGATATCAGTCACATATGATGTAATGTCGAGGTTATATCAGTACTGGAGCGTTATAAGAGGCTGATATCAGTCACATATGGTGTAATGTCTGGAGGTTATATCAGTACTGGAGAGTTATAAGAGGAGTTGATATCAGTCACATATGGTGTAATGTCTGGAGGTTATATCAGTGCTGGAGCGTTATAAGAGGGGCTAATATCAGTCACATATGGTGTAATGTCTGGAGGTTATATAAGTACTGGAGCGTTATAAGAGGGGCTGATATCAGTCACATATGATGTAATGTCTTGAGGTTATATCAGTACTATAGCGTTATAAGAGGGGCTGATATCAGTCACAAATGATGTAACGTCTGGAGGTTATATCAGTACTGGAGCGTTATAAGAGGGGCTGATATCAGTCACATACGGTGTAATGTCTGGAGGTTATATAAGTACTGGAGCATTATATGAGGAGCTGATATCAGTCACATATGATGTAATGTCTGGAGGTTATATCAGTACTGGAGAGTTATAAGAGGCTGATATCAGTCACATATGATGTAATATCTGGAGGTTATATCAGTACTGGAGCGTTATAAGAGGCTGATATCAGTCACATATGGTGTAATGTCTGGAGGTTATATCAGTACTGGAGCGTTATAAGAGGGGCTGATATCAGTCACATATGGTGTAATGTCTGGAGGTTATATCAGTACTGGAGCGTTATAAAAGGGGCTGATATCAGTCACATATGATGTAATGTCTGGAGGTTATATCAGTACTGGAGCGTTATAAGAGGGGCTGATATCAGTCACATATGGTGTAATGTCTGGAGGTTATATCAGTACTGGAGCGTTATAAGAGGGGCTGATATCAGTCACATATGATGTAATGTCTGGAGATTATATCAGTACTGGAGCGTTATAAGAGGGGCTCATATCAGTCACATATGGTGAAATGTCTGGAGGTTATATCAGTACTGGAGCGTTATAAGAGGGGCTGATATCAGTCACATATGCTGTAATGTCTGGAGGTTATATCAGTACTGGAGCGTTATAAGAGGGGCTGATATCAGTCACATATGGTGTAATGTCTGGAGGTTATATCAGTACTGGAGCGTTATAAGAGGCTGATATCAGTCACATATGGTGTAATGTCTGGAGGTTATATCAGTACTGGAGCGTTTTAAGAGGCTGATATCAGTCACATATGATGTAATGTCTGGAGGTTATATCAGTACTGGAGCGTTATAAGAGGCTGATATCAGTCACATATGATGTAATGTCGAGGTTATATCAGTACTGGAGCGTTATAAGAGGCTGATATCAGTCACATATGGTGTAATGTCTGGAGGTTATATCAGTACTGGAGAGTTATAAGAGGAGTTGATATCAGTCACATATGGTGTAATGTCTGGAGGTTATATCAGTGCTGGAGCGTTATAAGAGGGGCTAATATTAGTCACATATGGTGTAATGTCTGGAGGTTATATAAGTACTGGAGCGTTATAAGAGGGGCTGATATCAGTCACATATGATGTAATGTCTGGAGGTTATATCAGTACTGAAGCGTTATAAGAGAGGCTGATATCAGTCACATATGGTGTAATGTCTGGAGGTTATATCATTGCTGGAGCGTTATAAGAGGGGCTAATATCAGTCACATATGGTGTAATGTCTGGAGGTTATATCAGTACTGGAGCGTTATAAGAGGCTGATATCAGTCACATATGATGTAATGTCTGGAGGTTATATCAGTACTGGAGCGTTATAAGAGGCTGATATCAGTCATATATGATGTAATGTCTGGAGGCTATATCAGTACTGGAGCGTTATAAGAGGCTGATATCAGTCACATATGATGTAATGTCTGGAGGTTATATCAGTACTGGAGCGTTATAAGAGGCTGATATCAGTCATATATGATGTAATGTCTGGAGGTTATATCAGTACTGGAGCGCTATAAGAGGCTGATATCAGTCACATATGATGTAATATCTGGAGGTTATATCAGTACTGGAGCGTTATAAGAGGAGCTGATATCAGTCAAATATGATGTAATGTCTGGAGGTTATATCAGTACTGGAGCGTTATAAGAGGCTGATATCGGTCACATATGATGTAATGTCTGGAGGTTATATCAGTACTGGAGCGTTATAAGAGGCTGATATCAGTCACATATGATGTAATGTCTGGAGGTTATATCAGTACTGGAGCGTTATAAGAGGCTGATATCAGTCACATATGGTGTAATGTCCGGAGGTTATATCAGTACTGGAGCATTATAAGAGGCTGACATCAGTCACATATGGTGTAATGTCTGGAGGTTAAATCAGTACTGGAGCGTTATAAGAGGGGCTGATATCAGTCACATATGGTGTAATGTCTGGAGGTTATATCAGTACTGGAGCGTTATAAGAGGGGCTGATATCAGTCACATATGATGTAATGTCTGGAGGTTATATCAGTACTGGAGCGTTATAAGAGAAGCTGATATCAGTCACATATAGTGTAATGTCTGGAGGTTATATCAGTACTGGAGCGTTATAAGAGGAGCTGATATCAGTCACATATGATGTAATGTCTGGAGGTTATATCAGTACTGGAGAGTTATAAGAGGCTGATATCAGTCACATATGGTGTAATGTCTGGAGGTTATATCAGTACTAGAGCGTTATAAGAGGGGCTGATATCAGTCACATATGGTGTAATGTCTGGAGGTTATATCAGTACTGGAGCGTTATAAGAGGGGCTGATATCAGTCACATATAAAGTAATGTCTGGAGGTTATATCAGTACTGGAGCGTTATAAGAGGCTGATATCAGTCACATATGTTGTAATGTCTGGAGGTTATATCAGTACTGGAGCGTTATAAGAGGCTGATATCAGTCACATATGGTGTAATGTCTGGAGGTTATATCAGTCCAGGAGCGTTATAAGAGGAGCTGATATCAGTCACATATGGTGTAATGTCTGGAGGTTATATCAGTCCTGGAACGTTATAAGAGGAGCTGATATCAGTCACATATGGTGTATTGTCTGGAGGTTATATCAGTACAGGAGCGTTATAAGAGGGGCTGATATCAATCACATGTGATGTAATGTCTGGAGGCTATATCAGTACTGGAACGTTATAAGAGGCTGATATCACTCACATATGATGTAATGTCTGGAGGATATATCTGTATTGGAGCGTTATAAGAGGCTGATATCAGTCACATATGGTGTAATATCTGGAGGTTATATCAGTACTGGAGCGTTATAAGAGGCTGATATCAGTCACATATGGTGTAATGTCTGGAGGTTATATCAGTACTGGAGCGTTATAAGAGGCTGATATCACTCACATATCATGTAATGTCTGGAGGTTATATCAGTACTGGAGCGTTATAAGAGGCTGATATCAGTCACATATGGTGTAATGTCTGGAGGTTATATCAGTACTGGAGAGTTATAAGAGGCTGATATCACTCACATATGATGTAATGTCTGGAGGTTATATCAGTACTGGAGCGTTATAAGAGGCTGATATCAGTCACATATGGTGTAATGTCTGGAGGTTATATCAGTACTGGAGCGTTAAAAGAGGCTGATATCAGTCACATATGGTGTAATGTCTGGAGGTTATATCAGTACTGGAACGTTATAAGAGGCTGAAATCACTCACATATGATGTAATGTCTGGAGGTTATATCAGTACTGGAGTGTTATAAGAGGCTGATATCACTCACATATCATGTAATGTCTGGAGGTTATATCAGTTCTGGAGCGTTATAAGAGGCTGATATCAGTCACATATGGTGTAATGTCTGGAGGTTATATCAGTACTGGAGCGTTATAAGAGGCTGATATCACTCACATATGATGTAATGTCTGGAGGTTATATCAGCACTGGAGCGTTATAAGAGGCTGATATCAGTCACATATGATGTAATGTCTGGAGGTTATATCAGTCCTGGAGCGTTATAAGAGGAGCTGATATCAGTCACATATGGTGTAATGTCTGGAGGTTATATCAGTACTGGAGCGTTATAAGAGGCTAATATCAGTCACATATGATGTAATGTCTGGAGGTTATATCAGTACTGGAGCGTTATAAGAGGAGCTGATATCAGTCACATATGGTGTAATGTCTGGAGGCTATATCAGTACTGGAGCATTATAAGAGGCTGATATCAGTCACATATGATGTAATGTCTGGAGGTTATATCAGTACTGGAGCGTTATAAGAGGCTGATATCAGTCATATATGATGTAATGTCTGGAGGTTATATCAGTACTGGAGCGCTATAAGAGGCTGATATCAGTCACATATGATGTAATATCTGGAGGTTATATCAGTACTGGAGCGTTATAAGAGGAGCTGATATCAGTCACATATGGTGTAATGTCTGGAGGTTATATCAGTACTGGAGCGTTATAAGAGGCTGATATCGGTCACATATGATGTAATGTCTGGAGGTTATATCAGTACTGGAGCGTTATAAGAGGCTGATATCGGTCACATATGATGTAATGTCTGGAGGTTATATCAGTACTGGAGCGTTATAAGAGGCTGATATCAGTCACATATGATGTAATTTCTGGAGGTTATATCAGTACTGGAGCGTTATAAGAGGCTGATATCAGTCACATATGGTGTAATGTCTGGAGGTTATATCAGTACTGGAGCGTTATAAGAGGCTGACATCAGTCACATATGGTGTAATGTCTGGAGGTTATATCAGTACTGGAGCGTTATAAGAGGGGCTGATATCAGTCACATATGGTGTAATGTCTGGAGGTTATATCAGTACTGGAGCATTATAAGAGGGGCTGATATCAGTCACATATGGTGTAATGTCTGGAGGTTATATCAGTATTGGAGCGTTATAAGAGGGGCTGATATCAGTCACATATGATGTAATGTCTGGAGGTTATATCAGTACTGGAGCGTTATAAGAGAAGCTGATATCAGTCACATATAGCGTAATGTCTGGAGGTTATATCAGTACTGGAGCGTTATAAGAGGAGCTGATATCAGTCACATATGATGTAATGTCTGGAGGTTATATCAGTACTGGAGAGTTATAAGAGGCTGATATCAGGCACATATGGTGTAATGTCTGGAGGTTATATCAGTACTGGAGCGTTATAAGAGGGGCTGATATCAGTCACATAGGGTGTAATGTCTGGAGGTTATATCAGTACTGGAGCGTTATAAGAGGGGCTGATATCAGTCACATATAATGTAATGTCTGGAGGTTATATCAGTACTGGAGCGTTATAAGAGGCTGATATCAGTCACATATGTTGTAATGTCTGGAGGTTATATCAGTACTGGAGCGTTATAAGAGGAGCTGATATCAGTCACATATGGTGTAATGTCTGGAGGTTATATCAGTCCAGGAGCGTTATAAGAGGAGCTGATATCAGTCACATATGGTGTAATGTCTGGAGGATATATCTGTATTGGAGCGTTATAAGAGGCTGATATCACTCACATATGATGTAATGTCTGGAGGATATATCTGTATTGGAGCGTTATAAGAGGCTGATATCAGTCACATATGATGTAATGTCTGGAGGTTATATCAGTACTGGAGCGTTATAAGAGGCTGATATCAGTCACATATGATGTAATGTCTGGAGGTTATATCAGTACTGGAGCGTTATAAGAGGCTGATATCAGTCACATATGGTGTAATGTCTGGAGGTTATATCAGTACTGGAGCGTTATAAGAGGGGCTGATATCAGTCACATATGATGTAATGTCTGGAGGTTATATCAGTACTGGAGCGTTATAAGAGAAGCTGATATCAGTCACATATAGTGTAATGTCTGGAGGTTATATCAGTACTGGAGCGTTATAAGAGGAGCTGATATCAGTCACATATGATGTAATGTCTGGAGGTTATATCAGTACTGGAGAGTTATAAGAGGCTGATATCAGTCACATATGGTGTAATGTCTGGAGGTTATATCAGTACTGGAGCGTTATAAGAGGGGCTGATATCAGTCACATATAATGTAATGTCTGGAGGTTATATCAGTACTGGAGCGTTATAAGAGGCTGATATCAGTCACATATGTTGTAATGTCTGGAGGTTATATCAGTACTGGAGCGTTATAAGAGGCTGATATCAGTCACATATGGTGTAATGTCTGGAGTTATATCAGTCCAGGAGCGTTATAAGAGGAGCTGATATCAGTCACATATGGTGTAATGTCTGGAGGTTATATCAGTACTGGAGCGTTATAAGAGGGGCTGATATCAGTCACATGTGATGTAATGTCTGGAGGTTATATCAGTACTGGAACGTTATAAGAGGATGATATCACTCACATATGATGTAATGTCTGGAGGATATATCTGTATTGGAGCGTTATAAGAGGCTGATATCAGTCACATATGGTGTAATGTCTGGAGGTTATATCAGTACTGGAGCGTTATAAGAGGAGCTGATATCAGTCACATATGATGTAATGTCTGGAGGTTATATCAGTACTGGAGCGTTATAAGAGGGGCTGATATCAGTCATATATGATGTAATGTCTGGAGGTTATATCAGTACTGGAACGTTATGAGAGGCTGATATCACTCACATATGATGTAATGTCTGGAGGTTATATCAGTACTGGAGCGTTATAAGAGGCTGATATCAGTCATATATGATGTAATGTCTGGAGGTTATATCAGTACTGGAGCGCTATAAGAGGCTGATATCAGTCACATATGATGTAATATCTGGATGTTATATCAGTACTGGAGCGTTATAAGAGGAGCTGATATCAGTCACATATGGTGTAATGTCTGGAGGTTATATCAGTACTGGAGCGTTATAAGAGGCTGATATCGGTCACATATGATGTAATGTCTGGAGGTTATATCAGTACTGGAGCGTTATAAGAGGCTGATATCAGTCACATATGATGTAATGTCTGGAGGTTATATCAGTACTGGAGCGTTATAAGAGACTGATATCAGTCACATATGGTGTAATGTCTGGAGGTTATATCAGTACTGGAACGTTATAAGAGGATGATATCACTCACATATGATGTAATGTCTGGAGGATATATCTGTATTGGAGCGTTATAAGAGGCTGATATCAGTCACATATGGTGTAATGTCTGGAGGTTATATCAGTACTGGAGCGTTATAAGAGGAGCTGATATCAGTCACATATGATGTAATGTCTGGAGGTTATATCAGTACTGGAGCGTTATAAGAGGGGCTGATATCAGTCATATATGATGTAATGTCTGGAGGTTATATCAGTACTGGAGCGTTATAAGAGAAGCTGATATCAGTAACATATGATGTAATGTCTGGAGGTTATATCAGTACTGGAGCGTTATAAGAGGCTGATATCAGTCACATATGGTGTAATGTCTGGAGGTTATATCAGTACTGGAGCGTTATAAGAGGCTGACATCAGTCACATATGGTGTAATGTCTGGAGGTTATATCAGTACTGGAGCATTATAAGAGGGGCTGATATCAGTCACATATGGTGTAATGTCTGGAGGTTATATCAGTACTGGAGCGTTATAAGAGGGGCTGATATCAGTCACATATGATGTAATGTCTGGAGGTTATATCAGTACTGGAGCGTTATAAGAGAAGCTGATATCAGTCACATATAGTGTAATGTCTGGAGGTTATATCAGTACTGGAGAGTTATAAGAGGAGCTGATATCAGTCACATATGATGTAATGTCTGGAGGTTATATCAGTACTGGAGAGTTATAAGAGGCTGATATCAGTCACATATGGTGTAATGTCTGGAGGTTATATCAGTACTGGAGCGTTATAAGAGGGGCTGATATCAGTCACATATGGTGTAATGTCTGGAGGTTATATCAGTACTGGAGCGTTATAAGAGGGGCTGATATCAGTCACATATAATGTAATGTCTGGAGGTTATATCAGTACTGGAGCGTTATAAGAGGCTGATATCAGTCACATATGTTGTAATGTCTGGAGGTTATATCAGTACTGGAGCGTTATAAGAGGCTGATATCAGTCACATATGGTGTAATGTCTGGAGGTTATATCAGTCCAGGAGCGTTATAAGAGGAGCTGATATCAGTCACATATGGTGTAATGTCTGGAGGTTATATCAGTCCTGGAGCGTTATAAGAGGAGCTGATATCAGTCACATATGGTGTAATGTCTGGAGGATATATCTGTATTGGAGCGTTATAAGAGGCTGATATCACTCACATATGATGTAATGTCTGGAGGATATATCTGTATTGGAGCGTTATAAGAGGCTGATATCAGTCACATATGATGTAATGTCTGGAGGTTATATCAGTACTGGAGCGTTATAAGAGGCTGATATCAGTCACATATGATGTAATGTCTGGAGGTTATATCAGTACTGGAGCGTTATAAGAGGCTGATATCAGTCACATATGGTGTAATGTCTGGAGGTTATATCAGTACTGGAGCGTTATAAGAGGGGCTGATATCAGTCACATATGATGTAATGTCTGGAGGTTATATCAGTACTGGAGCGTTATAAGAGAAGCTGATATCAGTCACATATAGTGTAATGTCTGGAGGTTATATCAGTACTGGAGCGTTATAAGAGGAGCTGATATCAGTCACATATGATGTAACGTCTGGAGGTTATATCAGTACTGGAGAGTTATAAGAGGCTGATATCAGTCACATATGGTGTAATGTCTGGAGGTTATATCAGTACTGGAGCGTTATAAGAGGGGCTGATATCAGTCACATATGGTGTAATGTCTGGAGGTTATATCAGTACTGGAGCGTTATAAGAGGGGCTGATATCAGTCACATATAATGTAATGTCTGGAGGTTATATCAGTACTGGAGCGTTATAAGAGGCTGATATCAGTCACATATGTTGTAATGTCTGGAGGTTATATCAGTACTGGAGCGTTATAAGAGGCTGATATCAGTCACATATGGTGTAATGTCTGGAGGTTATATCAGTCCAGGAGCGTTATAAGAGGAGCTGATATCAGTCACATATGGTGTAATGTCTGGAGGTTATATCAGTACTGGAGCGTTATAAGAGGGGCTGATATCAGTCACATGTGATGTAATTTCTGGAGGTTATATCAGTACTGGAACGTTATAAGAGGATGATATCACTCACATATGATGTAATGTCTGGAGGATATATCTGTATTGGAGCGTTATAAGAGGCTGATATCAGTCACATATGGTGTAATGTCTGGAGGTTATATCAGTACTGGAGCGTTATAAGAGGAGCTGATATCAGTCACATATGATGTAATGTCTGGAGGTTATATCAGTACTGGAGCGTTATAAGAGGGGCTGATATCAGTCACATATGATGTAATGTCTGGAGGTTATATCAGTACTGGAACGTTATAAGAGGCTGATATCACTCACATATGATGTAATGTCTGGAGGTTATATCAGTACTGGAGCGTTATAAGAGGCTGATATCAGTCACATATGGTGTAATGTCTGGAGGTTATATCAGTACTGGAGCGTTATAAGAGGCTGACATCAGTCACATATGGTGTAATGTCTGGAGGTTATATCAGTACTGGAGCGTTATAAGAGGGGCTGATATCAGTCACATATGGTGTAATGTTTGGAGGTTATATCAGTACTGGAGCGTTATAAGAGGGGCTGATATCAGTCACATATGATGTAATGTCTGGAGGTTATATCAGTACTGGAGCGTTATAAGAGAAGCTGATATCAGTCACATATAGTGTAATGTCTGGAGGTTATATCAGTACTGGAGCGTTATAAGAGGAGCTGATATCAGTCACATATCATGTAATGTCTGGAGGTTATATCAGTACTGGAGAGTTATAAGAGGCTGATATCAGTCACATATGGTGTAATGTCTGGAGGTTATATCAGTACTGGAGCGTTATAAGAGGGGCTGATATCAGTCACATATGCTGTAATGTCTGGAGGTTATATCAGTACTGGAGCGTTATAAGAGGGGCTGATATCAGTCACATATAATGTAATGTCTGGAGGTTATATCAGTACTGGAGAGTTATAAGAGGCTGATATCAGTCACATATGTTGTAATGTCTGGAGGTTATATCAGTACTGGAGCGTTATAAGAGGCTGATATCAGTCACATATGGCGTAATGTCTGGAGGTTATATCAGTCCAGGAGCGTTATAAGAGGAGCTGATATCAGTCACATATGGTGTAATGTCTGGAGGTTATATCAGTCCTGGAGCGTTATAACAGGAGCTGATATCAGTCACATATGGTGTAATGTCTGGAGGTTATATCAGTACTGGAGCGTTATAAGAGGGGCTGATATCAGTCACATGTGATGTAATGTCTGGAGGTTATATCAGTACTGGAACGTTATAAGAGGCTGATATCACTCACATATGATGTAATGTCTGGAGGATATATCTGTATTGGAGCGTTATAAGAGGCTGATATCAGTCACATATGGTGTAATGTCTGGAGGTTATATCAGTACTGGAGCGTTATAAGAGGCTGATATCAGTCACATATGGTGTAATGTCTGGAGGTTATATCAGTACTGGAGCGTTATAAGAGGAGCTGATATCAGTCACATATGATGTAATGTCTGGAGGTTATATCAGTACTGGAGCGTTATAAGAGGGGCTGATATCAGTCACATATAATGTAATGTCTGGAGGTTATATCAGTACTGGAACGTTATAAGAGGCTGATATCACTCACATATGATGTAACGTCTGGAGGTTATATCAGTACTGGAGTGTTATAAGAGGCTGATATCACTCACATATGATGTAATGTCTGGAGGTTATATCAGTACTGGAGCGTTATAAGAGGCTGATATCAGTCACATATGGTGTAATGTCTGGAGGTTATATCAGTACTGGAGCGTTATAAGAGGCTGATATCACTCACATATGATGTAATGTCTGGAGGTTATATCAGTACTGGAGCGTTATAAGAGGCTGATATCAGTCACATATGGTGTAATGTCTGGAGGTTATATCAGTACTGGAGCGTTAAAAGAGGCTGATATCAGTCACATATGGTGTAATGTCTGGAGGTTATATCAGTACTGGAGCGTTATAAGAGGCTGATATCAGTCACATATGATGTAATGCCTGGAGGTTATATCAGTACTGGAGCGTTATAAGAGGCTGATATCAGTCACATATGGTGTAATGTCTGGAGGTTATATCAGGACTGGAGCGTTATAAGAGGCTGATATCAGTCACATATGATGTAATGTCTGGAGGTTATATCAGTACTGGAGCGTTATAAGAGGGGCTGATATCAGTCACATATGATGTAATGTCTGGGGGTTATATCAGTACTGGAGCGTTATAAGAGGGGCTGATATCAGTCACATATGACATAATGTCTGGAGGTTATATCAGTACTGGAACGTTATAAGAGGCTGATATCATTCACATATGGTGTAATGTCTGGAGGTTATATCAGTACTGGAACGTTATAAGAGGCTGATATCAGTCACATATGGTGTAATGTCTGGAGGTTATATCAGTACTGGAACGTTATAAGAGGCTGATATCAGTCACATATGGTGTAATGTCTGGAGGTTATATCAGTACTGGAACGTTATAAGAGGCTGATATCAGTCACATATGGTGTAATGCCTGGAGGTTATATCAGTACTGGAACGTTATAAGAGGCTGATATCAGTCACATATGGTGTAATGTCTGGAGGTTATTTCAGTACTGGAACGTTATAAGAGGCTGATATTAGTCACATATGGTGTAATGTCTGGATGTTATATCAGTACTGGAACGTTATAAGAGCCTGATATCAGTCACATATGGTGTAATGTCTGGAGGTTATATCAGTACTGGAGCGTTATCAGAGGGGCTGATATCAGTCACATATGGTGTCATGTCTGGAGGTTATATCAGTACTGGAGTGTTATAATAGGCTGATATCAGTCTCATATGGTGTAATGACTGGAGGTTATATCAGTACTGGAGCGTTATAAGAGGCTGATATCAGTCACATATGATGTAATGTCTGGAGGTTATATCAGTACTGGAACGTTATAAGAGGCTGATGTCAGTCACATATGATGTAATGTCTGGAGGTTATATCAGTACTGGAGCGTTATCAGAGGAGCTGATATCAGTCACATATAGTGTAATGTCTGGAGGTTATATCAGTACTGGAGTGTTATAAGAGGAGCTGATATCTGTCATATATGATGTAATGTCTGGAGGTTATATCAGTACTGGAGCGTTATAAGAGGCTGATATCAGTCACATATGATGTAATGTCTGGAGGTTATATCAGTACTGGAGCGTTATAAGAGGCTGATATCAGTCACATATGATGTAATGTCTGGAGGTTATATCAGTACTGGAGCGTTATAAGAGGCTGATATCAGTCATATATGATGTAATGTCTGGAGGTTATATCAGTACTGGAGCGCTATAAGAGGCTGATATCAGTCACATATGATGTAATATCTGGAGGTTATATCAGTACTGGAGCGTTATAAGAGGAGCTGATATCAGTCACATATGGTGTAATGTCTGGAGGTTATATCAGTACTGGAGCGTTATAAGAGGCTGATATCAGTCACATACGATGTAATGTCTGGAGGTTATATCAGTACTGGAGCGTTATAAGAGGCTGATATCGGTCACATATGATGTAATGTCTGGAGGTTATATCAGTACTGGAGCGTTATAAGAGGCTGATATCGGTCACATATGATGTAATGTCTGGAGGTTATATCAGTACTGGAGCGTTATAAGAGGCTGATATCAGTCACATATGGTGTAATGTCTGGAGGTTATATCAGTACTGGAGCGTTATAAGAGGCTGACATCAGTCACATATGGTGTAATGTCTGGAGGTTATATCAGTACTGGAGCGTTATAAGAGGGGCTGATATCAGTCACATATGGTGTAATGTCTGGAGGTTATATCAGTACTGGAGCGTTATAAGAGGGGCTGATATCAGTCACATATGATGTAATGTCTGGAGGTTATATCAGTACTGGAGCGTTATAAGAGAAGCTGATATCAGTCACATATAGTGTAATGTCTGGAGGTTATATTAGTACTGGAGCGTTATAAGAGGAGCTGATATCAGTCACATATGATGTAATGTCTGGAGGTTATATCAGTACTGGAGAGTTATAAGAGGCTGATATCAGTCACATATGGTGTAATGTCTGGAGGTTATATCAGTACTGGAGCGTTATAAGAGGGGCTGATATCAGTCACATATGGTGTAATGTCTGGAGGTTATATCAGTACTGGAGCGTTATAAGAGGGGCTAATATCAGTCACATATAATGTAATGTCTGGAGGTTATATCAGTACTGGAGCGTTATAAGAGGCTGATATCAGTCACATATGGTGTAATGTCTGGAGGTTATATCAGGACTGGAGCGTTATAAGAGGCTGATATCAGTCACATATGATGTAATGTCTGGAGGTTATATCAGTACTGGAGCGTTATAAGAGGGGCTGATATCAGTCACATATGATGTAATGTCTGGGGGTTATATCAGTACTGGAGCGTTATAAGAGGGGCTGATATCAGTCACATATGACATAATGTCTGGAGGTTATATCAGTACTGGAACGTTATAAGAGGCTGATATCATTCACATATGGTGTAATGTCTGGAGGTTATATCAGTACTGGAACGTTATAAGAGGCTGATATCAGTCACATATGGTGTAATGTCTGGAGGTTATATCAGTACTGGAACGTTATAAGAGGCTGATATCAGTCACATATGGTGTAATGTCTGGAGGTTATATCAGTACTGGAACGTTATAAGAGGCTGATATCAGTCACATATGGTGTAATGCCTGGAGGTTATATCAGTACTGGAACGTTATAAGAGGCTGATATCAGTCACATATGGTGTAATGTCTGGAGGTTATTTCAGTACTGGAACGTTATAAGAGGCTGATATTAGTCACATATGGTGTAATGTCTGGATGTTATATCAGTACTGGAACGTTATAAGAGCCTGATATCAGTCACATATGGTGTAATGTCTGGAGGTTATATCAGTACTGGAGCGTTATCAGAGGGGCTGATATCAGTCACATATGGTGTCATGTCTGGAGGTTATATCAGTACTGGAGTGTTATAAGAGGCTGATATCAGTCTCATATGGTGTAATGACTGGAGGTTATATCAGTACTGGAGCGTTATAAGAGGCTGATATCAGTCACATATGATGTAATGTCTGGAGGTTATATCAGTACTGGAACGTTATAAGAGGCTGATGTCAGTCACATATGATGTAATGTCTGGAGGTTATATCAGTACTGGAGCGTTATCAGAGGAGCTGATATCAGTCACATATAGTGTAATGTCTGGAGGTTATATCAGTACTGGAGTGTTATAAGAGGAGCTGATATCTGTCATATATGATGTAATGTCTGGAGGTTATATCAGTACTGGAGCGTTATAAGAGGCTGATATCAGTCACATATGATGTAATGTCTGGAGGTTATATCAGTACTGGAGCGTTATAAGAGGCTGATATCAGTCACATATGATGTAATGTCTGGAGGTTATATCAGTACTGGAGCGTTATAAGAGGCTGATATCAGTCATATATGATGTAATGTCTGGAGGTTATATCAGTACTGGAGCGCTATAAGAGGCTGATATCAGTCACATATGATGTAATATCTGGAGGTTATATCAGTACTGGAGCGTTATAAGAGGAGCTGATATCAGTCACATATGGTGTAATGTCTGGAGGTTATATCAGTACTGGAGCGTTATAAGAGGCTGATATCAGTCACATATGATGTAATGTCTGGAGGTTATATCAGTACTGGAGCGTTATAAGAGGCTGATATCGGTCACATATGATGTAATGTCTGGAGGTTATATCAGTACTGGAGCGTTATAAGAGGCTGATATCGGTCACATATGATGTAATGTCTGGAGGTTATATCAGTACTGGAGCGTTATAAGAGGCTGATATCAGTCACATATGGTGTAATGTCTGGAGGTTATATCAGTACTGGAGCGTTATAAGAGGCTGACATCAGTCACATATGGTGTAATGTCTGGAGGTTATATCAGTACTGGAGCGTTATAAGAGGGGCTGATATCAGTCACATATGGTGTAATGTCTGGAGGTTATATCAGTACTGGAGCGTTATAAGAGGGGCTGATATCAGTCACATATGATGTAATGTCTGGAGGTTATATCAGTACTGGAGCGTTATAAGAGAAGCTGATATCAGTCACATATAGTGTAATGTCTGGAGGTTATATTAGTACTGGAGCGTTATAAGAGGAGCTGATATCAGTCACATATGATGTAATGTCTGGAGGTTATATCAGTACTGGAGAGTTATAAGAGGCTGATATCAGTCACATATGGTGTAATGTCTGGAGGTTATATCAGTACTGGAGCGTTATAAGAGGGGCTGATATCAGTCACATATGGTGTAATGTCTGGAGGTTATATCAGTACTGGAGCGTTATAAGAGGGGCTAATATCAGTCACATATAATGTAATGTCTGGAGGTTATATCAGTACTGGAGCGTTATAAGAGGCTGATATCAGTCACATATGTTGTAATGTCTGGAGGTTATATCAGTACTGGAGCGTTATAAGAGGCTGATATCAGTCACATATGGTGTAATGTCTGGAGGTTATATCAGTACTGGAGCGTTATAAGAGGAGCTGATATCAGTCACATATGGTGTAATGTCTGGAGGTTATATCAGTCCTGGAGCGTTATAAGAGGAGCTGATATCAGTCACATATGGTGTAATGTCTGGAGGTTATATCAGTACTGGAGCATTATAAGAGGCTGATATCAGTCATATATGATGTAATGTCTGGAGGTTATATCAGTACTGGAACGTTATAAGAGGCTGATATCACTCACATATGATGTAATGTCTGGAGGATATATCTGTATTGGAGCGTTATAAGAGGCTGATATCAGTCACATATGGTGTAATGTCTGGAGGTTATATCAGTACTGGAGCGTTATAAGAGGCTGATATCAGTCACATATGGTGTAATGTCTGGAGGTTATATCAGTACTGGAGCATTATAAGAGGAGCTGGTATCAGTCACATATGATGTAATGTCTGGAGGTTATATCAGTACTGGAGCGTTATAAGAGGGGCTGATATCAGTCACATATGGTGTAATGTCTGGAGGTTATATAAGTACTGGAGCGTTATAAGAGGGGCTGATATCAGTCACATATGATGTAATGTCTAGTGGTTATATCAGTACTGGAGCGTTATAAGAGGGGCTGATATCAGTCACATATGGTGTCATGTCTGGAGGTTATATCAGTACTGGAGTGTTATAAGAGGCTGATATCAGTCTCATATGGTGTAATGTCTGGAGGTTATATCAGTACTGGAGCGTTATAAGAGGCTGATATCAGTCACATATGATGTAATGTCTGGAGGTTATATCAGTACTGGAACGTTATCAGAGGATGATGTCAGTCACATATGATGTAATGTCTGGAGGTTATATCAGTACTGGAGCGTTATCAGAGGAGCTGATATCAGTCACATATAGTGTAATGTCTGGAGGTTATATCAGTACTGGAGCGTTATAAGAGGAGCTGATATCTGTCATATATGATGTAATGTCTGGAGGTTATATCAGTACTGGAGCGTTATAAGAGGCTGATATCAGTCACATATGATGTAATGTCTGGAGGTTATATCAGTACTGGAGCGTTATAAGAGGCTGATATCAGTCACATATGATGTAATGTCTGGAGGTTATATCAGTACTGGAGCATTATAAGAGGCTGATATCAGTCATATATGATGTAATGTCTGGAGGTTATATCAGTACTGGTGCGTTATAAGAGGCTAATACCAGTCACATATGATGTAATGTCTGGAGGTTATATCAGTACTGGAGCGTTATAAGAGGAGCTGATATCAGTCACATATGGTGTAATGTCTGGAGGCTATATCAGTACTGGAGCGTTATAAGAGGCTGATATCAGTAACATATGATGTAATGTCTGGAGGTTATATCAGTACTGGAGCGTTATAAGAGGAGCTGATATCAGTCACATATGATGTAATGTCTGGAGGTTATATCAGTACTGGAGCGTTATAAGAGGCTGATATCGATCACATATGATGTAATGTCTGGAGGTTATATCAGTACTGGAGCGTTATAAGAGGGGCTGATATCAGTCACATATGATGTAATGTCTGGAGGTTATATCAGTACTGGAGCGTTATAAGGGAAGCTGATATCAGTCACATATAGTGTAATGTCTGGAGGTTATATCAGTACTGGAGAGTTATAAGAGGCTGATATCAGTCACATATGGTATAATGTCTGGAGGTTATATCAGTACTGGAGCGTTATAAGAGGGGCTGATATCAGTCACATATGGTGTAATGTCTGGAGGTTATATCAGTACTGGAGCGTTATAAGAGGGGCTGATATCAGTCACATATAAAGTAATGTCTGGAGGTTATATCAGTACTGGAGCGTTATAAGAGGCTGATATCAGTCACATATGTTGTAATGTCTGGAGGTTATATCAGTACTGGAGCGTTATAAGAGGCTGATATCAGTCACATATGGTGTAATGTCTGGAGGTTATATCAGTCCAGGAGCGTTATAAGAGGAGCTGATATCAGTCACATATGGTGTAATGTCTGGAGGTTATATCAGTCCTGGAGCGTTATAAGAGGAGCTGATATCAGTCACATATGGTGTAATGTCTGGAGGTTATATCAGTACTGGAGCGTTATAAGAGGGGCTGATATCAGTCACATGTGATGTAATGTCTGGAGGTTATATCAGTACTGGAACGTTATAAGAGGCTGATATCACTCACATATGATGTAATGTCTGGAGGATATATCTGTATTGGAGCGTTATAAGAGGCTGATATCACTCACATATGGTGTAATATCTGGAGGTTATATCAGTACTGGAGCGTTATAAGAGGCTGATATCAGTCACATATGGTGTAATGTCTGGAGGTTATATCAGTACTGGAGCGTTATAAGAGGAGCTGATATCAGTCACATATGATGTAATGTCTGGAGGTTATATCAGTACTGGAGCGTTATAAGAGGGGCTGATATCAGTCACATATGATGTAATGTCTGGAGGTTATATCAGTACTGGAACGTTATAAGAGGCTGATATCACTCACATATGATGTAATGTCTGGAGGTTATATCAGTACTGGAGTGTTATAAGAGGCTGATATCACTCACATATCATGTAATGTCTGGAGGTTATATCAGTACTGGAGCATTATAAGAGGCTGATATCAGTCACATATGGTGTAATGTCTGGAGGTTATATCAGTACTGGAGCGTTATAAGAGGCTGATATCACTCACATATGATGTAATGTCTGGAGGTTATATCAGTACTGGAGCGTTATAAGAGGCTGATATCAGTCACATATGGTGTAATGTCTGGAGGTTATATCAGTACTGGAGCGTTAAAAGAGGCTGATATCAGTCACATATGGTGTAATGTCTGGAGGTTATATCAGTACTGGAACGTTATAAGAGGCTGATATCACTCACATATGATGTAATGTCTGGAGGTTATATCAGTACTGGAGCGTTAAAAGAGGCTGATATCAGTCACATATGGTGTAATGTCTGGAGGTTATATCAGTACTGGAGTGTTATAAGAGGCTGATATCACTCACATATCATGTAATGTCTGGAGGTTATATCAGTTCTGGAGCGTTATAAGAGGCTGATATCAGTCACATATGGTGTAATGTCTGGAGGTTATATCATTACTGGAGCGTTATAAGAGGGGCTGATATCAGTCACATATGGTGTAATGTCTGGAGGTTATATCAGTGCTGGAGCGTTATAAGAGGGGCTGATATCAGTCACATATGGTGTAATGTCTGGAGGTTATATAAGTACTGGAGCGTTATAAGAGGCTGATATCAGTCACATATGATGTAATGTCTGGAGGTTATATCAGTACTGGAGCGTTATAAGAGGGGCTGATATCAGTCACATATGGTGTAATGTCTGGAGGTTATATCAGTACTGGAGCATTATAAGAGGGGCTGATATCAGTCACATATGATGTAATGTCTGGAGGTTATATCAGTACTGGAGCGTTATAAGAGGCTGATATCAGTCACATATGGTGTAATGTCTGGAGGTTATATCAGTACTGGAGCGTTATAAGAGGGGCTGATATCAGTCACATATGATGTAATGTCTGGAGGTTATATCAGTACTGGAATGTTATAAGAGGCTGATATCAGTCACATATAGTGTAATGTCTGGAGGTTATATCAGTACTGGAGCGTTATAAGAGGGGCTGATATCATTCACATGTGATGTAATGTCTGGAGGTTATATCAGTACTGGAACGTTATAAGAGGCTGATATCACTCACATATGATGTAATGTCTGGAGGATATATCTGTATTGGAGCGTTATAAGAGGCTGATATCAGTCACATATGGTGTAATATCTGGAGGTTATATCAGTACTGGAGCGTTATAAGAGGCTGATATCAGTCACATATGGTGTAATGTCTGGAGGTTATATCAGTACTGGAGCGTTATAAGAGGAGCTGATATCAGTCACATATGATATAATGTCTGGAGGTTATATCCGTACTGGAGCGTTATAAGAGGGGCTGATATCAGTCACATATGATGTAATGTCTGGAGGTTATATCAGTACTGGAACGTTATAAGAGGCTGATATCACTCACATATGATGTAATGTCTGGAGGTTATATCAGTACTGGAGTGTTATAAGAGGCTGATATCAATGACATATCATGTAATGTCTGGAGGTTATATCAGTACTGGAGCGTTATAAGAGGCTGATATCATTCACATATGATGTAATGTCTGGAGGTTATATCAGTACTGGAGCGTTATAAGAGGCTGATATCAGTCACATATGGTGTAATGTCTGGAGGTTATATCAGTACTGGAGCGTTAAAAGAGGCTGATATCAGTCACATATGGTGTAATGTCTGGAGGTTATATCAGTACTGGAACGTTATAAGAGGCTGATATCACTCACATATGATGTAATGTCTGGAGGTTATATCAGTACTGGAGTGTTATAAGAGGCTGATATCACTCACATATCATGTAATGTCTGGAGGTTATATCAGTTCTGGAGCGTTATAAGAGGCTGATATCAGTCACATATGGTGTAATGTCTGGAGGTTATATCAGTACTGGAGCGTTATAAGAGGGGCTGATATCAGTCACATATGGTGTAATGTCTGGAGTTTATATCAGTGCTGGAGCGTTATAGGAGGGGCTGATATCAGTCACATATGGTGTAATGTCTGGAGGTTATATCAGTACTGGAGCGTTATAAGAGGCTGATATCAGTCACATATGATGTAATGTCTGGAGGTTATATCAGTACTGGAGCATTATAAGAGGCTGATATCAGTCATATATGATGTAATGTCTGGAGGTTATATCAGTACTGGAGCGTTATAAGAGGCTAATACCAGTCACATATGATGTAATGTCTGGAGGTTATATCAGTACTGGAGCGTTACAAGAGGAGCTGATATCAGTCACATATGGTGTAATGTCTGGAGGCTATATCAGTACTGGAGCGTTATAAGAGGCTGATATCAGTAACATATGATGTAATGTCTGGAGGTTATATCAGTACTGGAGCGTTATAAGAGGCTGATATCAGTCATATATGATGTAATGTCTGGAGGTTATATCAGTACTGGAGCGCTATAAGAGGCTGATATCAGTCACATATGATGTAATATCTGGAGGTTATATCAGTACTGGAGCGTTATAAGAGGAGCTGATATCAGTCACATATGATGTAATGTCTGGAGGTTATATCAGTACTGGAGCGTTATAAGAGGCTGATATCGGTCACATATGATGTAATGTCTGGAGGTTATATCAGTACTGGAGCGTTATAAGAGGGGCTGATATCAGTCACATATGATGTAATGTCTGGAGGTTATATCAGTACTGGAGCGTTATAAGGGAAGCTGATATCAGTCACATATAGTGTAATGTCTGGAGGTTATATCAGTACTGGAGCGTTATAAGAGGAGCTGATATCAGTTACATATGATGTAATGTCTGGAGGTTATATCAGTACTGGAGAGTTATAAGAGGCTGATATCAGTCACATATGGTATAATGTCTGGAGGTTATATCAGTACTGGAGCGTTATAAGAGGGGCTGATATCAGTCACATATGGTGTAATGTCTGGAGGTTATATCAGTACTGGAGCGTTATAAGAGGGGCTGATATCAGTCACATATAAAGTAATGTCTGGAGGTTATATCAGTACTGGAGCGTTATAAGAGGCTGATATCAGTCACATATGTTGTAATGTCTGGAGGTTATATCAGTACTGGAGCGTTATAAGAGGCTGATATCAGTCACATATGGTGTAATGTCTGGAGGTTATATCAGTCCAGGAGCGTTATAAGAGGAGCTGATATCAGTCACATATGGTGTAATGTCTGGAGGTTATATCAGTCCTGGAGCGTTATAAGAGGAGCTGATATCAGTCACATATGGTGTAATGTCTGGAGGTTATATCAGTACTGGAGCGTTATAAGAGGGGCTGATATCAGTCACATGTGATGTAATGTCTGGAGGTTATATCAGTACTGGAACGTTATAAGAGGCTGATATCACTCACATATGATGTAATGTCTGGAGGATATATCTGTATTGGAGCGTTATAAGAGGCTGATATCACTCACATATGGTGTAATATCTGGAGGTTATATCAGTACTGGAGCGTTATAAGAGGCTGATATCAGTCACATATGGTGTAATGTCTGGAGGTTATATCAGTACTGGAGCGATATAAGAGGAGCTGATATCAGTCACATATGATGTAATGTCTGGAGGTTATATCAGTACTGGAGCGTTATAAGAGGGGCTGATATCAGTCACATATGATGTAATGTCTGGAGGTTATATCAGTACTGGAACGTTATAAGAGGCTGATATCACTCACATATGATGTAATGTCTGGAGGTTATATCAGTACTGGAGTGTTATAAGAGGCTGATATCACTCACATATCATGTAATGTCTGGAGGTTATATCAGTACTGGAGCGTTATAAGAGGCTGATATCAGTCACATATGGTGTAATGTCTGGAGGTTATATCAGTACTGGAGCGTTATAAGAGGCTGATATCACTCACATATGATGTAATGTCTGGAGGTTATATCAGTACTGGAGCGTTATAAGAGGCTGATATCAGTCACATATGGTGTAATGTCTGGAGGTTATATCAGTACTGGAGCGTTAAAAGAGGCTGATATCAGTCACATATGGTGTAATGTCTGGAGGTTATATCAGTACTGGAACGTTATAAGAGGCTGATATCACTCACATATGATGTAATGTCTGGAGGTTATATCAGTACTGGAGCGTTAAAAGAGGCTGATATCAGTCACATATGGTGTAATGTCTGGAGGTTATATCAGTACTGGAGTGTTATAAGAGGCTGATATCACTCACATATCATGTAATGTCTGGAGGTTATATCAGTTCTGGAGCGTTATAAGAGGCTGATATCAGTCACATATGGTGTAATGTCTGGAGGTTATATCATTACTGGAGCGTTATAAGAGGGGCTGATATCAGTCACATATGGTGTAATGTCTGGAGGTTATATCAGTGCTGGAGCGTTATAAGAGGGGCTGATATCAGTCACATATGGTGTAATGTCTGGAGGTTATATAAGTACTGGAGCGTTATAAGAGGCTGATATCAGTCACATATGATGTAATGTCTGGAGGTTATATCAGTACTGGAGCGTTATAAGAGGGGCTGATATCAGTCACATATGGTGTAATGTCTGGAGGTTATATCAGTACTGGAGCATTATAAGAGGGGCTGATATCAGTCACATATGATGTAATGTCTGGAGGTTATATCAGTACTGGAGCGTTATAAGAGGCTGATATCAGTCACATATGGTGTAATGTCTGGAGGTTATATCAGTACTGGAGCGTTATAAGAGGGGCTGATATCAGTCACATATGATGTAATGTCTGGAGGTTATATCAGTACTGGAATGTTATAAGAGGCTGATATCAGTCACATATGGTGTAATGTCTGGAGGTTATATCAGTACTGGAGCGTTATAAGAGGGGCTGATATCAGTCACATGTGATGTAATGTCTGGAGGTTATATCAGTACTGGAACGTTATAAGAGGCTGATATCACTCACATATGATGTAATGTCTGGAGGATATATCTGTATTGGAGCGTTATAAGAGGCTGATATCAGTCACATATGGTGTAATATCTGGAGGTTATATCAGTACTGGAGCGTTATAAGAGGCTGATATCAGTCACATATGGTGTAATGTCTGGAGGTTATATCAGTACTGGAGCGTTATAAGAGGAGCTGATATCAGTCACATATGATATAATGTCTGGAGGTTATATCAGTACTGGAGCGTTATAAGAGGGGCTGATATCAGTCACATATGATGTAATGTCTGGAGGTTATATCAGTACTGGAACGTTATAAGAGGCTGATATCACTCACATATGATGTAATGTCTGGAGGTTATATCAGTACTGGAGTGTTATAAGAGGCTGATATCACTGACATATCATGTAATGTCTGGAGGTTATATCAGTACTGGAGCGTTATAAGAGGCTGATATCAGTCACATATGGTGTAATGTCTGGAGGTTATATCAGTACTGGAGCGTCATAAGAGGCTGATATCACTCACATATGATGTAATGTCTGGAGGTTATATCAGTACTGGAGCGTTATAAGAGGCTGATATCAGTCACATATGGTGTAATGTCTGGAGGTTATATCAGTACTGGAGCGTTAAAAGAGGCTGATATCAGTCACATATGGTGCAATGTCTGGAGGTTATATCAGTACTGGAACGTTATAAGAGGCTGATATCACTCACATATGATGTAATGTCTGGAGGTTATATCAGTACTGGAGTGTTATAAGAGGCTGATATCACTCACATATCATGTAATGTCTGGAGGTTATATCAGTTCTGGAGCGTTTTAAGAGGCTGATATCAGTCACATATGGTGTAATGTCTGGAGGTTATATCAGTACTGGAGCGTTATAAGAGGGGCTGATATCAGTCACATATGGTGTAATGTCTGGAGGTTATATCAGTGCTGGAGCGTTATAAGAGGGGCTGATATCAGTCACATATGGTGTAATGTCTGGAGGTTATATAAGTACTGGAGCGTTATAAGAGGCTGATATCAGTCACATATGATGTAATGTCTGGAGGTTATATCAGTACTGGAGCGTTATAAGAGGGGCTGATATCAGTCACATATGGTGTAATGTCTGGAGGTTATATCAGTACTGGAGCGTTATAAGAGGGGCTGATATCAGTCACATATGATGTAATGTCTGGAGGTTATATCAGTACTGGAGCGTTATAAGAGGCTGATATCAGTCACATATGGTGTAATGTCTGGAGGTTATATCAGTACTGGAGCGTTATAAGAGGGGCTGATATCAGTCACATATGATGTAATGTCTGGAGGTTATATCAGTACTGGAACGTTATAAGAGGCTGATATCAGTCACATATGGTGTAATGTCTGGAGGTTATATCAGTACTGGAGCGTTATAAGAGGGGCTGATATCAATCACATATGGTGTAATGTCTGGAGGTTATATCAGTACTGGAACGTTATAAGAGGCTGATATCACTCACATATGATGTAATGTCTGGAGGTTATATCAGTACTGGAGTGTTATAAGAGGCTGATATCACTCACATATCATGTAATGTCTGGAGGTTATATCAGTTCTGGAGCGTTATAAGAGCCTGATATCAGTCACATATGGTGTAATGTCTGGAGGTTATATCAGTTCTGGAGCGTTATAAGAGGAGCTGATATCAGTCACATATGGTGTAATGTCTGGAGGTTATATCAGTACTGGAGCGTTATAAGAGGCTGATATCAGTCACATATGGTGTAATGTCTGGAGGTTATATCAGTACTGGAGCGTTAAAAGAGGCTGATATCAGTCACATATGGTGTAATGTCTGGAGGTTATATCAGTACTGGAACGTTATAAGAGGCTGATATCACTCACATATGATGTAATGTCTGGAGGTTATATCAGTACTGGAGTGTTATAAGAGGCAGATATCACTCACATATCATGTAATGTCTGGAGGTTATATCAGTTCTGGAGCGTTATAAGAGGCTGATATCAGTCACATATGGTGCAATGTCTGGAGGTTATATCAGTACTGGAGCGTTATAAGAGGGGCTGATATCAGTCACATATGGTGTAATGTCTGGAGGTTATATCAGTGCTGGAGCGTTATAAGAGGGGCTGATATCAGTCACATATGGTGTAATGTCTGGAGGTTATATAAGTACTGGAGCGTTATAAGAGGCTGATATCAGTCACATATGATGTAATGTCTGGAGGTTATATCAGTACTGGAGCGTTATAAGAGGGGCTGATATCAGTCACATATGGTGTAATGTCTGGAGGTTATATCAGTACTGGAGCGTTATAAGAGGGGCTGATATCAGTCACATATGATGTAATGTCTGGAGGTTATATCAGTACTGGAGCGTTATAAGAGGCTGATATCAGTCACATATGGTGTAATGTCTGGAGGTTATATCAGTACTGGAGCGTTATAAGAGGGGCTGATATCAGTCACATATGATGTAATGTCTGGAGGTTATATCAGTACTGGAACGTTATAAGAGGCTGATATCAGTCACATATGGTGTAATGTCTGGAGGTTATATCAGTACTGGAACGTTATAAGAGGCTGATATCACTCACATATGATGTAATGTCTGGAGGTTATATCAGTACTGGAGTGTTATAAGAGGCTGATATCACTCACATATCATGTAATGTCTGGAGGTTATATCAGTTCTGGAGCGTTATAAGAGGCTGATATCAGTCACATATGGTGTAATGTCTGGAGGTTATATCAGTCCTGGAGCGTTATAAGAGGAGCTGATATCAGTCACATATGGTGTAATGTCTGGAGGTTATATCAGTACTGGAGCGTTATAAGAGGCTGATATCAGTCACATATGGTGTAATGTCTGGAGGTTATATCAGTACTGGAGCGTTATAAGAGGGGCTTATATCAGTCACATATGGTGTAATGTCTGGAGGTTATATCAGTGCTGGAGCGTTATAAGAGGGGCTGATATCAGTCACATATGGTGTAATGTCTGGAGGTTATATAAGTACTGGAGCATTATAAGAGGCTGATATCAGTCACATATGATGTAATGTCTGGAGGTTATATCAGTACTGGAGCGTTATAAGAGGGGCTGATATCAGTCACATATGGTGTAATGTCTGGAGGTTATATCAGTACTGGAGCGTTATAAGAGGGGCTGATATCAGTCACATATGATGTAATGTCTGGAGGTTATATCAGTACTGGAGCGTTATAAGAGGCTGATATCAGTCACATATGGTGTAATGTCTGGAGGTTATATCAGTACTGGAGCGTTATAAGAGGGGCTGATATCAGTCACATATGATGTAATGTCTGGAGGTTATATCAGTACTGGAACGTTATAAGAGGCTGATATCAGTCACATATGGTGTAATGTCTGGAGGTTATATCAGTACTGGAGCGTTATAAGAGGGGCTGATATCAGTCACATGTGATGTAATGTCTGGAGGTTATATCAGTACTGGAACGTTATAAGAGGCTGATATCACTCACATATGATGTAATGTCTGGAGGATATATCTGTATTGGAGCGTTATAAGAGGCTGATATCAGTCACATATGGTGTAATATCTGGAGGTTATATCAGTACTGGAGCGTTATAAGAGGCTGATATCAGTCACATATGGTGTAATGTCTGGAGGTTATATCAGTACTGGAGCGTTATAAGAGGAGCTGATATCAGTCACATATGATATAATGTCTGGAGGTTATATCAGTACTGGAGCGTTATAAGAGGGGCTGATATCAGTTACATATGATGTAATGTCTGGAGGTTATATCAGTACTGGAACGTTATAAGAGGCTGATATCACTCACATATGATGTAATGTCTGGAGGTTATATCAGTACTGGAGTGTTATAAGAGGCTGATATCACTGACATATCATGTAATGTCTGGAGGTTATATCAGTACTGGAGCGTTATAAGAGGCTGATATCAGTCACATATGGTGTAATGTCTGGAGGTTATATCAGTACTGGAACGTTATAAGAGGCTGATATCACTCACATATGATGTAATGTCTGGAGGTTATATCAGTACTGGAGCGTTATAAGAGGCTGATATCAGTCACATATGGTGTAATGTCTGGAGGTTATATCAGTACTGGAGCGTTAAAAGAGGCTGATATCAGTCACATATGGTGTAATGTCTGGAGGTTATATCAGTACTGGAACGTTATAAGAGGCTGATATCACTCACATATGATGTAATGTCTGGAGGTTATATCAGTACTGGAGTGTTATAAGAGGCTGATATCACTCACATATCATGTAATGTCTGGAGGTTATATCAGTACTGGAGTGTTATAAGAGGCTGATATCACTCACATATCATGTAATGTCTGGAGGTTATATCAGTTCTGGAGCGTTATAAGAGGCTGATATCAGTCACATATGGTGTAATGGCCGGAGGTTATATCAGTACTGGAGCGTTATAAGAGGGGCTGATATCAGTCACATATGGTGTAATGTCTGGAGGTTATATCAGTGCTGGAGCGTTATAAGAGGGGCTGATATCAGTCACATATGGTGTAATGTCTGGAGGTTATATAAGTACTGGAGCGTTATAAGAGGCTGATATCAGTCACATATGATGTAATGTCTGGAGGTTATATCAGTACTGGAGCGTTATAAGAGGGGCTGATATCAGTCACATATGGTGTAATGTCTGGAGGTTATATCAGTACTGGAGCGTTATAAGAGGGGCTGATATCAGTCACATATGATGTAATGTCTGGAGGTTATATCAGTACTGGAGCGTTATAAGAGGCTGATATCAGTCACATATGGTGTAATGTCTGGAGGTTATATCAGTACTGGAGCGTTATAAGAGGGGCTGATATCAGTCACATATGATGTAATGTCTGGAGGTTATATCAGTACTGGAACGTTATAAGAGGCTGATATCAGTCACATATGGTGTAATGTCTGGAGGTTATATCAGTACTGGAGCGTTATAAGAGGGGCTGATATCAATCACATATGGTGTAATGTCTGGAGGTTATATCAGTACTGGAACGTTATAAGAGGCTGATATCACTCACATATGATGTAATGTCTGGAGGTTATATCAGTACTGGAGTGTTATAAGAGGCTGATATCACTCACATATCATGTAATGTCTGGAGGTTATATCAGTTCTGGAGCGTTATAAGAGGCTGATATCAGTCACATATGGTGTAATGTCTGGAGGTTATATCAGTTCTGGAGCGTTATAAGAGGAGCTGATATCAGTCACATATGGTGTAATGTCTGGAGGTTATATCAGTACTGGAGCGTTAAAAGAGGCTGATATCAGTCACATATGGTGTAATGTCTGGAGGTTATATCAGTACTGGAACGTTATAAGAGGCTGATATCACTCACATATGATGTAATGTCTGGAGGTTATATCAGTACTGGAGTGTTATAAGAGGCTGATATCACTCACATATCATGTAATGTCTGGAGGTTATATCAGTTCTGGAGCGTTATAAGAGGCTGATATCAGTCACATATGGTGTAATGTCTGGAGGTTATATCAGTGCTGGAGCGTTATAAGAGGGGCTGATATCAGTCACATATGGTGTAATGTCTGGAGGTTATATAAGTACTGGAGCGTTATAAGAGGCTGATATCAGTCACATATGATGTAATGTCTGGAGGTTATATCAGTACTGGAGCGTTATAAGAGGGTCTGATATCAGTCACATATGGTGTAATGTCTGGAGGTTATATCAGTACTGGAGCGTTATAAGAGGGGCTGATATCAGTCACATATGATGTAATGTCTGGAGGTTATATCAGTACTGGAGCGTTATAAGAGGCTGATATCAGTCACATATGGTGTAATGTCTGGAGGTTATATCAGTACTGGAGCTTTATAAGAGGGGCTGATATCAGTCACATATGATGTAATGTCTGGAGGTTATATCAGTACTGGAACGTTATAAGAGGCTGATATCAGTCACATATGATGTAATGTCTGGAGGTTATATCAGTACTGGAGCGTTATAAGAGGGGCTGATATCAATCACATATGGTGTAATGTCTGGAGGTTATATCAGTACTGGAACGTTATAAGAGGCTGATATCACTCACATATGATGTAATGTCTGGAGGTTATATCAGTACTGGAGTGTTATAAGAGGCTGATATCACTCACATATCATGTAATGTGTAACATACCTGGCGGCGTCCTTGCATGGTGGTCCATCTCCCACTGTGCAAGAGGGCGCACTTGATCTCCTGTCCAGAATGTCTCTCTGGCTTCCCTCCATGCTGTCTGTTTGTGTCTGTTTCTGCTGCTTAAGGGCGGCGCCCGATCACTTCCTGCCTTTTGTACCTGCTGTGGGTCACACCCCTTGTGCGTCCTCAGCCTATTGCTGTCTGTCACTTGGTATATAGCTCAGCAGCTCCCTTCTATCCCTGCCTGAGCATAAGTGTTTCCTTCAGTGTGTGCTTGCATTCTGAAGGTGCCAGGTCCCGTCTTTGTTTCCTTGTCTGCCTTTCCTGGAGGCTTTATTTCCAGGCCTGTCTGAACTTAGTCCTGTATGTCTCCTGCTTTGCGGTATCAGCTCCCGTGTCTGAACTGTGTCCTGTATGTCTCCTGCTTTGCGGTATTAGTTCCCGTGTCTGAACTAAGTCCTGTATGTCTCCTGCTTTGCGGTATCAGCTCCCGTGTCTGAACTGTGTCCTGTATGTCTCCTGCTTTGTGGTGTTAGTTCCCGTGTCTGAACTAGTCCTGTATGTCTCCTGCTTTTCGGTATTAGTTCCCGTGTCTGAACTGAGTCCTTTCTGTGTATTTTGTCTGTCCTGTCTGAACACGCTCCTAGCCTGTTCCTCCCGCCTTCTAGGGGCCGATTACCTAGACCCGCTCCTGTATTTTGTCTGTCCTGTCTGAACACGCTCCTTGCCTGTTCGTCCTGCCTCTCTGGGGGCAGTATTCCCAGACCCGCTCCTGTATCCCGCTGCAGTGTCGGTCTCCTCAGTACACTAAGTTCCAGTCTGAACTCTCTCCTATCCTTTACCTGTTTTGCCTCTATGTCCGTTCCCTTCCTTTTTCTGCAGAGTCTGAACTTGTACCTAACTCCTGCCTGTTGTCTCTGTACTCCCGTTTGTGAGTTTGTGGTCCACTCGCTACTTCACTGCAAGTACCCTGTGGGTGTCTGGCTCTGTCTTTCCCTTCCTGTCTGTTCCGTGTGTACAGAGTCCTGTCCTGCCCTGCTTCTGCCCGCTGCTCCGGCAGTCCTGTCCTGCCCTGCTTCTGCCCGCTGCTCTGGCAGTCCTGTCCTGCCCTGCTTCTGCCCGCTGCTCCGGCAGTCCTGTCCTGCCCTGCTTCTGCCCGCTGCTCCGGCAGTCCTGTCCTGCCCTGCTTCTGCCCGCTGCTCCGGCAGTCCTGTCCTGCCCTGCTTCTGCCCGCTGCTCCGGCAGTCCTGTCCTGCCCTGCTTCTGCCCGCTGCTCCGGCAGTCCTGTCCTGCCCTGCCTGTACCCCTCTGCCTGTAATGTTCCTGAGTCCCAGTGTGTACTGGGCCCTATCCCGCCTGTGTTCCTACCTGCTAGTGCCTCCCTGTCTGCACTCTAGCTGTGCTTGCCTGTACCCCCCTGCCTGCTTACCCGCCTGCCTGCATACCAGTCGTGCCTGCCTATACCCACCAGTCTGTGTGCCAGCCTACCAGTCTGTTCCTGTATTCCCCTGTGTGGGTCAACAGCCGTGTCCGGGGTCTGTCCTGGAGTAGCACCTGGTCCCTCTGCTCGGTTCCTCCTTGGTGCACTGGCGTCGTATGCCGTCGTGCGACCCTGGTCGGATCGGGTGAATACCTAGTTACGCCCCTCCAGGCATTCACTCTCCGGCACGGTCCAGTGGAATCACTACCAATCACACGCACACGCCGCTTAGCCCGGGCGTGTGCATAACATAATGTCTGGAGGTTATATCAGTTCTGGAGCGTTATAAGAGGCTGATATCAGTCACATATGGTGTAATGTCTGGAGGTTATATCAGTCCTGGAGCGTTATAAGAGGAGCTGATATCAGTCACATATGGTGTAATGTCTGGAGGTTATATCAGTACTGGAGCGTTATAAGAGGCTGATATCAGTCACATATGGTGTAATGTCTGGAGGTTATATCAGTACTGGAGCGTTATAAGAGGGGC
Organism: Phyllobates terribilis; assembly: GCF_046119375.1. NCBI lineage: Eukaryota > Metazoa > Chordata > Amphibia > Anura > Dendrobatidae > Phyllobates > Phyllobates terribilis. Next base: position 3,631,985 of record NW_027362903.1, on the reverse strand, counting down.
TGATATCAGTCACATATGGTGTAATGTCTGGAGGTTATATCAGTGCTGGAGCGTTATAAGAGGGGCTGATATCAGTCACATATGGTGTAATGTCTGGAGGTTATATAAGTACTGGAGCGTTATAAGAGGCTGATATCAGTCACATATGATGTAATGTCTGGAGGTTTTATCAGTACTGGAGCGTTATAAGAGGGGCTGATATCAGTCACATATGGTGTAATGTCTGGAGGTTATATCAGTACTGGAGCGTTATAAGAGGGGCTGATATCAGTCACATATGATGTAATGTCTGGAGGTTATATCAGTACTGGAGCGTTATAAGAGGCTGATATCAGTCACATATGATGTAATGTCTGGAGGTTTTATCAGTACTGGAGCGTTATAAGAGGGGCTGATATCAGTCACATATGGTGTAATGTCTGGAGGTTATATCAGTACTGGAGCGTTATAAGAGGGGCTGATATCAGTCACATATGATGTAATGTCTGGAGGTTATATCAGTACTGGAGCGTTATAAGAGGCTGATATCAGTCACATATGGTGTAATGTCTGGAGGTTATATCCGTACTGGAGCGTTATAAGAGGGGCTGATATCAGTCACATATGATGTAATGTCTGGAGGTTATATCAGTACTGGAACGTTATAAGAGGCTGATATCAGTCACATATGGTGTAATGTCTGGAGGTTATATCAGTACTGGAGCGTTATAAGAGGGGCTGATATCAGTCACATATGGTGTAATGTCTGGAGGTTATATCAGTGCTGGAGCGTTATAAGAGGGGCTGATATCAGTCACATATGGTGTAATGTCTGGAGGTTATATAAGTACTGGAGCGTTATAAGAGGCTGATATCAGTCACATATGATGTAATGTCTGGAGGTTTTATCAGTACTGGAGCGTTATAAGAGGGGCTGATATCAGTCACATATGGTGTAATGTCTGGAGGTTATATCAGTACTGGAGCGTTATAAGAGGGGCTGATATCAGTCACATATGATGTAATGTCTGGAGGTTATATCAGTACTGGAGCGTTATAAGAGGCTGATATCAGTCACATATGGTGTAATGTCTGGAGGTTATATCCGTACTGGAGCGTTATAAGAGGGGCTGATATCAGTCACATATGATGTAATGTCTGGAGGTTATATCAGTACTGGAACGTTATAAGAGGCTGATATCAGTCACATATGGTGTAATGTCTGGAGGTTATATCAGTACTGGAGCGTTATAAGAGGGACTGATATCAGTCACATATGGTGTAATGTCTGGAGGTTATATAAGTACTGGAGCGTTATAAGAGGCGCTGATATCAGTCACATTTGGTGTAATGTCTGGAGGTTATATCAGTGCTGGAGCGTTATAAGAGGGGCTGATATCAGTCACATATAATGTAATGTCTGGAGGTTATATCAGTACTGGAGAGTTATAAGAGGCTGATATCAGTCACATATGTTGTAATGTCTGGAGGTTATATCAGTACTGGAGCGTTATAAGAGGCTGATATCAGTCACATATGGTGTAATGTCTGGAGGTTATATCAGTCCAGGAGCGTTATAAGAGGAGCTGATATCAGTCACATATGGTGTAATGTCTGGGTGTTATATCAGTCCTGGAGCGTTATAAGAGGAGCTGATATCAGTCACATATGGTGTAATGTCTGGAGGTTATATCAGTACTGGAGCGTTATAAGAGGGGCTGATATCAGTCACATGTGATGTAATGTCTGGAGGTTATATCAGTACTGGAATGTTATAAGAGGCTGATATCACTCACATATGATGTAATGTCTGGAGGATATATCTGTATTGGAGCGTTATAAGAGGCTGATATCAGTCACATATGGTGTAATGTCTGGAGGTTATATCAGTACTGGAGCGTGATAAGAGGCTGATATCACTCACATATGATGTAATGTCTGGAGGTTATATCAGTACTGGAGTGTTATAAGAGGCTGATATCACTCACATATCATGTAATGTCTGGAGGTTATATCAGTTCTGGAGCGTTATAAGAGGCTGATATCAGTCACATATGGTGTAATGTCTGGAGGTTATATCAGTACTGGAGCGTTATAAGAGGGGCTGATATCAGTCACATATGGTGTAATGTCTGGAGGTTATATCAGTGCTGGAGCGTTATAAGAGGGGCTGATATCAGTCACATATGGTGTAATGTCTGGAGGTTATATAAGTACTGGAGCGTTATAAGAGGCTGATATCAGTCACATATGATGTAATGTCTGGAGGTTATATCAGTACTGGAGCGTTATAAGAGGGGCTGATATCAGTCACATATGGTGTAATGTCTGGAGGTTATATCAGTACTGGAGCGTTATAAGAGGGGCTGATATCATTCACATATGATGTAATGTCTGGAGGTTATATCAGTACTGGAGCGTTATAAGAGGCTGATATCAGTCACATATGGTGTAATGTCTGGAGGTTATATCAGTACTGGAGCGTTATAAGAGGGGCTGATATCAGTCACATATGATGTAATGTCTTGAGGTTATATCAGTACTGGAACGTTATAAGAGGCTGATATCAGTCACATATGGTGTAATGTCTGGAGGTTATATCAGTACTGGAGCGTTATAAGAGGGGCTGATATCAATCACATATGGTGTAATGTCTGGAGGTTATATCAGTACTGGAACGTTATAAGAGGCTGATATCACTCACATATGATGTAATGTCTGGAGGTTATATCAGTACTGGAGTGTTATAAGAGGCTGATATCACTCACATATCATGTAATGTCTGGAGGTTATATCAGTTCTGGAGCGTTATAAGAGGCTGATATCAGTCACATATGGTGTAATGTCTGGAGGTTATATCAGTTCTGGAGCGTTATAAGAGGAGCTGATATCAGTCACATATGGTGTAATGTCTGGAGGTTATATCAGTACTGGAGCGTTAAAAGAGGCTGATATCAGTCACATATGGTGTAATGTCTGGAGGTTATGTCAGTACTGGAACGTTATAAGAGGCTGATATCAGTCACATATGGTGTAATGTCTGGAGGTTATATCAGTTCTGGAGCGTTATAAGAGGCTGATATCAGTCACATATGGTGTAATGTCTGGAGGTTATATCAGTACTGGAGCGTTATAAGAGGGGCTGATATCAGTCACATATGGTGTAATGTCTGGAGGTTATATCAGTGCTGGAGCGTTATAAGAGGGGCTGATATCAGTCACATATGGTGTAATGTCTGGAGGTTATATAAGTACTGGAGCGTTATAAGAGGCTGATATCAGTCACATATGATGTAATGTCTGGAGGTTATATCAGTACTGGAGCGTTATAAGAGGGGCTGATATCAGTCACATATGGTGTAATGTCTGGAGGTTATATCAGTACTGGAGCGTTATAAGAGGGGCTGATATCAGTCACATATGATGTAATGTCTGGAGGTTATATCAGTACTGGAGCGTTATAAGAGGCTGATATCAGTCACATATGGTGTAATGTCTGGAGGTTATATCAGTACTGGAGCGTTATAAGAGGGGCTGATATCAGTCACATATGATGTAATGTCTGGAGGTTATATCAGTACTGGAACGTTATAAGAGGCTGATATCACTCACATATGATGTAATGTCTGGAGGTTATATCAGTACTGGAGTGTTATAAGAGGCTGATATCACTCACATATCATGTAATGTCTGGAGGTTATATCAGTTCTGGAGCGTTATAAGAGGCTGATATCAGTCACATATGGTGTAATGTCTGGAGGTTATATCAGTCCTGGAGCGTTATAAGAGGAGCTGATATCAGTCACATATGGTGTAATGTCTGGAGGTTATATCAGTACTGGAGCGTTATAAGAGGCTGATATCAGTCACATATGGTGTAATGTCTGGAGGTTATATCAGTACTGGAGCGTTATAAGAGGGGCTGATATCAGTCACATATGGTGTAATGTCTGGAGGTTATATCAGTGCTGGAGCGTTATAAGAGGGGCTGATATCAGTCACATATGGTGTAATGTCTGGAGGTTATATAAGTACTGGAGCGTTATAAGAGGCTGATATCAGTCACATATGATGTAATGTCTGGAGGTTATATCAGTACTGGAACGTTATAAGAGGCTGATATCAGTCACATATGGTGTAATGTCTGGAGGTTATATCAGTACTGGAGCGTTATAAGAGGGGCTGATATCAATCACATATGGTGTAATGTCTGGAGGTTATATCAGTGCTGGAGCGTTATAAGAGGGGCTGATATCAGTCACATATGGTGTAATGTCTGGAGGTTATATAAGTACTGGAGCGTTATAAGAGGCGCTGATATCAGTCACATTTGGTGTAATGTCTGGAGGTTATATCAGTGCTGGAGCGTTATAAGAGGGGCTGATATCAGTCACATATGGTGTAATGTCTGAAGGTTATATAAGTACTGGAGCGTTATAAGAGGGGCTGATATCAGTCACATATGGTGTAATGTCTGGCGGTTATATCAGTACTGGAGCGTTATAAGAGGGGCTGATATCAGTCACATATAATGTAATGTCTGGAGGTTATATCAGTACTGGAGCGTTATAAGAGGCTGATATCAGTCACATATGTTGTAATGTCTGGAGGTTATATCAGTACTGGAGCGTTATAAGAGGCTGATATCAGTCACATATGGTGTAATGTCTGGAGGTTATATCAGTCCAGGAGCGTTATAAGAGGAGCTGATATCAGTCACATATGGTGTAATGTCTGGGGGTTATATCAGTCCTGGAGCGTTATAAGAGGAGCTGATATCAGTCACATATGGTGTAATGTCTGGAGGTTATATCAGTACTGGAGCGTTATAAGAGGGGCTGATATCAGTCACATGTGATGTAATGTCTGGAGGTTATATCAGTACTGGAATGTTATAAGAGGCTGATATCACTCACATATGATGTAATGTCTGGAGGATATATCTGTATTGGAGCGTTATAAGAGGCTGATATCAGTCACATATGGTGTAATGTCTGGAGGTTATATCAGTACTGGAGCGTGATAAGAGGCTGATATCAGTCACATATGGTGTAATGTCTGGAGGTTATATCAGTACTGGAGCGTTATAAGAGGAGCTGATATCAGTCACATATGATGTAATGTCTGGAGGTTATATCAGTACTGGAGCGTTATAAGAGGGGCTGATATCAGTCACATATGATGTAATGTCTGGAGGTTATATCAGTATTGGAACGTTATAAGAGGCTGATATCACTCACATATGATGTAATGTCTGGAGGTTATATCAGTACTGGAGTGTTATAAGAGGCTGATATCACTCACATATCATGTAATGTCTGGAGGTTATATCAGTACTGGAGCGTTATAAGAGGCTGATATCAGTCACATTTGGTGTAATGTCTGGAGGTTATATCAGTACTGGAGCGTTATAAGAGGCTGATATCACTCACATATGATGTAATGTCTGGAGGTTATATCAGTACTGGAGCGTTATAAGAGGCTGATATCAGTCACATATGGTGTAATGTCTGGAGGTTATATCAGTACTGGAGCGTTAAAAGAGGCTGATATCAGTCACATATGGTGTAATGTCTGGAGGTTATATCAGTACTGGAACGTTATAAGAGGCTGATATCAGTCACATATGGTGTAATGTCTGGAGGTTATATCAGTACTGGAGCGTTATAAGAGGCTGACATCACTCACATATGATGTAATGTCTGGAGGTTATATCAGTACTGGAGTGTTATAAGAGGCTGATATCAGTCACATATCATGTAATGTCTGGAGGTTATATCAGTACTCGAGCGTTATAAGAGGCTGATATCACTCACATATGATGTAATGTCTGGAGGTTATATCAGTACTGGAGTGTTATAAGAGGCTGATATCACTCACATATCATGTAATGTCTGGAGGTTATATCAGTACTGGAGCGTTATAAGAGGCTGATATCACTCACATATGGTGTAATGTCTGGAGGTTATATCAGTACTCGAGCATTATAAGAGGCTGATATCACTCACATATGATGTAATGTCTGGAGGTTATATCAGTACTGGAGCGTTATAAGAGGCTGATATCAGTCACATATGGTGTAATGTCTGGAGGTTATATCAGTCCTGGAGCGTTATAAGAGGAGCTGATATCAGTCACATATGGTGTAATGTCTGGAGGTTATATCAGTACTGGAGCGTTATAAGAGGCTGATATCAGTCACATATGGTGTAATGTCTGGAGGTTATATCAGTACTGGAGCGTTATAAGAGGGGCTGATATCAGTCACATATGGTGTAATGTCTGGAGGTTATATAAGTACTGGAGCGTTATAAGAGGCTGATATCAGTCACATATGATGTAATGTCTGGAGGTTATATCAGTACTGGAGCGTTATAAGAGGGGCTGATATCAGTCACATATGGTATAATGTCTGGAGGTTATATCAGTACTGGAGCGTTATAAGAGGGGCTGATATCAGTCACATATGATGTAATGTCTGGAGGTTATATCAGTACTGGAACGTTATAAGAGGCTGATATCAGTCACATATGGTGTAATGTCTGGAGGTTATATCAGTACTGGAGCGTTATAAGAGGGGCTGATATCAGTCACATATGGTGTAATGTCTGGAGGTTATATCAGTGCTGGAGCGTTATAAGAGGGGCTGATATTAGTCACATATGGTGTAATGTCTGAAGGTTATATAAGTACTGGAGCGTTATAAGAGGGGCTGATATTAGTCACATATGGTGTAATGTCTGGAGGTTATATAAGTACTGGAGCGTTATAAGAGGGTCTGATATCAGTCACATATGATGTAATGTCTGGAGGTTATATCAGTACTGGAACGTTATAAGAGGCTGATATCAGTCACATATGGTGTAATGTCTGGAGGTTATATCAGTACTGGAGCGTTATAAGAGGGGCTGATATCAGTCACATATGGTGTAATGTCTGGAGGTTATATCAGTGCTGGAGCGTTATAAGAGGGGCTGATATCAGTCACATATGGTGTAATGTCTGGAGGTTATATAAGTACTGGAGCGTTATAAGAGGGGCTGATATCAGTCACATTTGGTGTAATGTCTGGAGGTTATATCAGTGCTGGAGCGTTATAAGAGGGGCTGATATCAGTCACATATGGTGTAATGTCTGAAGGTTATATCAGTACTGGAGCGTTATAAGAGGGGCTGATATCAGTCACATATGGTGTAATGTCTGGAGGTTATATCAGTACTGGTGCGTTATAAGAGGCTGATATCAGTCACATATGGTGTAATGTCTGGAGGTTATATCAGTACTGGAGCGTTATAAGAGGCTGATATCAGTCACATATGGTGTAATGTCCAGGAGGTTATATCAGTTCTGGAGCGATATAAGAGGGGCTGATATCAGTCACGTATGATGTAATGTCTGGAGGTTATATCAGTACTGGAGCGTTATAAGAGGCTGATATCAGTCACATATGATGTAATGTCTGGAGGTTATATCAGTACTGGAACGTTGTAAGAGGGGCTGATATCAGTCACATATGATGTAATGTCTGGAGGTTATATCAGTACTGGAGCGTTATAAGAGGCTGATATTCGTCACATATGATGTAATGTCTGGAGGTTATATCAGTACTGGAGCGTTATAAGAGGCTGATATCAGTCACATATGGTGTAATGTCTGGAGGTTATGTCAGTACTGGAGCGTTATAAGAGGGGCTGATATCAGTCACATATGATATAATGTCTGGAGGTTATATCAGTACTGGAGCGTTATAAGAGGCTGATATCAGTCACATATGATGTAATGTCTGGAGGTTATATCAGTACTGGAGCGTTATAAGAGGGGCTGATATCAGTCACATATGATGTAACGTCGGGAGGTTATATCAGTACTGGAGCATTATAGGAGGAGCTGATATCAGTCACATATGGTGTAATGTCTGGAGGTTATATCAGTACTGGAGCGTTATAAGAGGGGTTGATATCAGTCACATATGATGTAATGTCTGGAGGTTATATCAGTACTGGAGCGTTATAAGAGGGGCTGATATCAGTCACATATGGTGTAATGTCTGGAGGTTATATCAGTACTGGAACGTTATAAGAGGCTGATATCAGTCACATATGTTGTAATGTCTGGAGGTTATATCAGTACTGGAGTGTTATAAGAGGCTGATATCAGTCACATATGGTGTAATGTCTGGAGGTTATATCAGTACTGGAGCGTTAAAAGAGGCTGATATCAGTCACATATGGTGTAATGTCTGGAGGTTATATCAGTACTGGAACGTTATAAGAGGCTGATATCACTCACATATGATGTAATGTCTGGAGGTTATATCAGTACTGGAGTGTTATAAGAGGCTGATATCACTCACATATCATGTAATGTCTGGAGGTTATATCAGTTCTGGAGCGTTATAAGAGGCTGATATCAGTCACATATGGTGTAATGTCTGGAGGTTATATCAGTACTGGAGCGTTATAAGAGGGGCTGATATCAGTCACATATGGTGTAATGTCTGGAGGTTATATCAGTGCTGGAGCGTTATAAGAGGGGCTGATATCAGTCACATATGGAGTAATGTCTGGAGGTTATATAAGTACTGGAGCGTTATAAGAGGCTGATATCAGTCACATATGATGTAATGTCTGGAGGTTATATCAGTACTGGAGCGTTATAAGAGGGGCTGATATCAGTCACATATGGTGTAATGTCTGGAGGTTATATCAGTACTGGAGCGTTATAAGAGGGGCTGATATCAGTCACATATGATGTAATGTCTGGAGGTTATATCAGTACTGGAGCGTTATAAGAGGCTGATATCAGTCACATATGGTGTAATGTCTGGAGGTTATATCAGTACTGGAGCTTTATAAGAGGGGCTGATATCAGTCACATATGATGTAATGTCTGGAGGTTATATCAGTACTGGAACGTTATAAGAGGCTGATATCAGTCACATATGATGTAATGTCTGGAGGTTATATCAGTACTGGAGCGTTATAAGAGGGGCTGATATCAATCACATATGGTGTAATGTCTGGAGGTTATATCAGTACTGGAACGTTATAAGAGGCTGATATCACTCACATATGATGTAATGTCTGGAGGTTATATCAGTACTGGAGTGTTATAAGAGGCTGATATCACTCACATATCATGTAATGTCTGGAGGTTATATCAGTTCTGGAGCGTTATAAGAGGCTGATATCAGTCACATATGGTGTAATGTCTGGAGGTTATATCAGTCCTGGAGCGTTATAAGAGGAGCTGATATCAGTCACATATGGTGTAATGTCTGGAGGTTATATCAGTACTGGAGCGTTATAAGAGGGGCTGATATCAGTCACATATGGTGTAATGTCTGGAGGTTATATCAGTGCTGGAGCGTTATAAGAGGGGCTGATATCAGTCACATATGGTGTAATGTCTGGAGGTTATATAAGTACTGGAGCGTTATAAGAGGCTGATATCAGTCACATATGATGTAATGTCTGGAGGTTATATCAGTACTGGAGCGTTATAAGAGGGGCTGATATCAGTCACATATGGTGTAATGTCTGGAGGTTATATCAGTACTGGAGCGTTATAAGAGGGGCTGATATCAGTCACATATGATGTAATGTCTGGAGGTTATATCAGTACTGGAACGTTATAAGAGGCTGATATCAGTCACATATGGTGTAATGTCTGGAGGTTATATCAGTACTGGAGCGTTATAAGAGGGGCTGATATCAGTCACATATGGTGTAATGTCTGGAGGTTATATCAGTGCTGGAGCGTTATAAGAGGGGCTGATATCAGTCACATATGGTGTAATGTCTGGAGGTTATATAAGTACTGGAGCGTTATAAGAGGGGCTGATATCAGTCACATTTGGTGTAATGTCTGGAGGTTATATCAGTGCTGGAGCGTTATAAGAGGGGCTGATATCAGTCACATATGGTGTAATGTCTGAAGGTTATATCAGTACTGGAGCGTTATAAGAGGGGCTGATATCAGTCACATATGGTGTAATGTCTGGAGGTTATATCAGTACTGGTGCGTTATAAGAGGCTGATATCAGTCACATATGGTGTAATGTCTGGAGGTTATATCAGTACTGGAGCGTTATAAGAGGCTGATATCAGTCACATATGGTGTAATGTCCAGGAGGTTATATCAGTTCTGGAGCGATATAAGAGGGGCTGATATCAGTCACGTATGATGTAATGTCTGGAGGTTATATCAGTACTGGAGCGTTATAAGAGGCTGATATCAGTCACATATGATGTAATGTCTGGAGGTTATATCAGTACTGGAGCGTTGTAAGAGGGGCTGATATCAGTCACATATGATGTAATGTCTGGAGGTTATATCAGTACTGGAGCGTTATAAGAGGCTGATATTCGTCACATATGATGTAATGTCTGGAGGTTATATCAGTACTAGAGCGTTATAAGAGGCTGATATCAGTCACATATGGTGTAATGTCTGGAGGTTATGTCAGTACTGGAGCGTTATAAGAGGGGCTGATATCAGTCACATATGATATAATGTCTGGAGGTTATATCAGTACTGGAGCGTTATAAGAGGCTGATATCAGTCACATATGATGTAATGTCTGGAGGTTATATCAGTACTGGAGCGTTATAAGAGGGGCTGATATCAGTCACATATGATGTAACGTCGGGAGGTTATATCAGTACTGGAGCGTTATAGGAGGAGCTGATATCAGTCACATATGGTGTAATGTCTGGAGGTTATATCAGTACTGGAGCGTTATAAGAGGGGTTGATATCAGTCACATATGATGTAATGTCTGGAGGTTATATCAGTACTGGAGCGTTATAAGAGGGGCTGATATCAGTCACATATGGTGTAATGTCTGGAGGTTATATCAGTACTGGAACGTTATAAGAGGCTGATATCAGTCACATATGTTGTAATGTCTGGAGGTTATATCAGTACTGGAGCGTTATAAGAGGCTGATATCAGTCACATATGGTGTAATGTCTGGAGGTTATATCAGTACTGGAGCGTTAAAAGAGGCTGATATCAGTCACATATGGTGTAATGTCTGGAGGTTATATCAGTACTGGAACGTTATAAGAGGCTGATATCACTCACATATGATGTAATGTCTGGAGGTTATATCAGTACTGGAGTGTTATAAGAGGCTGATATCACTCACATATCATGTAATGTCTGGAGGTTATATCAGTTCTGGAGCGTTATAAGAGGCTGATATCAGTCACATATGGTGTAATGTCTGGAGGTTATATCAGTACTGGAGCGTTATAAGAGGGGCTGATATCAGTCACATATGGTGTAATGTCTGGAGGTTATATCAGTGCTGGAGCGTTATAAGAGGGGCTGATATCAGTCACATATGGTGTAATGTCTGGAGGTTATATAAGTACTGGAGCGTTATAAGAGGCTGATATCAGTCACATATGATGTAATGTCTGGAGGTTATATCAGTACTGGAGCGTTATAAGAGGGGCTGATATCAGTCACATATGGTGTAATGTCTGGAGGTTATATCAGTACTGGAGCGTTATAAGAGGGGCTGATATCAGTCACATATGATGTAATGTCTGGAGGTTATATCAGTACTGGAGCGTTATAAGAGGCTGATATCAGTCACATATGGTGTAATGTCTGGAGGTTATATCAGTACTGGAGCTTTATAAGAGGGGCTGATATCAGTCACATATGATGTAATGTCTGGAGGTTATATCAGTACTGGAACGTTATAAGAGGCTGATATCAGTCACATATGATGTAATGTCTGGAGGTTATATCAGTACTGGAGCGTTATAAGAGGGGCTGATATCAATCACATATGGTGTAATGTCTGGAGGTTATATCAGTACTGGAACGTTATAAGAGGCTGATATCACTCACATATGATGTAATGTCTGGAGGTTATATCAGTACTGGAGTGTTATAAGAGGCTGATATCACTCACATATCATGTAATGTCTGGAGGTTATATCAGTTCTGGAGCGTTATAAGAGGCTGATATCAGTCACATATGGTGTAATGTCTGGAGGTTATATCAGTCCTGGAGCGTTATAAGAGGAGCTGATATCAGTCACATATGGTGTAATGTCTGGAGGTTATATCAGTACTGGAGCGTTATAAGAGGGGCTGATATCAGTCACATATGGTGTAATGTCTGGAGGTTATATCAGTGCTGGAGCGTTATAAGAGGGGCTGATATCAGTCACATATGGTGTAATGTCTGGAGGTTATATAAGTACTGGAGCGTTATAAGAGGCTGATATCAGTCACATATGATGTAATGTCTGGAGGTTATATCAGTACTGGAGCGTTATAAGAGGGGCTGATATCAGTCACATATGGTGTAATGTCTGGAGGTTATATCAGTACTGGAGCGTTATAAGAGGGGCTGATATCAGTCACATATGATGTAATGTCTGGAGGTTATATCAGTACTGGAGCGTTATAAGAGGCTGATATCAGTCACATATGGTGTAATGTCTGGAGGTTATATCAGTACTGGAGCGTTATAAGAGGGGCTGATATCAGTCACATATGATGTAATGTCTGGAGGTTATATCAGTACTGGAACGTTATAAGAGGCTGATATCAGTCACATATGGTGTAATGTCTGGAGGTTATATCAGTTCTGGAGCGTTATAAGAGGGGCTGATATCAATCACATATGGTGTAATGTCTGGAGGTTATATCAGTGCTGGAGCGTTATAAGAGGGGCTGATATCAGTCACATATGGTGTAATGTCTGGAGGTTATATAAGTACTGGAGCGTTATAAGAGGCGCTGATATCAGTCACATTTGGTGTAATGTCTGGAGGTTATATCAGTGCTGGAGCGTTATAAGAGGGGCTGATATCAGTCACATATGGTGTAATGTCTGAAGGTTATATAAGTACTGGAGCGTTATAAGAGGGGCTGATATCAGTCACATATGGTGTAATGTCTGGCGGTTATATCAGTACTGGAGCGTTATAAGAGGGGCTGATATCAGTCACATATAATGTAATGTCTGGAGGTTATATCAGTACTGGAGCGTTATAAGAGGCTGATATCAGTCACATATGTTGTAATGTCTGGAGGTTATATCAGTACTGGAGCGTTATAAGAGGCTGATATCAGTCACATATGGTGTAATGTCTGGAGGTTATATCAGTCCAGGAGCGTTATAAGAGGAGCTGATATCAGTCACATATGGTGTAATGTCTGGGGGTTATATCAGTCCTGGAGCGTTATAAGAGGAGCTGATATCAGTCACATATGGTGTAATGTCTGGAGGTTATATCAGTACTGGAGCGTTATAAGAGGGGCTGATATCAGTCACATATGGTGTAATGTCTGGAGGTTATATCAGTACTGGAGTGTTATAAGAGGCTGATATCACTCACATATCATGTAATGTCTGGAGGTTATATCAGTTCTGGAGCGTTATAAGAGGCTGATATCACTCACATATCATGTAATGTCTGGAGGTTATATCAGTACTGGAATGTTATAAGAGGCTGATATCACTCACATATGATGTAATGTCTGGAGGATATATCTGTATTGGAGCGTTATAAGAGGCTGATATCAGTCACATATGGTGTAATGTCTGGAGGTTATATCAGTACTGGAGCGTGATAAGAGGCTGATATCAGTCACATATGGTGTAATGTCTGGAGGTTATATCAGTACTGGAGCGTTATAAGAGGAGCTGATATCAGTCACATATGATGTAATGTCTGGAGGTTATATCAGTACTGGAGCGTTATAAGAGGGGCTGATATCAGTCACATATGATGTAATGTCTGGAGGTTATATCAGTACTGGAACGTTATAAGAGGCTGATATCACTCACATATGATGTAATGTCTGGAGGTTATATCAGTACTGGAGTGTTATAAGAGGCTGATATCACTCACATATCATGTAATGTCTGGAGGTTATATCAGTTCTGGAGCGTTATAAGAGGCTGATATCAGTCACATATGGTGTAATGTCTGGAGGTTATATCAGTACTGGAGCGTTATAAGAGGGGCTGATATCAGTCACATATGGTGTAATGTCTGGAGGTTATATCAGTGCTGGAGCGTTATAAGAGGGGCTGATATCAGTCACATATGGTGTAATGTCTGGAGGTTATATAAGTACTGGAGCGTTATAAGAGGCTGATATCAGTCACATATGATGTAATGTCTGGAGGTTATATCAGTACTGGAGCGTTATAAGAGGGGCTGATATCAGTCACATATGGTGTAATGTCTGGAGGTTATATCAGTACTGGAGCGTTATAAGAGGGGCTGATATCAGTCACATATGATGTAATGTCTGGAGGTTATATCAGTACTGGAGCGTTATAAGAGGCTGATATCAGTCACATATGGTGTAATGTCTGGAGGTTATATCAGTACTGGAGCGTTATAAGAGGGGCTGATATCAGTCACATATGATGTAATGTCTGGAGGTTATATCAGTACTGGAACGTTATAAGAGGGGCTGATATCAATCACATATGGTGTAATGTCTGGAGGTTATATCAGTACTGGAACGTTATAAGAGGCTGATATCACTCACATATGATGTAATGTCTGGAGGTTATATCAGTACTGGAGTGTTATAAGAGGCTGATATCACTCACATATCATGTAATGTCTGGAGGTTATATCAGTTCTGGAGCGTTATAAGAGGCTGATATCAGTCACATATGGTGTAATGTCTGGAGGTTATATCAGTTCTGGAGCGTTATAAGAGGAGCTGATATCAGTCACATATGGTGTAATGTCTGGAGGTTATATCAGTACTGGAGCGTTATAAGAGGCTGATATCAGTCACATATGGTGTAATGTCTGGAGGTTATATCAGTACTGGAGCGTTAAAAGAGGCTGATATCAGTCACATATGGTGTAATGTCTGGAGGTTATATCAGTACTGGAACGTTATAAGAGGCTAATATCACTCACATATGATGTAATGTCTGGAGGTTATATCAGTACTGGAGTGTTATAAGAGGCTGATATCACTCACATATCATGTAATGTCTGGAGGTTATATCAGTTCTGGAGCGTTATAAGAGGCTGATATCAGTCACATATGGTGTAATGTCTGGAGGTTATATCAGTACTGGAGCGTTATAAGAGGGGCTGATATCAGTCACATATGGTGTAATGTCTGGAGGTTATATCAGTGCTGGAGCGTTATAAGAGGGGCTGATATCAGTCACATATGGTGTAATGTCTGGAGGTTATATAAGTACTGGAGCGTTATAAGAGGCTGATATCAGTCACATATGATGTAATGTCTGGAGGTTATATCAGTACTGGAGCGTTATAAGAGGGGCTGATATCAGTCACATATGGTGTAATGTCTGGAGGTTATATCAGTACTGGAGCGTTATAAGAGGGGCTGATATCAGTCACATATGATGTAATGTCTGGAGGTTATATCAGTACTGGAGCGTTATAAGAGGCTGATATCAGTCACATATGGTGTAATGTCTGGAGGTTATATCAGTACTGGAGCTTTATAAGAGGGGCTGATATCAGTCACATATGATGTAATGTCTGGAGGTTATATCAGTACTGGAACGTTATAAGAGGCTGATATCAGTCACATATGATGTAATGTCTGGAGGTTATATCAGTACTGGAGCGTTATAAGAGGGGCTGATATCAATCACATATGGTGTAATGTCTGGAGGTTATATCAGTACTGGAACGTTATAAGAGGCTGATATCACTCACATATGATGTAATGTCTGGAGGTTATATCAGTACTGGAGTGTTATAAGAGGCTGATATCAGTCACATATGATGTAATGTCTGGAGGTTATATCAGTGCTGGAGCGTTATAAGAGGGGCTGATATCAGTCACATATGGTGTAATGTCTGGAGGTTATATAAGTACTGGAGCGTTATAAGAGGCGCTGATATCAGTCACATTTGGTGTAATGTCTGGAGGTTATATCAGTGCTGGAGCGTTATAAGAGGGGCTGATATCAGTCACATATGGTGTAATGTCTGAAGGTTATATAAGTACTGGAGCGTTATAAGAGGGGCTGATATCAGTCACATATGGTGTAATGTCTGGCGGTTATATCAGTACTGGAGCGTTATAAGAGGGGCTGATATCAGTCACATATAATGTAATGTCTGGAGGTTATATCAGTACTGGAGCGTTATAAGAGGCTGATATCAGTCACATATGTTGTAATGTCTGGAGGTTATATCAGTACTGGAGCGTTATAAGAGGCTGATATCAGTCACATATGGTGTAATGTCTGGAGGTTATATCAGTCCAGGAGCGTTATAAGAGGAGCTGATATCAGTCACATATGGTGTAATGTCTGGGGGTTATATCAGTCCTGGAGCGTTATAAGAGGAGCTGATATCAGTCACATATGGTGTAATGTCTGGAGGTTATATCAGTACTGGAGCGTTATAAGAGGGGCTGATATCAGTCACATGTGATGTAATGTCTGGAGGTTATATCAGTACTGGAATGTTATAAGAGGCTGATATCACTCACATATGATGTAATGTCTGGAGGATATATCTGTATTGGAGCGTTATAAGAGGCTGATATCAGTCACATATGGTGTAATGTCTGGAGGTTATATCAGTACTGGAGCGTGATAAGAGGCTGATATCAGTCACATATGGTGTAATGTCTGGAGGTTATATCAGTACTGGAGCGTTATAAGAGGAGCTGATATCAGTCACATATGATGTAATGTCTGGAGGTTATATCAGTACTGGAGCGTTATAAGAGGGGCTGATATCAGTCACATATGATGTAATGTCTGGAGGTTATATCAGTACTGGAACGTTATAAGAGGCTGATATCACTCACATATGATGTAATGTCTGGAGGTTATATCAGTACTGGAGTGTTATAAGAGGCTGATATCACTCACATATCATGTAATGTCTGGAGGTTATATCAGTACTGGAGCGTTATAAGAGGCTGATATCAGTCACATATGGTGTAATGTCTGGAGGTTATATCAGTACTGGAGCGTTATAAGAGGCTGATATCACTCACATATGATGTAATGTCTGGAGGTTATATCAGTACTGGAGCGTTATAAGAGGCTGATATCAGTCACATATGGTGTAATGTCTGGAGGTTATATCAGTACTGGAGCGTTAAAAGAGGCTGATAGCAGTCACATATGGTGTAATGTCTGGAGGTTATATCAGTACTGGAACGTTATAAGAGGCTGATATCAGTCACATATGGTGTAATGTCTGGAGGTTATATCAGTACTGGAGCGTTATAAGAGGCTGACATCACTCACATATGATGTAATGTCTGGAGGTTATATCAGTACTGGAGTGTTATAAGAGGCTGATATCAGTCACATATCATGTAATGTCTGGAGGTTATATCAGTACTCGAGCGTTATAAGAGGCTGATATCACTCACATATGATGTAATGTCTGGAGGTTATATCAGTACTGGAGCGTTATAAGAGGCTGATATCAGTCACATATGGTGTAATGTCTGGAGGTTATATCAGTACTGGAGCGTTATAAGAGGCTGATATCACTCACATATGATGTAATGTCTGGAGGTTATATCAGTACTGGAGTGTTATAAGAGGCTGATATCACTCACATATCATGTAATGTCTGGAGGTTATATCAGTACTGGAGCGTTATAAGAGGCTGATATCACTCACATATGATGTAATGTCTGGAGGTTATATCAGTATTGGAGCGTTATAAGAGGCTGATATCAGTCACATATGGTGTAATGTCTGGAGGTTATATCAGTCCTGGAGCGTTATAAGAGGAGCTGATATCAGTCACATATGGTGTAATGTCTGGAGGTTATATCAGTACTGGAGCGTTATAAGAGGCTGATATCAGTCACATATGGTGTAATGTCTGGAGGTTATATCAGTACTGGAGCGTTATAAGAGGGGCTGATATCAGTCACATATGGTGTAATGTCTGGAGGTTATATCAGTGCTGGAGCGTTATAAGAGGGGCTGATATCAGTCACATATGGTGTAATGTCTGGAGGTTATATAAGTACTGGAGCGTTATAAGAGGCTGATATCAGTCACATATGATGTAATGTCTGGAGGTTATATCAGTACTGGAGCGTTATAAGAGGGGCTGATATCAGTCACATATGGTATAATGTCTGGAGGTTATATCAGTACTGGAGCGTTATAAGAGGGGCTGATATCAGTCACATATGATGTAATGTCTGGAGGTTATATCAGTACTGGAACGTTATAAGAGGCTGATATCAGTCACATATGGTGTAATGTCTGGAGGTTATATCAGTACTGGAGCGTTATAAGAGGGGCTGATATCAGTCACATATGGTGTAATGTCTGGAGGTTATATCAGTGCTGGAGCGTTATAAGAGGGGCTGATATTAGTCACATATGGTGTAATGTCTGAAGGTTATATAAGTACTGGAGCGTTATAAGAGGGGCTGATATTAGTCACATATGGTGTAATGTCTGGAGGTTATATAAGTACTGGAGCGTTATAAGACGGTCTGATATCAGTCACATATGATGTAATGTCTGGAGGTTATATCAGTACTGGAACGTTATAAGAGGCTGATATCAGTCACATATGGTGTAATGTCTGGAGGTTATATCAGTACTGGAGCGTTATAAGAGGGGATGATATCAGTCACATATGGTGTAATGTCTGGAGGTTATATCAGTGCTGGAGCGTTATAAGAGGGGCTGATATCAGTCACATATGGTGTAATGTCTGGAGGTTATATAAGTACTGGAGCGTTATAAGAGGGGCTGATATCAGTCACATTTGGTGTAATGTCTGGAGGTTATATCAGTGCTGGAGCGTTATAAGAGGGGCTGATATCAGTCACATATGGTGTAATGTCTGAAGGTTATATAAGTACTGGAGCGTTATAAGAGGGGCTGATATTAGTCACATATGGAGTAATGTCTGGAGGTTATATAAGTACTGGAGCATTATAAGAGGCTGATATCAGTCACATATAGTGTAATGTCCAGGAGGTTATATCAGTACTGGAGCGTTATAAGAGTCTGATATCAGTCACATATGATGTAATGTCTGGAGGTTATATCAGTACTGGAGCGTTATAAGAGGGGCTGATATCAGTCACATATGGTGTAATGTCTGGAGGTTATATCAGTACTGGTGCGTTATAAGAGGCTGATATCAGTCACATATGGTGTAATGTCTGGAGGTTATATCAGTACTGGAGCGTTATAAGAGGCTGATATCAGTCACATATGGTGTAATGTCCAGGAGGTTATATCAGTTCTGGAGCGATATAAGAGGGGCTGATATCAGTCACGTATGATGTAATGTCTGGAGGTTATATCAGTACTGGAGCGTTATAAGAGGCTGATATCAGTCACATATGATGTAATGTCTGGAGGTTATATCAGTACTGGAGCGTTGTAAGAGGGGCTGATATCAGTCACATATGATGTAATGTCTGGAGGTTATATCAGTACTGGAGCGTTATAAGAGGCTGATATTCGTCACATATGATGTAATGTCTGGAGGTTATATCAGTACTGGAGCGTTATAAGAGGCTGATATCAGTCACATATGGTGTAATGTCTGGAGGTTATGTCAGTACTGGAGCGTTATAAGAGGGGCTGATATCAGTCACATATGATATAATGTCTGGAGGTTATATCAGTACTGGAGCGTTATAAGAGGCTGATATCAGTCACATATGATGTAATGTCTGGAGGTTATATCAGTACTGGAGCGTTATAAGAGGGGCTGATATCAGTCACATATGATGTAACGTCGGGAGGTTATATCAGTACTGGAGCGTTATAGGAGGAGCTGATATCAGTCACATATGGTGTAATGTCTGGAGGTTATATCAGTACTGGAGCGTTATAAGAGGGGTTGATATCAGTCACATATGATGTAATGTCTGGAGGTTATATCAGTACTGGAGCGTTATAAGAGGGGCTGATATCAGTCACATATGGTGTAATGTCTGGAGGTTATATCAGTACTGGAACGTTATAAGAGGCTGATATCAGTCACATATGTTGTAATGTCTGGAGGTTATATCAGTACTGGAGCGTTATAAGAGGCTGATATCAGTCACATATGATGTAATGTCGGGGGTTATATCAGTATTGGAGCGTTATAAGAGGCTGATATCAGTCACATATGGTGTAATGTCTGGAGGTTATATCAGTACTGGAGCGTTATAAGAGGCTGATATCAGTCACATATGTTGTAATGTCTGGAGGTTATATCAGTACTGGAGCGTTATAAGAGGCTGATATCAGTCACATATGGTGTAATGTCTGGAGGTTATATCAGTCCAGGAGCGTTATAAGAGGAGCTGATATCAGTCACATATGGTGTAATGTCTGGGGGTTATATCAGTCCTGGAGCGTTATAAGAGGAGCTGATATCAGTCACATATGGTGTAATGTCTGGAGGTTATATCAGTACTGGAGCGTTATAAGAGGGGCTGATATCAGTCACATGTGATGTAATGTCTGGAGGTTATATCAGTACTGGAATGTTATAAGAGGCTGATATCACTCACATATGATGTAATGTCTGGAGGATATATCTGTATTGGAGCGTTATAAGAGGCTGATATCAGTCACATATGGTGTAATGTCTGGAGGTTATATCAGTACTGGAGCGTGATAAGAGGCTGATATCAGTCACATATGGTGTAATGTCTGGAGGTTATATCAGTACTGGAGCGTTATAAGAGGAGCTGATATCAGTCACATATGATGTAATGTCTGGAGGTTATATCAGTACTGGAGCGTTATAAGAGGGGCTGATATCAGTCACATATGATGTAATGTCTGGAGGTTATATCAGTACTGGAACGTTATAAGAGGCTGATATCACTCACATATGATGTAATGTCTGGAGGTTATATCAGTACTGGAGTGTTATAAGAGGCTGATATCACTCACATATCATGTAATGTCTGGAGGTTATATCAGTACTGGAGCGTTATAAGAGGCTGATATCAGTCACATATGGTGTAATGTCTGGAGGTTATATCAGTACTGGAGCGTTATAAGAGGCTGATATCACTCACATATGATGTAATGTCTGGAGGTTATATCAGTACTGGAGCGTTATAAGAGGCTGATATCAGTCACATATGGTGTAATGTCTGGAGGTTATATCAGTACTGGAGCGTTAAAAGAGGCTGATAGCAGTCACATATGGTGTAATGTCTGGAGGTTATATCAGTACTGGAACGTTATAAGAGGCTGATATCAGTCACATATGGTGTAATGTCTGGAGGTTATATCAGTACTGGAGCGTTATAAGAGGCTGACATCACTCACATATGATGTAATGTCTGGAGGTTATATCAGTACTGGAGTGTTATAAGAGGCTGATATCAGTCACATATCATGTAATGTCTGGAGGTTATATCAGTACTCGAGCGTTATAAGAGGCTGATATCACTCACATATGATGTAATGTCTGGAGGTTATATCAGTACTGGAGCGTTATAAGAGGCTGATATCAGTCACATATGGTGTAATGTCTGGAGGTTATATCAGTACTGGAGCGTTATAAGAGGCTGATATCACTCACATATGATGTAATGTCTGGAGGTTATATCAGTACTGGAGTGTTATAAGAGGCTGATATCACTCACATATCATGTAATGTCTGGAGGTTATATCAGTACTGGAGCGTTATAAGAGGCTGATATCACTCACATATGATGTAATGTCTGGAGGTTATATCAGTACTGGAGCGTTATAAGAGGCTGATATCAGTCACATATGGTGTAATGTCTGGAGGTTATATCAGTCCTGGAGCGTTATAAGAGGAGCTGATATCAGTCACATATGGTGTAATGTCTGGAGGTTATATCAGTACTGGAGCGTTATAAGAGGCTGATATCAGTCACATATGGTGTAATGTCTGGAGGTTATATCAGTACTGGAGCGTTATAAGAGGGGCTGATATCAGTCACATATGGTGTAATGTCTGGAGGTTATATCAGTGCTGGAGCGTTATAAGAGGGGCTGATATCAGTCACATATGGTGTAATGTCTGGAGGTTATATAAGTACTGGAGCGTTATAAGAGGCTGATATCAGTCACATATGATGTAATGTCTGGAGGTTATATCAGTACTGGAGCGTTATAAGAGGGGCTGATATCAGTCACATATGGTATAATGTCTGGAGGTTATATCAGTACTGGAGCGTTATAAGAGGGGCTGATATCAGTCACATATGATGTAATGTCTGGAGGTTATATCAGTACTGGAACGTTATAAGAGGCTGATATCAGTCACATATGGTGTAATGTCTGGAGGTTATATCAGTACTGGAGCGTTATAAGAGGGGCTGATATCAGTCACATATGGTGTAATGTCTGGAGGTTATATCAGTGCTGGAGCGTTATAAGAGGGGCTGATATTAGTCACATATGGTGTAATGTCTGAAGGTTATATAAGTACTGGAGCGTTATAAGAGGGGCTGATATTAGTCACATATGGTGTAATGTCTGGAGGTTATATAAGTACTGGAGCGTTATAAGACGGTCTGATATCAGTCACATATGATGTAATGTCTGGAGGTTATATCAGTACTGGAACGTTATAAGAGGCTGATATCAGTCACATATGGTGTAATGTCTGGAGGTTATATCAGTACTGGAGCGTTATAAGAGGGGCTGATATCAGTCACATATGGTGTAATGTCTGGAGGTTATATCAGTGCTGGAGCGTTATAAGAGGGGCTGATATCAGTCACATATGGTGTAATGTCTGGAGGTTATATAAGTACTGGAGCGTTATAAGAGGGGCTGATATCAGTCACATTTGGTGTAATGTCTGGAGGTTATATCAGTGCTGGAGCGTTATAAGAGGGGCTGATATCAGTCACATATGGTGTAATGTCTGAAGGTTATATAAGTACTGGAGCGTTATAAGAGGGGCTGATATTAGTCACATATGGAGTAATGTCTGGAGGTTATATAAGTACTGGAGCATTATAAGAGGCTGATATCAGTCACATATAGTGTAATGTCCAGGAGGTTATATCAGTACTGGAGCGTTATAAGAGTCTGATATCAGTCACATATGATGTAATGTCTGGAGGTTATATCAGTACTGGAGCGTTATAAGAGGGGCTGATATCAGTCACATATGGTGTAATGTCTGGAGGTTATATCAGTACTGGTGCGTTATAAGAGGCTGATATCAGTCACATATGGTGTAATGTCTGGAGGTTATATCAGTACTGGAGCGTTATAAGAGGCTGATATCAGTCACATATGGTGTAATGTCCAGGAGGTTATATCAGTTCTGGAGCGATATAAGAGGGGCTGATATCAGTCACGTATGATGTAATGTCTGGAGGTTATATCAGTACTGGAGCGTTATAAGAGGCTGATATCAGTCACATATGATGTAATGTCTGGAGGTTATATCAGTACTGGAGCGTTGTAAGAGGGGCTGATATCAGTCACATATGATGTAATGTCTGGAGGTTATATCAGTACTGGAGCGTTATAAGAGGCTGATATTCGTCACATATGATGTAATGTCTGGAGGTTATATCAGTACTGGAGCGTTATAAGAGGCTGATATCAGTCACATATGGTGTAATGTCTGGAGGTTATGTCAGTACTGGAGCGTTATAAGAGGGGCTGATATCAGTCACATATGATATAATGTCTGGAGGTTATATCAGTACTGGAGCGTTATAAGAGGCTGATATCAGTCACATATGATGTAATGTCTGGAGGTTATATCAGTACTGGAGCGTTATAAGAGGGGCTGATATCAGTCACATATGATGTAACGTCGGGAGGTTATATCAGTACTGGAGCGTTATAGGAGGAGCTGATATCAGTCACATATGGTGTAATGTCTGGAGGTTATATCAGTACTGGGGCGTTATAAGAGGGGTTGATATCAGTCACATATGATGTAATGTCTGGAGGTTATATCAGTACTGGAGCGTTATAAGAGGGGCTGATATCAGTCACATATGGTGTAATGTCTGGAGGTTATATCAGTACTGGAACGTTATAAGAGGCTGATATCAGTCACATATGTTGTAATGTCTGGAGGTTATATCAGTACTGGAGCGTTATAAGAGGCTGATATCAGTCACATATGATGTAATGTCGGGGGTTATATCAGTATTGGAGCGTTATAAGAGGCTGATATCAGTCACATATGGTGTAATGTCTGGAGGTTATATCAGTACTGGAGCGTTATAAGAGGCTGATATCAGTCACATATGTTGTAATGTCTGGAGGTTATATCAGTACTGGAGCGTTATAAGAGGCTGATATCAGTCACATATGGTGTAATGTCTGGAGGTTATATCAGTCCAGGAGCGTTATAAGAGGAGCTGATATCAGTCACATATGGTGTAATGTCTGGGGGTTATATCAGTCCTGGAGCGTTATAAGAGGAGCTGATATCAGTCACATATGGTGTAATGTCTGGAGGTTATATCAGTACTGGAGCGTTATAAGAGGGGCTGATATCAGTCACATGTGATGTAATGTCTGGAGGTTATATCAGTACTGGAATGTTATAAGAGGCTGATATCACTCACATATGATGTAATGTCTGGAGGATATATCTGTATTGGAGCGTTATAAGAGGCTGATATCAGTCACATATGGTGTAATGTCTGGAGGTTATATCAGTACTGGAGCGTGATAAGAGGCTGATATCAGTCACATATGGTGTAATGTCTGGAGGTTATATCAGTACTGGAGCGTTATAAGAGGAGCTGATATCAGTCACATATGATGTAATGTCTGGAGGTTATATCAGTACTGGAGCGTTATAAGAGGGGCTGATATCAGTCACATATGATGTAATGTCTGGAGGTTATATCAGTACTGGAACGTTATAAGAGGCTGATATCACTCACATATGATGTAATGTCTGGAGGTTATATCAGTACTGGAGTGTTATAAGAGGCTGATATCACTCACATATCATGTAATGTCTGGAGGTTATATCAGTACTGGAGCGTTATAAGAGGCTGATATCAGTCACATATGGTGTAATGTCTGGAGGTTATATCAGTACTGGAGCGTTAAAAGAGGCTGATAGCAGTCACATATGGTGTAATGTCTGGAGGTTATATCAGTACTGGAACGTTATAAGAGGCTGATATCAGTCACATATGGTGTAATGTCTGGAGGTTATATCAGTACTGGAGCGTTATAAGAGGCTGACATCACTCACATATGATGTAATGTCTGGAGGTTATATCAGTACTGGAGTGTTATAAGAGGCTGATATCAGTCACATATCATGTAATGTCTGGAGGTTATATCAGTACTCGAGCGTTATAAGAGGCTGATATCACTCACATATGATGTAATGTCTGGAGGTTATATCAGTACTGGAGCGTTATAAGAGGCTGATATCAGTCACATATGGTGTAATGTCTGGAGGTTATATCAGTACTGGAGCGTTATAAGAGGCTGATATCACTCACATATGATGTAATGTCTGGAGGTTATATCAGTACTGGAGTGTTATAAGAGGCTGATATCACTCACATATCATGTAATGTCTGGAGGTTATATCAGTACTGGAGCGTTATAAGAGGCTGATATCACTCACATATGATGTAATGTCTGGAGGTTATATCAGTACTGGAGCGTTATAAGAGGCTGATATCAGTCACATATGGTGTAATGTCTGGAGGTTATATCAGTCCTGGAGCGTTATAAGAGGAGCTGATATCAGTCACATATGGTGTAATGTCTGGAGGTTATATCAGTACTGGAGCGTTATAAGAGGCTGATATCAGTCACATATGGTGTAATGTCTGGAGGTTATATCAGTACTGGAGCGTTATAAGAGGGGCTGATATCAGTCACATATGGTGTAATGTCTGGAGGTTATATCAGTGCTGGAGCGTTATAAGAGGGGCTGATATCAGTCACATATGGTGTAATGTCTGGGGGTTATATCAGTCCTGGAGCGTTATAAGAGGAGCTGATATCAGTCACATATGGTGTAATGTCTGGAGGTTATATCAGTACTGGAGCGTTATAAGAGGGGCTGATATCAGTCACATGTGATGTAATGTCTGGAGGTTATATCAGTACTGGAATGTTATAAGAGGCTGATATCACTCACATATGATGTAATGTCTGGAGGATATATCTGTATTGGAGCGTTATAAGAGGCTGATATCAGTCACATATGGTGTAATGTCTGGAGGTTATATCAGTACTGGAGCGTGATAAGAGGCTGATATCAGTCACATATGGTGTAATGTCTGGAGGTTATATCAGTACTGGAGCGTTATAAGAGGAGCTGATATCAGTCACATATGATGTAATGTCTGGAGGTTATATCAGTACTGGAGCGTTATAAGAGGGGCTGATATCAGTCACATATGATGTAATGTCTGGAGGTTATATCAGTACTGGAACGTTATAAGAGGCTGATATCACTCACATATGATGTAATGTCTGGAGGTTATATCAGTACTGGAGTGTTATAAGAGGCTGATATCACTCACATATGATGTAATGTCTGGAGGTTATATCAGTACTGGAGCGTTATAAGAGGCTGATATCAGTCACATATGGTGTAATGTCTGGAGGTTATATCAGTACTGGAGCGTTAAAAGAGGCTGATAGCAGTCACATATGGTGTAATGTCTGGAGGTTATATCAGTACTGGAACGTTATAAGAGGCTGATATCAGTCACATATGGTGTAATGTCTGGAGGTTATATCAGTACTGGAGCGTTATAAGAGGCTGACATCACTCACATATGATGTAATGTCTGGAGGTTATATCAGTACTGGAGTGTTATAAGAGGCTGATATCAGTCACATATCATGTAATGTCTGGAGGTTATATCAGTACTCGAGCGTTATAAGAGGCTGATATCACTCACATATGATGTAATGTCTGGAGGTTATATCAGTACTGGAGCGTTATAAGAGGCTGATATCAGTCACATATGGTGTAATGTCTGGAGGTTATATCAGTACTGGAGCGTTATAAGAGGCTGATATCACTCACATATGATGTAATGTCTGGAGGTTATATCAGTACTGGAGTGTTATAAGAGGCTGATATCACTCACATATCATGTAATGTCTGGAGGTTATATCAGTACTGGAGCGTTATAAGAGGCTGATATCACTCACATATGATGTAATGTCTGGAGGTTATATCAGTACTGGAGCGTTATAAGAGGCTGATATCAGTCACATATGGTGTAATGTCTGGAGGTTATATCAGTCCTGGAGCGTTATAAGAGGAGCTGATATCAGTCACATATGGTGTAATGTCTGGAGGTTATATCAGTACTGGAGCGTTATAAGAGGCTGATATCAGTCACATATGGTGTAATGTCTGGAGGTTATATCAGTACTGGAGCGTTATAAGAGGGGCTGATATCAGTCACATATGGTGTAATGTCTGGAGGTTATATCAGTGCTGGAGCGTTATAAGAGGGGCTGATATCAGTCACATATGGTGTAATGTCTGGAGGTTATATAAGTACTGGAGCGTTATAAGAGGCTGATATCAGTCACATATGATGTAATGTCTGGAGGTTATATCAGTACTGGAGCGTTATAAGAGGGGCTGATATCAGTCACATATGGTATAATGTCTGGAGGTTATATCAGTACTGGAGCGTTATAAGAGGGGCTGATATCAGTCACATATGATGTAATGTCTGGAGGTTATATCAGTACTGGAACGTTATAAGAGGCTGATATCAGTCACATATGGTGTAATGTCTGGAGGTTATATCAGTACTGTAGCGTTATAAGAGGGGCTGATATCAGTCACATATGGTGTAATGTCTGGAGGTTATATCAGTGCTGGAGCGTTATAAGAGGGGCTGATATTAGTCACATATGGTGTAATGTCTGAAGGTTATATAAGTACTGGAGCGTTATAAGAGGGGCTGATATTAGTCACATATGGTGTAATGTCTGGAGGTTATATAAGTACTGGAGCGTTATAAGACGGTCTGATATCAGTCACATATGATGTAATGTCTGGAGGTTATATCAGTACTGGAACGTTATAAGAGGCTGATATCAGTCACATATGGTGTAATGTCTGGAGGTTATATCAGTACTGGAGCGTTATAAGAGGGGCTGATATCAGTCACATATGGTGTAATGTCTGGAGGTTATATCAGTGCTGGAGCGTTATAAGAGGGGCTGATATCAGTCACATATGGTGTAATGTCTGGAGGTTATATAAGTACTGGAGCGTTATAAGAGGGGCTGATATCAGTCACATTTGGTGTAATGTCTGGAGGTTATATCAGTGCTGGAGCGTTATAAGAGGGGCTGATATCAGTCACATATGGTGTAATGTCTGAAGGTTATATAAGTACTGGAGCGTTATAAGAGGGGCTGATATTAGTCACATATGGAGTAATGTCTGGAGGTTATATAAGTACTGGAGCATTATAAGAGGCTGATATCAGTCACATATAGTGTAATGTCCAGGAGGTTATATCAGTACTGGAGCGTTATAAGAGTCTGATATCAGTCACATATGATGTAATGTCTGGAGGTTATATCAGTACTGGAGCGTTATAAGAGGGGCTGATATCAGTCACATATGGTGTAATGTCTGGAGGTTATATCAGTACTGGTGCGTTATAAGAGGCTGATATCAGTCACATATGGTGTAATGTCTGGAGGTTATATCAGTACTGGAGCGTTATAAGAGGCTGATATCAGTCACATATGGTGTAATGTCCAGGAGGTTATATCAGTTCTGGAGCGATATAAGAGGGGCTGATATCAGTCACGTATGATGTAATGTCTGGAGGTTATATCAGTACTGGAGCGTTATAAGAGGCTGATATCAGTCACATATGATGTAATGTCTGGAGGTTATATCAGTACTGGAGCGTTGTAAGAGGGGCTGATATCAGTCACATATGATGTAATGTCTGGAGGTTATATCAGTACTGGAGCGTTATAAGAGGCTGATATTCGTCACATATGATGTAATGTCTGGAGGTTATATCAGTACTGGAGCGTTATAAGAGGCTGATATCAGTCACATATGGTGTAATGTCTGGAGGTTATGTCAGTACTGGAGCGTTATAAGAGGGGCTGATATCAGTCACATATGATATAATGTCTGGAGGTTATATCAGTACTGGAGCGTTATAAGAGGCTGATATCAGTCACATATGATGTAATGTCTGGAGGTTATATCAGTACTGGAGCGTTATAAGAGGGGCTGATATCAGTCACATATGATGTAACGTCGGGAGGTTATATCAGTACTGGAGCGTTATAGGAGGAGCTGATATCAGTCACATATGGTGTAATGTCTGGAGGTTATATCAGTACTGGAGCGTTATAAGAGGGGTTGATATCAGTCACATATGATGTAATGTCTGGAGGTTATATCAGTACTGGAGCGTTATAAGAGGGGCTGATATCAGTCACATATGGTGTAATGTCTGGAGGTTATATCAGTACTGGAACGTTATAAGAGGCTGATATCAGTCACATATGTTGTAATGTCTGGAGGTTATATCAGTACTGGAGCGTTATAAGAGGCTGATATCAGTCACATATGATGTAATGTCGGGGGTTATATCAGTATTGGAGCGTTATAAGAGGCTGATATCAGTCACATATGGTGTAATGTCTGGAGGTTATATCAGTACTGGAGCGTTATAAGAGGCTGATATCAGTCACATATGTTGTAATGTCTGGAGGTTATATCAGTACTGGAGCGTTATAAGAGGCTGATATCAGTCACATATGGTGTAATGTCTGGAGGTTATATCAGTCCAGGAGCGTTATAAGAGGAGCTGATATCAGTCACATATGGTGTAATGTCTGGGGGTTATATCAGTCCTGGAGCGTTATAAGAGGAGCTGATATCAGTCACATATGGTGTAATGTCTGGAGGTTATATCAGTACTGGAGCGTTATAAGAGGGGCTGATATCAGTCACATGTGATGTAATGTCTGGAGGTTATATCAGTACTGGAATGTTATAAGAGGCTGATATCACTCACATATGATGTAATGTCTGGAGGATATATCTGTATTGGAGCGTTATAAGAGGCTGATATCAGTCACATATGGTGTAATGTCTGGAGGTTATATCAGTACTGGAGCGTGATAAGAGGCTGATATCAGTCACATATGGTGTAATGTCTGGAGGTTATATCAGTACTGGAGCGTTATAAGAGGAGCTGATATCAGTCACATATGATGTAATGTCTGGAGGTTATATCAGTACTGGAGCGTTATAAGAGGGGCTGATATCAGTCACATATGATGTAATGTCTGGAGGTTATATCAGTACTGGAACGTTATAAGAGGCTGATATCACTCACATATGATGTAATGTCTGGAGGTTATATCAGTACTGGAGTGTTATAAGAGGCTGATATCACTCACATATCATGTAATGTCTGGAGGTTATATCAGTACTGGAGCGTTATAAGAGGCTGATATCAGTCACATATGGTGTAATGTCTGGAGGTTATATCAGTACTGGAGCGTTATAAGAGGCTGATATCACTCACATATGATGTAATGTCTGGAGGTTATATCAGTACTGGAGCGTTATAAGAGGCTGATATCAGTCACATATGGTGTAATGTCTGGAGGTTATATCAGTACTGGAGCGTTAAAAGAGGCTGATAGCAGTCACATATGGTGTAATGTCTGGAGGTTATATCAGTACTGGAACGTTATAAGAGGCTGATATCAGTCACATATGGTGTAATGTCTGGAGGTTATATCAGTACTGGAGCGTTATAAGAGGCTGACATCACTCACATATGATGTAATGTCTGGAGGTTATATCAGTACTGGAGTGTTATAAGAGGCTGATATCAGTCACATATCATGTAATGTCTGGAGGTTATATCAGTACTCGAGCGTTATAAGAGGCTGATATCACTCACATATGATGTAATGTCTGGAGGTTATATCAGTACTGGAGCGTTATAAGAGGCTGATATCAGTCACATATGGTGTAATGTCTGGAGGTTATATCAGTACTGGAGCGTTATAAGAGGCTGATATCACTCACATATGATGTAATGTCTGGAGGTTATATCAGTACTGGAGTGTTATAAGAGGCTGATATCACTCACATATCATGTAATGTCTGGAGGTTATATCAGTACTGGAGCGTTATAAGAGGCTGATATCACTCACATATGATGCAATGTCTGGAGGTTATATCAGTACTGGAGCGTTATAAGAGGCTGATATCAGTCACATATGGTGTAATGTCTGGAGGTTATATCAGTCCTGGAGCGTTATAAGAGGAGCTGATATCAGTCACATATGGTGTAATGTCTGGAGGTTATATCAGTACTGGAGCGTTATAAGAGGCTGATATCAGTCACATATGGTGTAATGTCTGGAGGTTATATCAGTACTGGAGCGTTATAAGAGGGGCTGATATCAGTCACATATGGTGTAATGTCTGGAGGTTATATCAGTGCTGGAGCGTTATAAGAGGGGCTGATATCAGTCACATATGGTGTAATGTCTGGAGGTTATATAAGTACTGGAGCGTTATAAGAGGCTGATATCAGTCACATATGATGTAATGTCTGGAGGTTATATCAGTACTGGAGCGTTATAAGAGGGGCTGATATCAGTCACATATGGTATAATGTCTGGAGGTTATATCAGTACTGGAGCGTTATAAGAGGGGCTGATATCAGTCACATATGATGTAATGTCTGGAGGTTATATCAGTACTGGAACGTTATAAGAGGCTGATATCAGTCACATATGGTGTAATGTCTGGAGGTTATATCAGTACTGGAGCGTTATAAGAGGGGCTGATATCAGTCACATATGGTGTAATGTCTGGAGGTTATATCAGTGCTGGAGCGTTATAAGAGGGGCTGATATTAGTCACATATGGCGTAATGTCTGAAGGTTATATAAGTACTGGAGCGTTATAAGAGGGGCTGATATTAGTCACATATGGTGTAATGTCTGGAGGTTATATAAGTACTGGAGCGTTATAAGACGGTCTGATATCAGTCACATATGATGTAATGTCTGGAGG